>NW_021604648.1:342800-492622 GCF_004785775.1 Grammomys surdaster | reverse complement strand
GGAGGGAGGGAGGGAGGGAGGGAGGGAGGGAGGGAGGGAGGAAGGAAGGAAGGAAGGAAGGAAGGAAGGAAGGAAGAAAAAGAAAAAGTATTGTCCTAGCTGGTGATTAGCTGGGTGGAGTTCTTACAAGGTCCTTATTTGAATTCCTAGATAGCAGAATAAAAATTGTCTTTTAAAATGCATCCTTGAAATTTTCAAAAAAATATTTATAGTGTTGTGTTAAACTTTATTTTGTTTGTCTCACTGAATAGCTATCTAGTAGGTCAGCTGACCTCAAATTCACAGAAATGTACCAGCCTCTGTCTCCCAAGTGTCGGGATCAAAAACATGCGCCACCATGCCTGGCTACGTTACATTAAAATTTAAAATGCATGCTTCCCTATGCTTTATCCCTGGCACTACCAGAAGCAAAAACAAAAGAAACCATAGTCTCAAAAAATTTTAAATAAGGGATGAAGAAATGGTTCGGTGACACTGGCTGCTCTTTCTGGGGACCTGGGTCCAATTTCCAGCATCTACATGGTAGCTCATACGTACCTCCAGTCCAGGAGATCAGAGACCCTCTCTGTGCAGGCAACTCCCATACACTTAAAAAAAAGAACAAGTTAAGAATTCTTCAATAACTGAGCATGGAGGTGCACACCTTTAATTCCAGCACTCGAGAGGCATAGGTAGATGGATTTCTATGAGTTCAAGGCCAGCCTGGTCTCCACAGTGAGTTCCAGGACAGTCAGAGATATATAGTTGAAACTGTGTCACAGACAGACAGACAGACAGACAGACAGACAGACAGACAATCTTTCCAACAAAGAGGAGAGCAAGGAAGCAGAGTGAGACCTCCTAAACAGGTGGGAACCAGATACCATTCTCCAGGTCTCCCTTAGAGGTCATCCTACTTTCAAGTCCCCAGATTGTCTCTTTAATAGACCCATGATTGGGGGGTGGGGAGGGCATCCTTGTGAATGCTTTATAGTACAATGCAGAAGAGTCTGTGTAAGGATACTGTATCATATTACTCTGCAGAGGCTCAGTTTTCCTGGTCACAAATCTTGCCCAGGGGATGTCCACCAGAAAGCTCAGATGAGCCACCTCACTCCTTGCTCAAAAGGTTGTGGCCTCTGCACAGATAGTTAGAATCTTAGTCAACAGCAGAATGATATATCTTAATCTGGCATGATACCCATGTACCTTCCCACCCACTAACCCTGGGGTCATTTCCTTCTCTATTATGCAAGCATTCTGTCATCATAAGTAGGGCCCGCATGATGCTCTGGGCAGTACTTTCCTCAGACACACAAGGAGGTCAAGTCTGAATTGTGGTGAGGGAAGATGGTTTGTTAAGATACAACTCCAATTCTCACTCCTGATTCTAGCATTGATTAATTTTTCCTCAGTCCCTATAGCCCATGATTTCCACCACTGTAAAACAATGGTGATAGTGATGTTTATTTTAGATGAACATTGGAGGACTAGGTGAGATGATTTGTGTGACATGCTTAGAAAATACCTAGTGCCAAGAAATCATCCAAACATGTTGTCTGACTCCCATGGCCAGCTCCCTGCAGCTCTCAGCTTTGGGTTCAGTTAGATCGAGGAGACTGGACCTGTAAGCATAGGCTGGCATCTCTTTCTCACTGTGGCCAACTTGCAGACAAATTCCATGGCTTTTCCACAGTCTAAACCCTGCTCGGTGGTCCTCATAGCTTATGGTGCTGAAGACTGGCTCTCCGTTCTCCTGGTGTTTGAATTTTCTGTAATGTTTCTGACTGTAGCGGTGTGGACACAGCAGAGATTCCAGTTGTTCTCAGGGATACAGCTCAGCTCCAGATGCCCTGTGAGCAGTTAGCGTGGGGTGGAGCCTGGAGGATCTGAATCCTGCTCATCCTAGCCTCTCCACCCTAAACCACCTTTTCTTCTCTCCTAAGTGTAACAGAGACCAGGAATCTGTTAATTTCTACCTCATACATCTGCTGCGAATATCCTCATGGAGAAATACCACTTCTTGATAAAGGAAATGTCAGCGACACTCCATAGTCATCATAAAGAACCAGTGTCTTGGGCAGATGAGACGGTCTAGTGGATAACACCTGCTGGCGAGCCTGACAACCTGGGATTAACCTGGGAACCACAGGGTAGACATCTGACCTCCACGTATGCTGTGACACATGTGCCCCCCAACAATAAATGAATGTTTAAAAAACACAGAGGTATTATCACACCACCATCCAAACCCTGCTCATGTCCCAGTGCCTCTAATTTATCATTTATGAAGCAAATGTGATTTTTGGAATACAGTTTGATGTGGAAATAAGGAATTTCCACACGGAAGCTTAATTGAATCATCTCATGTTCATGGTCTTAATACAAAGCCTGCCCAACCCCGATCCAGTCATGCAAATGCACCTCATTCCTTCTGCTGAGATCTACATCTGGTTTTGTTGCTGTGTTTTTTGTTGCTGTGAACTTTGCAAGGATGAGTTCCAAAGGGCTATCTCCAGATGAGTAAGAGAACAAACCTGGTGACCTGAGATGGCCATCAGATAAGCCAAAGGTCTCAGCTTTGCCCGTGACCTAACCTGTAAGTTGGCACTAACATTGGGCCATGGCCAGGACCACATGAGGACTTTACATAGGCTTCAGGCTCCTGCCACAAGAGCCACAGTCCATCAGTGATGTAGAAGACAGAAATGAGAGAGAGAGGACTGACTAGATCCTGAGACAAGAGGAGAAAAGGAACAAGCAAAAGTTGTTAAGAGACTGTCAAGGTCTCACACATATCCAACAGTACATTATATTTGGCAGGGTCATGCTGGGTGAATCATTACAGAAGTCCTTTGCGTTCATTCCAATGAGAACATGCCTTTCACCAGGCACATACCTGTAGAGGACAGGGAAGATCAATAGTTCCAAGATACAGATGATATGGCCTGGGCTCCTGGGGTCAATCTGATATGCTAGACATTTTGGCCCTTTAGTTGAAGAGCTACAGAGAAGCACAGAAGAACTCACCCAGGGACAATAGAGCTGAAGACTGGGTGGTCTCAGGGAGACTATGGCCAAGCATTCTGTTGTGACTGTGTATACCACCAGCAGTACATTGGCCTCCAGTACTGCACTTGGCACACAGTGGGCACCTAGCACACAGTGCTTACAGAGCCCACAGATGATAGGATGGGTGAAAGATGCCATCCTTGAGGCTTTCATCACACCTAGGAAGCCTCTTGCCCTTTGATAACTGCACATTCTGACTTGATGCAGCAAAGCATTTCAAGACCAGGTAGAGGTGATGCGTGGGGGCCGGCGTGAGCCTGGGCTGCAGAGGAATGCTGTGCGCATGCGCGAAGGACAGCTGCTCCTGGAGCGCTGGGAGCTGCATGATTCAAGGTAGGGCGTTGGACTTCAGGAAGGGTGGAGAGACAAGGGAAAGTGCCAATGAACCCCAGGAGGGGCTGGGCACATCCCCACCCTCCGGCTTCTTCCCTGCTTCCATGATTTACAGCTTCTGGGCAAAGGCCATAACAGAAGATCCCAAGCAAGTGACAGCTTTGTTTACATCTGCAACATAAACTGCAAAGACGGAAGGAGTTAAAGCTGAAGTGGATTTCTAACTGCCTCAAATGAGTGACACCCCAGCAATTTCTCAAAGAAAAAGGGATTTCCTCATACCTCAGCCCTCAGCTTCTTCTTTAGCCTAGAGAAGGTATCTGCTGGGGACCTGGCTCACTCTGTTTGGGCTCTGTGAACTGGAAGTAGACTCTGTCTTTACTGTCACTGTACCTTCCCGGCCCATGCCCATGAAAGGGCCTGGATAAACAAAAGCTCTAGCCACAGGAACCCCGACACAGGATAGGAAGTAACTCTCCTTTTCTCATAGTATCTGGTGAGTGTGATTAGTACTGAAGTTGCCCTGCGTACCAGGCTCTCAGGAAAGAGAATAATGTAGCTCGACTGGTCCTCCCTGTGACTCTGGAGCCTGGCTGTATCGTTTCCCATCCAAATCTTCTCTATCAATTCATCTCCAGTGACAGGTTCTCAGCTCAGGGCTAAAGGGAACAATGCAAGAGGGAAACTCAGCCCATGCCCTCAGGAAATACAGCTCTCTAATGCCAGCCTCAGAAGCAGAGACTTGCTATCATGCCAAGCCTCCCAGGTCACAGGGCCACAGGATATGCCAGTATTGCCTAACTCAGATTTGCATGGTGACCTCTCAGTCCCCACCCCATCCTTCTCCATACCAGCCACTGTCCCATCTTCCCCAGAATACTCTGGGATTTCTCTTGCTTTGACATTTCCATCTGGAAGATCCTTCTTCCACCCAGTGCCAAGCCCTCTCTGGGAAGACTGCCTGCAAGCCCTCCCTGCTCTGGTCTTTCTAAGCACTCTCATTTATTCCACCCGTGGCCAATGAAGTGTGCTCTGTGGAGGGATCCAAGGCACGAAGCCTCCAGTCACATTGACCAGCCGGTCCCTGTGCAAGGGCAATGAAGGATCTTTCTACCATCCATACTCCATGGTGACCGGGGCTGTGTCTGTCCTGACCACTGCTGCTGACTGAGCCTGCTACAGGGAAGGTTCTCAGTTGACTGAGAGGCTCTGGGGAAGGAATGTGACTGATAGTACCCTGAGGACTGTGGTAAAGGTGGAGCCTTTGCAGGAGGCTGTGGGAGTTTGCACAAGGATGCACGCAATCCAGGGACGGAGCCAAGCGAGCATGCGGAGGTAGGAGAACTGTGCAGGAGACGTGAGCTTGAAGGGGTAGTGGTGAGAGCTGGACAGGGGCAAAGGAGTTCAGGTGACACCTTAGGGCCTCTCTGCCTGTCTACATAGCTGTAGCCCTCCCTCCTTTATACCTCTACTTTCCAACACTTAAAAGAAGCCTGTGGGCCGGGCAGTGGTGGCGCACGCCTTTAATCCCAGCACTTGGGAGGCAGAGGCAGGTGGATTTCTGAGTTCCAGGTCAGCCTGGTCTACAGAGTGAGTTCCCGGACAGCCAGGACTATACAGAGAAACCCTGTCTTGGAAACACCCCCCTCCCTTGCAAAAAAAAAAAAAAAAAAAAAGAAGAAGAAGAAGCCTGTGGATGGGACTCGAAGGTAGCAAGGTAGGAGGCAGTAACTCTGGCTGAGCCAGATGTGTCGTACGTAACTCTTCTCCAGAGGCTGAGACAGGAGTGTATGTGTGTGTGTGTGTGTGGGCACACACACATGTACGCACACACACACACACACACACACAAATAAATAGGCTCTGTTGGTTTAGGAGTCTTGGATCCTTGCCCTCTGTTGAAGTCCCAGCTCTAACTTCTTTCCTAGCTAAAGCTGCCAGATGCAGGAATGCAAACATCCAGTGAAGCCTGAACTGCAGATAAACATTGATAACCTTAGTGAGTAAGCTTTGAGTGTGCTTATAACAAGAGATGCATTACTTATCAAATTCCAGCTTAACAGAATTTGCTGTATTTTCATTGGTTAAACCATGCACACTTCCTACACTCTCTCACTCCAGAATCTGTCACTCCCTCCTGTTTGGAGCCTCATCAGAGGAGCCCTACCGAGGTCCTGGAGTTCCTGCAACATACAAGACTTCAGAGCTGCTGGAACACTGAGGCTTGATCCTTTGCTTCATCCCGTATGCGTGGAGGAGGTTGAGGCCCAGAGGAGACAGGCATTGGCAAGGTCTGGAACGCCCCTCAACAAATTAGCTGTAACTTGGGCCTTGCAGAGACCATAAATAGGGGGTACCCCCAGCTTAGGAATGACCCTAGCTAACCCAGCCATCATGTGTAAGCAAGGTTCCCACTCCCACCCAAGACTGTTTCCTGGATATCCTTATACCTCCAGCTGAGTCACCTTTCCCTACCAGGCTAGAGGTGGCACGCAAAGAACAAGAGGAAGGCCCTGGGGCTTTACTGAGTTGTGGTAAGGTGCCAAGAGAGGGTGGTACGAGGAGAGAACCTAGCAGCCTTTGTGGGTGGGGCTGCTTCTCAAAAGAGCCACCCTCTAAGACGGCTGGAATTAACCAGAATCCACTTAGCAACCTGGCCTCAGGGCTCTCTCTTCAAAAGGCTCCTCACTTTGTGCCCACTCTGCCTTGCTCTGTGTTTCTTGTCACTTGACATTACACTATGTGAGGCTTAGTGTCCTGTCAACCACAATCACTCGCAAATTCCCACCTGGGAATCAAATCATTCCTGGGCCATCAAACAGGCCCTGGCACTGGAGAAGGTGCTTAATAAACGCTTGCTGAAAGAAGCAGTCTCACTGAAGGTCACCTTGTGTGGGGCACAGGACCTGGTGCTCCCTTCCTCAGACACATTCAGGATCCATCTGAAAAGGGCATGAGGAGGGACGGTGCACTTGGCAGCTCTGGGTTTAGGAACCCTACTCTGTTTATGCTCCAGTCTGGGTCGGGGGCTGAGGAACCTAGCATCATAACGTGGTGATGGGTGAGGCACTGAAAGGCAGAAACCTATTGGCTGCTGCTCCTGAGGACCTGAGTTCCCTCCTGCCTCCCCCATCGGACCACACTAAGTGCCCAAGGGTAAGACCGGTATAGACGGTTTCCTACTAAGAAGGGAGACCCCGTTTCAAGATCCCACCCCAGATGCCAAAACAACATGTGTTTTCCTTCTCTTCTCTTTCCTGTCCCTAACGAAATATCATGGAGCCCAGGTTGGCCACAAATTCACTATATAGCTGAGACTTTGGACTTCTGATTCTCCTGCCTCACATACTGGGTTAACCATGTATATTTCTTTCCCCTTCTTCCTTTTTTTCCTTACTTTAATTTTTTTCATTTATTTTTATTTCATGTGCATTGGTGTTTTGTCCGCACATATGGTGCTCAGATCCTCTGGAACTAGAGTTACAGACTGTTGTGAGCTGCCATGTGGATGCTGGGAATTGAACTTGGGTCCTCTGGGGGAACATCCAGTGCTCTTAACCCCTGAGCCATCTCTCCAGCCCTTTTCTTGCCCTTGTTATTGTTTAGTTTGTTACTTGGTAGCTTTGCACATATAAACAATGTGTTCTGATTCTCTTCACCCTGTATTCTCTCCCTTACATTTCTATCAACACCCTAATTATTCCAGTTTCTTTTCCAGATTCACACTATTTGGATTTTGTTGTTTTGTTGAGACAGGGTTTTATTGTGTAACCTAGGCTGTCTTCAAACTCCAAGGCAATATTTCTTCCTGCACATCCTGAATGCTGGAAATACAGTGCATGATACAGTGTCTAGCTTGTGCAGTACCAGGGATCGAACTCAAGGGTTTGTGAACATTTGATGAGCTCTTGACTAACTAAGCCACACCCTGAGTGCATGTGTGTTGATACACATATTTCTTGAATCACTTTGTTGGGCCCAGCTTTCAGAGTCAGGAGCAGGGCACTGACATAGTTTGCACAAGAAGGATTTTAACTCATTGGATCAGAGAGATGCAGACACACCTGGGCATGGCCATGGAGCCCAACCTCGGAGGGACATCGATCTGCCTTCTTCCAGCCAGGCTGGCCTAGGGCAGAGTACTGTGCCAAGAGCTAAAGACCTACTCCTTGCCCTGACACATTCTTTCTTGTTGGGCTTCTTACCGTGTTTGTTCAGTGTGCCTCTGGGCCAGATGACCTAGAGTCTAAGCCCACCAGCTCAGCTCTCCGATGGCTCCCTCTCCACTTCATGCCCTGACCTTGGTGTTAGGCACCCTGTCCATACTCTAGGATAGGGCTCCCTTTTCCAGGAGGTCTCAAGCCTCCTCTACGTCTTTGTCAAACCAAGGTTGAGCATGGTCCATCATTCCCTAGAGCCTTAGTTCACTCCCTGTCTGTCTTAAGAACCAGTCCAGGCACCTCCTTTAAATGTCTTCTTCCAAGCCAGTGAGATGAATTAATTGATAAAGATTGGCAAGCCTGATAACCCAAATTCAACTTGGTGGGAAACAAGAACCAACTCCCACGGGTTGTCCTTTGACCTTACATGAGTGCCATGGCATACAGGCATGTATACACACACACACACACACACACACACACACACACACACACAAATAATAGACACATTCTCTCATGATGAAGTCAAAGCTCACTCCTTCCTTATCTTTTCCACCCTGCTCCTCTGTCAGTTTCAGGGAGGACATCCCCACCCAGCTAGTCACCTGGATCAGGAACAACCAAGCCTTTTCTCACTTCTCCAATCTTCCGTGAATTTTGTCCACTGCTCTCAGTGTCCTTGAACTGTGCATTTTTCATTTTCCACAGCCTTGTCCAAATTCATGCTTCATCTCTTCCACTTGAACTTAGAAAGCAGACGGCTCCTTGAGGTGCCTCCATTCACCTTCAACCCGTACTCTAAGCAGCAGCCAGAGGTGGATCCCAATCCTACCATGTCCTTGCTCAAAATCCTTCGACGTCTCACCATTGCCCTGCGAATGCATGTTATCTGTTTACCTGGCATCAGAGGCCCTCCCTGACCTGCGCTCTGGTGGCCTCAGCTCACCTCACCTGTCTATCCAAAGACTACGGAGCAATCTCCCATCGTCAGCCTTGGCTCAAGATAATACCTGTTCCACAATTCCTCTCTGCTTATCTTTAGATTACTCCATTTTCAACCATCTGGAGAGTCCTCTCTGGGAGTGAGCTGGGTAAACAAGGTGTGTGCGTGTGCGTGTGCATGTGCGTGTGTGTGTGTTTTCACAATGGTTCCTCATAAATGAGATCAGCCTTCTACCCTCAACAGGCCAGTTAAACAAGCGAGTTTTAGTGAAAAGCAGAGTTAGAAGCTTCATTTCATAGGGTTGTCGAAAGATGAGCCAAGAGGTCCCATGAAGCCCAAGTTGATCCTCAGGGTCATGACACGAGGTTTAGACTTATACAGAGGGATACGGGTATGCAGAGCTAAGAAGTTCTGGTCAAGGTGAGGTCCTGCCCATCACTGCTTAGGAGCCACTCTGTCCTTCCTACATGGTGGTCTAACAAATTATCAGAACTATGCAATCTCTCCCTGGGAGGCACTAGATCTCATGATTTTCCTTCTCCCAGCATGAAGAGTCCTGGGAAAATTCTAAGGTCTTGGGAACCATTATCACAATAGTCAAGAAGAAAAGTCTCAAAGTCTCTTTTAAATATCTTCATTTTGTCAGGGTGGTTACAATCGTTTGGTTCAAAACAATTTAAGATTGATCATTAAGTATTTCTTGAATGCCAGCCAAATGCACACAGAGCCTCCGTCATAGGCCCACCTGAAGCCAGAGCCTGGGCACCAGCAGGTTCAGAGGGCAGGTCAGCCAATAGGGGATTTCAGGAAACCAGAATGAGCAGGGATGAGGCAGCTGGGAGTGAGACCCATCTAGCTTGAGCTATGCAGACAGATGTAAGGGTGGGGTTCAGATACAAGGTTTTGAGACTAGTATTTCAGGGGTTCCTTGGCAACTAGGGAAGAGAAAATTTCAGAAGATTGAACTGTAGCTCACTGGCTGGCTGCCTGGCAGTTAGCATCCTGCTCAGTCAGCCCTCCAAGAGAGAGCCAACTGGAGACCAGCTGAGATCAACAGGAAGAGCTGAGGAGGTGGGAAGGACCCAGAAGGAGTAACAGTAATGGGCAAAGGCTGGTGACAGAGGTGTGTGTGTGTGTGGGGGGCACAGCTTCCTTCTGACCCCTGCTTGCAGCTCCTTTCCCTCTGCTTAGGTCTGCCTCAAGATCAGTTGCTTTTCCTAAGCAGCATGGTCCAGAGGGAGCAGGGTGAGGAAGGTTGGGGATCTAGGAGGGGCAAGCTAGGAGGAGGGCTCCAGCTGACAGGGACCATATCCCCTGGGTGGCACACTATATGCTGAGTCCCCAGTAGTCTTTAAACTCTTCTCACCTCCTTTGCCCCTCCCATACATCTTGGGATTGTGGTCCTTACACTGATTTCATAGGAGAGGGCTGGAGATGTAGCAGTTGCCTAACATGTACAAGGCCTAGCACTCAGGAGACTGGTGCAGGAGAATTATAGCAAGTGCAAAGGATAGCCTTGGCTACATAGTAATAACCCTTCCCCCACGAAAGACAGAAGTGCTGAGGATGTATCTCATTTGGTAGAGTGCTTGCTTAGCTTGCACAAAATGCCCTGGGCTCAACCCCAGCACTTCATATAACTGAGCATGGTGGTTCACTCCTATAATCCTAGCATTTGAGAGCAGAGTCAGGAAGATCAGGAGTTCAAAGCCGGCCTCTGCCACATAGTGAATTGATGGTACCCATAGGCTACAGGAGCCCCATGTCTCCCAGTCTTCATACCGCCCCCCCCCCCGTCGCCTCCAAAGGCATGATGGTACACACCTAGGAGGTAGAAACAGAAGAATCAGGGGTTTAGGGTCATTCTTGGCTACATAGTGAGTTCAAGATCAGTCTGGGCTACATGCGACACTGTCACAAAGAGAATCTTAAGAAAGAAAGGAAAAGACTATTCATTGATCTGGCATTTGGGGAACCCATGAAAAAGCCCACTCTGTCATTCAACACTGTCATACAACAGTCTGAGGATGTAAAGCCCAGCTGGAGAGGCCTGAGTTTTAGTGCTAGCTCTGCCATGATTGTCCCTCGGGCTCTGCAGATGAAGTATCGAGGCATCAGGTCTCCCATGGATCTTTGCTCTGACCTCTCTGATCTCTTGTAACTTTCAAACAGCATTTTACTTGTCACTCTGCAGAGAGGCTGAGTGTGTCCCAGGATGGAGAAAGATGGCTCTCATCACATCTTGCCAGTTAGCTCTGAGGGTAACTTCTCAAGAAGTGGTGGGAGAAGCTGGACAGAGAACAAGGATTCTAATTTCACCTCTGGAGCCAAAGCTGGGTCTGGCCTTCTCACTTCTACAAGACCCCAGCTGACCTCACCACTGAGAGGCTGGGAACCGACCCAGGCTGGGCTGAGACGATGGATAGAAGGCCCTAAAATTAGCTCCAAGGCAAAGGGAGCAGGAGCTGGCCCCAGCTGTAGACTCCCACAGTGCCAGGAATGGAGTCCTCACCCAGCTCAAGTAGAGAGGCCAGCCAAACTTCAACAGGGACTTGTCATCAAGCTGGGTGCCAAGAGTCACAAATTCCTATAGGCACAGGTCAAAGGAGCTTGAAGGACAAGAGGGACTCAGGCCAGCTTCTTGAGCTCTGAGTTGGGTCCCAGCCACCAGCCTTTTAGAGCTTTAGGAGGTACCAGGTTAGAGTATTGCTATTTATGTCCTCCTGGGACAGGGTTAAGGGGACCAACCTGTCCTCTCAAGGCTGAATTAGATAACCTCAAACCTTAATACCAACTCCCATGAGTGTAGGAGGGTCTGAGAGTAGATAAGCTTCTCCTGGGAGTAGGCTGGAGACACCCGTGACCAGCCACAAAGTCCGGGCCTTTCCTTCACCCAGGGTAGCAGCTCCACCTGCTCCTTTCTCTGCCTGAGTGCTTTGAGGAGCTTGCGGAATATGCAGATTCTGCCGGGCAGGAAAGGACATGTTTACAATCCCACCCCACCCGCAGGGCAGCCAGGGCTACACAGAGAAACCCCGTCTTGATGAACAACAACAACCTAAACAAAACAAAAAGCAAAGCAAAACAAAATAGCAATGACAATGACAATGTTGATGAAGAAGAGGAAGAGAGGGAGAAGAAGAAGAGGAAGAAGAGGAGGAAGAGGAGGGAGAAGAGGAGGAGGAGGAGGAGGAGGAGGAGGAGGAGGAGGAGAAGAAGAAGAAGAAGAAGAAGAAGAAGAAGAAGAAGAAGAAGAAGAAATAAACAAAGTCTAACCTTTATTTAATACAACGCCTGGATGAGGAATTAAGAATGTTACACGTTTTTCTATTTTTGATATGGGTTTTGGTTTTGTGAGTCAAGATCCCTCAAACCTTGGTCTCCTGAGTGCTGGGTTATAGACATGTGACGCAATGCTCGACTATACTTAGTATCTTATTTGATTCTCTTAACAACTCCAAAGACTAGACAAAACTGAAGCTCAGAGAGCTTAAGCGACTTGCTCAAGCTCACACAGCAGACCAGCAGCAGACAGGACTGTGATATCCACTTGTACCAGTGTCCATCAGCACACCTATCTTGTGAGCGTGACCCCGAGAGCACAGCACAGCTAGGTGGCCTTGAGGAATTCAGGAGGGAAGCAGAGGTGAGGCCTGGGAGGATGGGGAAGGGTGCAGTGATTCAGAAAACAAGCTAAGAGTGTGGGGAAAGGGAGGGTGACACGTTGGGGCTTGAGGCCTCAATCCTCTGGCCAGCTCCTACTTCCTCTTCTGTGAAGTGAGGAAGAAATGTGAGTTCAAGATAATTTCCACTCCAGGCCTGCTGCCTGGCACACAGTAGGCTCTCAGGATGTGTGAGCTGGCCTTGCCTTCCCCTAGTGACTTGGGAATGACTTGTACCCTGAGACTGGCTCACAGGGTTAGGTAGAGGTGTCTGGAGAGGACCAAGGAGGGGTGTTAGGGTCACAGCCCAGACAGGTTCCTGGGAAGTAGACCCTGCCGACAGGTCTGACTCTGCCCCACCCCTTATCCCACCCCGGCCCTTCTCTCTTGGTCTAGGCTGAAGAGGCAGCCAGACCAGTGGGCCTAGTTTACTACAAAAGCCCTCTGGAAAGAAAACACCTTCCACCTCCCACACCCCACCCCACCCCACCTTCTTCTTCGTCAAAGCACCCTCAGCTATATGAGAAGCATCCTCCTAGTGCCCAATAGGCTAATGGCCTTGGGGACCTAAACTCCTCTAGGCTGGGCCGGATGTCAGGCCTGGCCTCTGGAAGTCTCTAGTGACTCATGTTCACTTCCTCCACCTACAGTCATAACTTTGCTCTTGGATCAAGAACATGTCCCTTAAGCTGGCCTCATTTGCTAGCTTCACTAGGTGGATCCCCCCCCCCCTCCCAGCCCCCCAACCAGCCCCGTGCGCCTTCCATAGATGTGTGCTGCTACAATAAAGAGCTGCTCCTATGGGCCTCCGTAAAAAGTGGAAAGGGCAGAGAGACCATTAGCTTCTCCTGGGACAGAACAGAGGGGCTCTGTGGGTTCTCGAGCCCTCTCCAAGCACTTGTTGGGCAGCGGAGCCTCTAGCCTCCTTCATAGAGCTGATTCTCATCGGGAGTCTAGATTTCAGAGAATTCACTGAATCTCTCTTCTTCATTTACTATATGATAAGTCTGGGGCTACGAGAAGACCATCACCAGACAGGATCACCCAGAGAAGAGACACTTAACAGTCTGTTACAAAGTTTCGGAGAGAACCTTAAGAACGCTGTGAAGGTAGAAAGGTAACTTTGGCGCCACCCTGTGGCATGAAGGAAGAAACTCAGAGCTGGGGAAGCTATGTTAGTCTTCCAAGATGGGGGCAATTCCTCCACACCAGGACCCTCCTGGGTAATAGGACCCTACTCCTTCCAGTAACACAGCCTCTGTCCCACTGGTCACTCCAATGCAGTGTGTCTCTCCCATACCAGACTAGGAGCTCCTCAAGAGCAAAGCCAGATCTGAATCATCACATCATTTGTAAAGGCATTGTGAAGGCTTGAGGAAGTGATTTAAGCTTAGCTGAATTCAGTATGAATTGGAAGGAAACAGCATGCAATGTGGGCAAAATTTCTGCCCAAGAATGTTTATTGAATCAATGCTTGTAAAAGCAAGAGTCATGCTAGTCATCGTTGAAGTGGGAGATGGGTGCCGGGGCTCCTTATGCTGTTCATTTCCCTTGTGTTTGAAATGTTTTGAAACAAAGGAATGAATCAAGGAATGATCAAGGTTCAGTGATAGAGTCTTAGTGAATTATGCACAGCTGTGCAAAGGAAAGTGTTTATGGACATTAAAAATGCTAGTACAGGGTCTAATTTAGTACTGAAATTGTTTTTAAAAAAGTATTTTAGCCGGGCGGTGGTGGCGCACGCCTTTAATCCAGCACTTGGGAGGCAGAGGATTTCTGAGTTCGAGGCCAGCCTGGTCTACAGAGTGAGTTCAAGGACACAGAGAAATCCTGTCTTGGAAAAACAAACAAACAAAAACAAGTATTTTGATTACATTTACTTATTCATATATGTGTTTTACTGATACGTATCTATGTGCCATATAAGTTGCTCATTTAGGATATACAGTTTAAACCAGGTATGGTGGTCCCCACAGTTAGGAGGCTGAGGCAGGAAGATTGCCACAAGTTTGATGGTAGCCTATGCTACATAATGACTTGGAGGCCATCCTGTGATACACAGTGAAATCCTGTCTCAAGAAAGGATATCTTGGAGGAGGGGTGCACGGGGGGCGGGGTTGGAGAGATGGCTCAGAGGTTAAGAGCACTGACTGCTTTTCCAGAGGTCCTGAGTTCAATTCCCAGCAATGGTGGCTCACAACCATCTGTAATGAGATCTGGTGCCCCCTTCTGGCCTGCAGGAATACATGCAGGTAGAACACTATACATAATAAATTTTAAAAAACAAAGGACATTGGATAACAATTGTAATAGAAATAATGAAGTGTATGTGCCAAGGATGTTCAGTATGTCCCTCAATGTTTTCCAGCATCACAATCAGTTTATAATATTTTCATCTTCATCAACAAAAGTGCATATCCATTAATAAACAGCCACTCTGTTATTTCTCCTATCCCACCCCAAACCCTCAATCTGCTTCCTCTCTGAATGCACTTGCCTATTCTGGGTATTTCCCATAGTCAGAATCAGAATCATGCAATGTACCCTCTTTTGTATCTAGCTCTTTCTACTTAGTGTAACGTCTTCATGTTTCATCTAGGTCATAGGACAGAAATAGCAGCGAATCACTCTTTTCTATAAATAAATATACTCTGGGTGTATGCAGGGAGATAGGATCTTTTGCAGTCTAGACCTTGAATTCACTATGTAGCCAAGGATGATCCTCCTGCCTACGCTGCCTGCCGCTGGGATCACAAGCATGCATCACTACCTCTGGCATTATACGGTGCTGGTGATTGAAGCAGAGCTCCCTGCATACTAGGCAAGCGCTTTACTACACTACCACATCCCCACCCTCGCTCTGACATTTGCTTTTTGAGGGCTACACTGGGGAGGGAGCCAAGGCCTTGAGCACACTGTACAAGCATTCTACCGGAGTTTCATTCCTGGTTCTTGGTTTTTTGAGCCAGGATTTATCAGTGTATCTTATGACATACATTGGGAAGCTCAGATTGGCTTCAGATTTGCAATCCTCCTGCCTCAGCTTCCTGAGTGCTAGGGTAATAGGTATGTGACACCCAGTTTCACTGTATTTAAATTTTATATTAAATTCTCTATTTTGTTTCATGTGTGTCAGTGTTTTGTTATGTATGTACATCTGTGTACCTCTTGTATTCCTGATGCCTGCCGAGGCCAGAAGAGGATGTTCGATTCCCTGGAACTGCAGTTATAGATGGCTGAACTGCTGTGTAAGAGCTGAGACTTGAACCTGGGTCCTCTGGAAGAAAACCAGTGCTCTTTAAAAAAAAAAAAAATTATTATTATTTTATTTGTTTACATTTCAATTGTTATCGGTCTTTCAGTCTCCCCTCCATGAACCCCCCATGCCCCTCTCCTTTGCCTCTAAAAGGGTGCTCTCCCACCCACCCTCTCCTGCGCCACTGCTCTAGTATCCTCCTTTTCTGGGGCATCAAGCCTCCACAGGAAGAAGCATCTCCCCTCCCACTGATGCCAGATGAGGCAGTCCTCTGGTACATACATAGTGGGAGCCATGGACCAGCCTGGATGCACATTTAAGCAGTGAAGTTTCTAAACTTTTTGTTTTGATTTGGAAGAATGGTCTCACCATAGCCTACAGAGTGCTGGGCTGAAGTTTCTAAATTTATAGAAACCCCGTGCTTATCAGAGGAATTTATCTGAGGAATTGCCATGCTGCTCCAAAGATAGGCCACGTAGTTTACCTTTCCCTAGTATGAAAGTTTTATTTTGGCCTGGTGTGGTAGTTAACACTAGAAACCTCATCACTCAAAAGGCTGAGGTAGGAAGATTTGGGCAAGACTGAAGCTAGTCTGGGCTACATAGCAAGACCCTGACTCAAAACAAAAACAGAACAAAAGGGCAGAGTAGCTTTCCAACATGCACAGAGCTTCGATCCCCAGCACCACATAAACTCCATCCTAAAATCCCAGCACTTTGAGGGGAAAGGCAGGAGAAGCAACAGTTCAAGGCTAGCCTGAAGTACATGCTCATAGCCTATGTATGTGGGCAAGGCGCACCCAGGTATCCAGGTGCATTTCTCAACATTTCCACAAATTATGTTTTGTTTCTTTTTTATTTTAGATGTGGGGTGTGTGTGTGTGTGTGTGTGTGTGTGTGTGTGTGTGTGTGTGTGTGAGAGAGAGAGAGAGAGAGAGAGAGAGAGAGAGAGAGAGAGAGAGAGAGTGTTTTCATATGGAAACTGATGTCATCCTCAATTGCTCTTCTATGGTGCTCACTGAGGCAGGGTCTCTCAATCAGAGGCAAAGCTCAACAGTTTGGCTAATCTTGCTAGTCAGCTTGCTCTAGGGGTTTCCTGTCTCTGTCTTCTGGAACTGGAGTTATAAATGGGCCACCACAGCCATCGAGCATTTCTGAAGGTTTCTGAGGACCTGAACTCTGGTCCTCATGCTTGGGTGGCAACACCCAGTCTCCTTGCTTTGTTTTTCAGACAGGATCTCAAGTAGCTCAGGGTAGTCCCAAACTTTCTATACAGTTGATAATGACCATGAACCCTGCCTCTATTTCTGGAGTGCTGAGGTCTCAGGAACGGACCACTACCCTAGGTTTATATAGTGCTGGGGATCCAGGGCTTTGTGCATCCAAGGTAAGCATTCTACCAACTGAATGATATACACCCAGTCTTTTTAAGTCCCAAACTGCCGAGAAATACTATTGCATTCAAACAATCAAACAAAAACTTGTGTTTGGTATTAATGTGCATGGGGTCACATGTACTTGTGACTGCATGTCAAGATCAGAGGACAATTTTGTGGAGCCAGTTCTTGAAACCTTGGGCCAGTTCTAGGAATTCAACTCAGGCTGTTCAGCTTGTGCAGCAAGTACTCGCTACTCACTGAGCCACCTCACCAGTCCCATCGCTGTATTTTAAAAACTCACTTCCAGGAGGAGGGTATAAACCTTGGTTGTGGTGTTGACGTTGAATTTGTAGACCAACGATCCATGGTTCAGCTGTCTTTGGTTTTCAGGGCTGGCTTATTGGAACCAAGTGACCTTTGACAATGTCAAGGCTGACAGGGAATAACTGAGTAGTGGGCTATAATTCTCCTATACAACATTAGGTGTTACTTGGACCCTGAGGCTTCCATTCCTGTAAAGGACAGCATCTATAATGTAATTGAATGAGTTAGGTTCTGCCCCTAAGGCCTTCTGGGAAATTTACACTGTCTGAGTTGGAAGATGAGAAGAACCTTAATGCTGGAGGCCACAAACCTGGCCTTCCCCAGAATTGGAAGCTTAATCCAGCAGGAAATGGAAAGTAAAATATTGGTCTTAATACATTCCCAAGAGACCAGCTGGCTCGCCCCTACCCCAAGAATGTCAAGATAGCTCAACAGGTAAAGGTGTGTGCCTCCAAGCCTGATGACCTGAGTCCCATCTTCAGGACTCACATGGTGGACAGAAGTGACTCTCACACACATACACACCCTACATAAATAAGTAAATGTTAAAAAAAAAGATGATTCAAATAAAAGATGCATTTATTTTGTTTGATTTTTTTAAAAGGGACTCGTGTAGCCCAGGATGGCCCTGAACTCACTTCATAGGCAAAGATGAAGGTGAATTTCTGTTTCTTCTACCTCTACCTCCTGAGTGCTGGGCTGGACGTCACACATCCTAGGTAAACACTGTCCTAACTGAGCTACATTCTCAGTCTTCTAGAACTATATTCTAATGTTTATTCAGTTGCTTGTGAGCTGGTTTTCAGTAGGATTGGTTACTCAGTTGCCCATGCTTCAGACATGGTGTCACCTGTATGTTATTTCAATGCATCAACCTACTAAGTGCACTATCCACCAGTAATAATACAGACCTTTACAAAATGGAAGGGGTCTGCTATCAGAAAAAAGACAACTTGAAGAATGGGAAAATACTGGTAAGTCATATATCTGAATGATTTGTATCTAAAATATGTAAAGAACTATTAGGATTCAATAACAAACAGCAACTTGGGTTTAAATGGGCAAAACATCCGATGAGACATTTCCAGAGGCCATGGACAAATGGACAATAAACACATGAAAAGATGCTTGATTCTTGCTAACTAACCATCTGGGAAGTATGATTAAAACCACAGTGGAAATCACCCTGTTCCCCCTGAGGATGAAACAGTCATAATGAAACAGTCACGCAACAGCTAAGGTTAGAAGTACCAGAAGCCTAACGGATTCCTGGCTGGCGTGTAAAACTGTATGGTTACTATATTTGAGGGTAGAAAAATCTAGGAGTTCCTCAAACAGTTAACACAGAGTGACTTTAAGCTTGAACAGTTTTCCTCCTAGGAGGGTAACAAGTCAAAGTCAGCTTAGTTATTCCATATCCCCAGGAGAAAGAAAAGATGATGCCGGGATGGGAGAGGTGGTCCAGCAGCTAGGTATGCTTGTTGCTCTTCAAGTGGGCTTGAGTTGTTTTTAACACCCTAGTCAGGCAGTTCACAGTGGCCTGCAATTCCAGTAGACCTCCGAGGGCACCCATGTACACACACAGCAGATGCTTACACACACATGGCATATGCTTGCACAGACATGTATGTATTATTACAAATTAAAATAAATAATTTAAAATGATAATGTCTCTTCCCCCTAAACCAGAACACCAATCTTTCTTTCTTTTATAACAAACTTTTCTTTGTAATTATGCATGTGTTTGTGTGTTCAAAAGTGTCCATGGAGTCCAGAAGGAGTTAGAGCCCCTGGAACTAGAATGACAGACAATTGTGAGATTTAGGATGTGGGTGCTGGGAACTGAACTCAGATCTCTTGAAAGAGTACTACTTGTTCTCATCTGCTGACTTATTTCTCCAGCCCCAGGAACATCAATGTTTCCAGTAACGTTACTCATTATAGCAAAAAAAAAAAAAAAAGTGGACATAACCCAAACATCTGTGCACTAATGAACAACTGGACAAAATGTAGCATATCCAGGCAATAGAGCATTACATGTCCTGAAAGGGGATGAGCTGTTGATGCATGGTGTGAAACAGGTGGATCCTGACATTGTGAGGTGGGTCACGAAAGATCCCATTTACACGGAAAGTCCAGAATATGTAAATCTGTCAAGATAGCAAACAGATTTGTGATTGGTCAGGGAGAGGTACAGGGAGCAGGGAGGTAGGGATGGGGAGTGATTTCTAAAGGGGGTGGGAATTTTTTTGAAGTTCTAACAATGATCTAAAATTGAATGTAGTGATGATTCTGTGTGACTATTTTGAAAGGAGTGATAGCCAGACACGGTACAACACAACTGCTGTCCCAGCTGCTAGAAAACCGAGGCAAAAGACTTGAGTGAGCCTAGGATATTTATTCATTTACTTACTTTCAGACAAGGTCTTAGGTACCTCAAGATGACTCTGAGTTTCTGATTCTACTTCACTTCCCAGATGCTGGGGTTACAAGCACATAGCAGTTGGACCTGGAATCCTGGCTCTTAAGTGTACTAAGCAAACATCTAGCAATAGCAAGACCTTGGTCAAACGACCTTGTTTCAAACAAGCAAACTAGATCTATAATCCCAGATACAGTGTGTGTGTGTGTGTGTGTGTGTGTGTGTGTGTGTGTGTGTGTGTCTGAAGCAGCCTGTCTGGGTTACAGGATGAGTTCATGGCCACTCTGAGTAATTAGCAAGAACCTCTCTCAAAGCAACAACTTAGGTTGTTAGCCCTGCTGGCAAGCACATGTACCTGCTGAGCTGTCTTCAGACCCTCTGCAATTTCCTATTTTTTAAAGAAATACAATCAATCCTCAGTGTACCAGGAGGACTAGTTCTAGGTACCCATATGGATAGCTGTTCAAGTCCCTGCAAAAAACTGCCATAGTGCATGCATACAGCTGTGCATATTCCTCCGTAGAATGCAAATCATCTCCAGGTTATATGTGACCCCTAATGCAATGCAAATAGATGCCACACTGCATTGTCTAGGGAATAACGGCAAGAAGAAAAAGTCTGTGGATGTACAGAATCATCTGCATATTGAGCATTTAAAGAAGGGATGGGCTGAGTCGGTGAATGCAGAACTGAAAATTCAGATGGATGGTTAAGACCATAATACCAGCAATGGGAAGTTAAGGTGTAAGGTGACAGATTATATATATGTGTGTGTGTTATATATATATATATGTGTGTCTGTGTGTGTATACATATATATGTGTGTGTATATATATATAAATTTTTCTGATTTTTATTAATTTTCTTCAGTGAACAGAGGAAAATGAGAGGTAAAAAAAAAAAAAGACATGGTCGTGTATGGGGCTGGAGAGATAATTTAGTGACTGAGAGCATTTGCTGCTCTTACAGAGGACCCAGCTTTTCCTGGCCTCTGAGGGCCCCTGCGAGCACATGACATACACACTGAGAAACAGGTATGTGTATGCACATAAGATTTATAAAGCTAAATGTCAGTTTAATTGGAGAAAAAAGTAAGCTACTGTTTTCATCTTTAAAGAAGGAAGAGGGACAGGTGGTGGTCACATGCCTTTAATCCCAGCACAGAGGCAAGCAGATTTCTGAGTTCGAGGCCAGCCTGGTCTACAGAGTGAGTTCCAGAACAGCCAGGGCTACACAGAGAAACCCTGTTTTGAAAACAACAGCAACAAAAGGAGGAGGAGAAAGAAAAAGAGAAGGAGGAGGAGGAAGCAGAGGAGGAGGGAGAGGCCGGAGGGGGTGGGGAGGAGGAGAGATGTGTGTGGGAGGTCTTGGCTAAGTACCACAGATACAAAAGTAAAAACTGAGGCAGCCACATTTACACTCACAATCCCTTCTCCTTGCTTAAAGAATGCATATATTTGAGTCTCTGTGTATGTTAATCTGGTGTGCATGTATGAGCATGAGTGAGCATGTGTGAGCATGAGTGCATATGTCCTTGCACTTGCAGGGAGGCCAGAGAAGAAAGCAGGAGAATGTCCTAAGTCTTTCAAGACAGGGTCTGTCACTGATCAGCAAGCCCCAGGGGTCCTTCTGCCTCTACCTCCCAGAATACTGAGGTTATAGGCTGCCCAAATTCAAAGGTTTTGTCAAATTGACACCCGCTGGAGTTATCTGCGAACAGGAATCTTAGTTGAGAAAATGCCTCTGTCCTATTGTCTGTAAGCAATTAACCATTGATGGGGGACGTCCCACTGGGGCAGTGTCACTCCTGGGCAAATGGGCATTGGTGGTATAAGAAAGCAGGCTGAGCAAGGCCCTGAGGAGCAAGCCAGGAAACAACATTTCTTTGTGGTCTCTGCTTCAGTTCCTGCCCTAACTTCCTTCCAATGATGTGCTGTAAGCTGTAAGGAAAAAGAAACCCTTTCCTTCCCAAGTTGCTATTAGTCATGGTTTCATCATAGCAACAGAGATCTACTTTTTTATAAAACGTAGTGATGGGATCTGAACTTAGGTCTTCATGCTTGTACAGTGTTCTCACACACTGAGTCATCAATGGAGTCTCACGTAGCTCAGGCTGACCTCGAACTTCCTATGTAGCTTGTTATAAACTCAACCTCCTTATCCTACTTCCTCTGCTTGCCTAATGCCCTTACCAGCATGTGCCAACCCTTCAAGTTCTTCACAGGTTCACAGCTTGTTCCTGAACTGAGTACCATTTGCTCTTGCAGGACAATTTACTGTCACTCTTCAAAGGTCCAGTTCCAAACCCGTGTACTCCACCCTGCAGGTCCCCATCAAATCATTCCTGATTCCTCAAGGCCTTCTCATCCAGTAGAGTGCTCCTCTACTGTTGTGCCTGCGGCCTGCCTGCGTGGGAATCCCCTTTTTATCCCCAGAGCCCAGCTCAGTCCTTCTATCCCCAGAGTTCAAAGTGTAGTAGGATCTCTAGAGGAATTCAAGTCCCACGGATTGGACCCCAGGTGGCGCTGTCTGCCCGGGTAAAAGTCGAGGAAACACAGAACCCAGAGTTTCTGGCGGGGCAGCCAGTGATGAAGCTTCAAATTCCAATCCTGCTTCTTGTCCTCACACCATCACACAATGCATCTGCGCCTTCCTGGTTTATTGTTCCTCCCCCTCGCCCCCTGCCCCCCGCCCCGGTCAAATGACAGCTTTCAGGAGTTGATTCAAACTCAGGTTGTTCAGCTTTGCAGCGAGTAGCTTTACCCACTGAGCCGTCCTACCCGCACCCGGTGTCTGGTTTTATAGTTCATTGGGCGTTTCAAGACTGGATGCTAGAAGAAGTGGGGAACCCACAGGCTAGCCCAGCAGTTTCCTGGGGGCCCCAACTTTCCCAGAAAAGGTATGAATATCATTATTCCTTTTAGAATGTCATCTAAGGCTTTATGAGGATACAGCTGCTCCCTTCTGGGATCCAAACCCTCTTGCCTCCTTGTTGGAAAACACTGCTATGAAGTGCAGGGTTCTGGTTCTGATTCTAATCCTGGTGTGCTCATTTCCCAAGCTTTAGGGACCCTGTGAGTGACAAGCAGACTGGCCCCAGCACTCTGGGCTACCAGTCCTCAGAATCCCAACTGAGTGGGAGAGGCAGGAGGTGTGGCCAGTCAGCATCTTGGCCAAGGGCAGGCTGCTCTGGGAGTTGCCAGAAGGAAAACATTTTCCGGGAGCCGGAAGGGCTGGCAGAACCCAGGACCGGGTGGAGAGACCACAATGGACCCTTGTGTGGTGGTTTAGCTTGGACTCGCCCGCAGGCACAGCTCCTGGGCCAGGGTGGGCCCTGTTTTCTGATCTGCAGCCAGACCCAGCTCCTAAACAACCCTCCCTGGGCCCAGACAGGAGCCAGAACTTAGCTTCAAGTCCAGAGGGTGTGAAGCTCACAGGCTGGTGTCCAGTGGCTTACTATCCTCTGTCAGCCTTCCTGGAATTCTCCTGGCTAAACAACTTCACATAAGCTTTGGGGGCCCATCTTCACAACCAGACAGGCGTCCAGTCCTGAGAGGTTTCTCCTTCAAACCACCTAAGGGAGCTCAGAACAGACCTCAAGTTTAGCCTGTGATGACTTTGTTAAAGAAGCCTGGAGTCCGTCTGAGAGGCTTGGCTTCTCTACTGGAGTGAGCCTCAGTTCTCCCCTCTGCCAAGAGAGTTGGCAATTCACATTTGAGGGACAGAGATGCTGAGAGGGTATTTGAAGTGTCTGCATAGCCTCTGCCTCAGGAAAACACCCATCCAGTCCAGGTCAGACAGCTTGTGGCATCTGATGGCACTGTCACAGCTCAGGCTCTGGGCTCTAAAACTCCTCTGGAGCAGCAGGCAGGAAGTCCTCCAGAGCACCATGTGGACTGCACCCAACATTCCCTTCTCTGAACCTTGAATCAGTCATGCCTCAGAACAAGGGTCCTGCCCTTGTAAGGCTCATGGTCATCTGAACAGTTGTTGATGGGGACCCTAAAATTGCCAGGGTCCCCACAGGATCCTTCACATCAGCCATTACTGTGTTAATCACAAAGGAAGGCTGGGGGTTGTAGCTCAGTTGACGGGGGGATGGTCTAGCATGCACCAAGCTCTTTAACCAGCACCATTTAACACTGTATATAAAGGTCTCAAAAACAAAATGTAAACAAACAAAACTTCCTTAAGTAGGCCTGGCAATGGTGGCCCATGCCTTTAAGTCCAGCACTCAGGAGGCAGAAGCACGCAGATTCTGTGAGTTCCAGGTCAGCCTGGTCTACAGAACAAGTACTAGGACACTGGGGGTACACAAAAAAGAACCCCTGTTTCAAAAAACCCAAACATCAACAACACACACACACACACGAACACTCACAGGCACACACACACACGAACACTCACAGGAACACGCACACACACTTCCTTAAGCACAGAAAGAGAAAATACTTGAAGGGATTGCTGATAAACTGATCATAGCCCTGCGAATGGCTCGTGTTTGTTGGGCCTGGACTCATTACGTAACACAGACTGGCTTCAAACTTGTGACTGTTTTCATGCTTATGTGCTGACCTCCCAAGTGCTGGTATTGAAGGTATGAGCCACCACGCCCCGCACAAATTGCTACTGTTTAGAACAAGGAAATTAAAAGAGACGTACAGGATGCTGCACTTGGGATCAAGTTTTAAAAGGGTTGAGATCTGAGAGGACAGGAACATAATGAGATGCACAGATGTAGATTTTGTGTCAGGCTGCGTAGCAGAGCAGAGGACCTAAAATGTAGTGGGTGACTCATGCTGACTGTTCTTTGGCAGTTTAGACACATTTCTTAGGAATGTCAGGACCTCAGGCTCAGCCCAGGTAAGCAGACCCAAAGCAGGTCAAATGGTTTATCCCTTCAGCATAAATAAGGCTGTGGCTTATCATTTCTAGGGCTATGTGGCCAGCAACTTTGGGCCTCATTGGAAGCCATAAAGTTATCTCAGATTTGAGTAAGGTTAGTCACACAGAGGACTGCTTTCTATAGCTAAGCAGTAAGAATGTGACAGCAAGGGCAAAAGAGTACAGCTGGAAATATATGGATAGATATGATTTCTATACCTAGTCAGGTAGACTAGAAGTCCAAGAAACTTGTCTGTGTTAGGAGAGGAAGAGTCTCCTCCCACATCCCTCTCTCTCATCTTTTTGAGTTTATTTGTATAGGAAAGGTGCCCATGTAGAAGTCAAAGGACCACTTTCAGAAGTTGATTCTTTCCTTCCATTATGTGGGTCCTGGGTGGAACTCAGGTCATCAAGCTTGATGACACAGACCTTTACCTTCTGAGTCTTCAGCCAGCCTCAATATCTTAAATAGTCTTCACAGCTGAAGTTTCATCCAAGAGTGCCTAACCTGAAACTACTGGGTGTCAATAAGCCGGGAGCCAGGCTACCAGCTATTTGTTCTTCATGGCTTTATTGCCAGGTGAGGATCAATGTACATTAGGGGGGGGGGAAACCTGCTGTCAGTGGGAGGTACAGCCTGCTGTTCCAAGGTCACTTCTGTTGATCTTTATTGTTGGCATACGTTGACAGCTGGAACCTGGTGCTGGAGTTTGCCCCTGGTTTCTTCTCTCCACACACTTTTACAATTACCAACTCAGGGGCCCAAACCCAACACAGTTTGAGAAAAGAGAAGGACACAGGTTTGAGACGTGGACAAACATTGGCTTGAGTCTTTACTTTGCTGTGTGGCCAAGAACAAGGTGCTTTGCTTCTCTGAATCTGTTTTCTCTGATTTGTTAATGTGGGCAAAAACGTTTGCTTTTGAGGTGATTGCCTTTGAGGTTATTCAGATAAGAAAGGCCTGTGTGTCACAGGCCTCTTGCATAACAGGGACTCTGTAAATGGGGCTGCTCTTTCCTCTCCCCAGGATACAATGATAGGAGGGAACAGCCTTGGGCTGAGGAGTCAGGACACTTGGATCTGATGGCTGGTTTTGTAGCTCTGTGACTGAGTCCTCTGGCTAGACCTGCTTCTCTTTGCGGTTCAGTTTGTTATTTGAAATGTAAGGTGGAGGAGCCAGCAGGTCCTGGTCAGTTTCTTTGTCAACATGGCACAAGCTAGAGTTATCTGAGAAAGAGGAAGCTCTAGGCAACTCTGAAGGGCATTTTCTAGATAACAGCTGATGTGGAAGGACCGAGACCACTGCAGCCATGCCACTCCTGAGCCGAGGGTGCAGGCAGTATACGGAAGCAGATGGACGCCTGGTTTGGTAGCACATGCCTTTAATTCCAATGCTCAAGAGATGAGGTACAGGGGTAACTGTGAGTTCCAGGACAGCCAGAGCCGCATAGAGGTATCATGTCTCAGACAGAACAACTACAAAAAGAAAGCAGGCACAGTAAGCTGTGGGGAGCAAACGATAACAACGTTCCTCCATGGCCTCTGCTTCAGCTCCTGCTTCCAGGTTCCTTGTATTCCTGCCCTGACTTGCCTTCATGACAGACTAGAGACTATAAGCTGGAATAAGCCTTTCCTCCCCAACTTGGTTTTGGTCACTGTGATTGTTCTTATCACAGTGGTAGGAAGCAAGCAAAAATAAATAAACAAAATAATCTGAGCATGACAGGGAAACGGTCTGTCTTGAGAGGTCCCCAGCTTAAAGCTGTACCCTGCTGTTGATGCACCAAATGATCTAAGACATGCCCCTCTCCCTTTAGACTTTAATTTCTCCATCCCTGAAGCTGCAGCAGGCTCCAAAGCCCCTTTAGCTCTGGTAATCTGGGCTCCAAGATTCCCACAGTGTCATATTCCCAGGTAGAGCTCCTGAGTCTGGGCTTCCAGTCTGATTGCTCATAGCAACTGCCTCAGCTCTTGCCCTCTCCCTGTCAGAACTTTTGAACTCCACCCTCACAGTCTCTACCTCCTCACCTTATCCAAAACCAAAGAGCCCACGAGACTGCGCCCCAGTTGCTCTTCTTGGCACTAAGTATCTCAGAGTCTCTCTTGAAGCTTCTCCTTGGAAGTCTTAGGATTTTCTCCACTAGGAGCCTATTCACTTCACTTAATGCCTTGGGCACTTGGGGACTTGTCTACCCCAGCACATGGGAGGAAGATCCAGGGTGGCACAATACGTGAGTTTCAGGGTGGCCAGAATTACATAGATCCTGTTTGACCCTACCCCCTAAAAGTGACATTTGTCGCCGGGCGGTGGTGGCGCACGCCTTTAATCCCAGCACTTGGGAGGCAGAGGCAGGCGGATTTCTGGGTTCGAGAGTTCGAGGCTAGCCTGGTCTACAGAGTTCCAGGACAGCCAGGGCTACACAGAGAAACCCTGTCTCGAAAAACCAAAAAAAAAAAAAAAAAAAAAAAAAGTGACATTTGTCAGAGCTGCTCCCTGAGCAACAGTGTACTGTGGGCATGTGCTCTCATCCTCCTGCCTCTGAGAAACCCCTTTTACAGAAGCTCTGTAGAAACACACAGTGCAGATTGAACAACAAGCACAGAGAAATTTAGCATGTTGCTTGTCCTTGGAGACGTATCCAGAGTACTAAGGTATCCTGAGCTCTGGCATAAGAGGGAAGAAGGTCCTGCTGGGTTGGTCTCATCTTACCCAATACGCAAAGGACAGATTCACAGTGTCACACCCATATGTACACACAAGCAGTCATCTGGAGGCCAGTGACAGACTAGTAGGCTCCAGAAAGCATCATTACAAGGCTGTGCTCAGCTGCTGCCTTCAATCAGAGAGACGGGTGCTCATGTGGGAAACCTGGTTTACCCTGCTGGACCTCCATCAGGGCCTGCCCTAGCTAGACTTTAGTCTCCTCCTGGAGACTCAGCCAGACACAGAACTTAAAGTTGCCCCATCCATCAGGAAATAAGAAAGGGTCTAGGGAGGTGTGGCTAGGTGGCCCCCTAGAGTAGGGATTCCTCTGGTCACCCTCAAGATGAGCCCCATGCCCACAGCCGTCTATAGACTCACCAGCACACAAGTGTCCCTAGGGGGAGGGGTTGAGTCATCTTGAACCCCAAGGCCCGTTTTAGGACTTGGCAAAATACAGACACTTTAAAAGTTCCTTCACTCTCTGCCCTATTTTGAGTCTTCCCAGCACTGACCCATCAAGGCTGTAGCAGGACCTCCTTCCAACAGAAACAAAGAGGCCTTAGAGTGGGCAGTCCTTGGCTCCAGGGTGGAATGCTAATGTTAGTCCAAAGCAGATCCTGAGGGGAGCAGGGCCACAGATCTACGGATAAAGCCTTGACAGTCCCTGGTTCCTTTGTTTCTGCCCAAAGCTACTTCCTATGTGATTCCTGGGCCCAAGCATACAGGCAGGTGCCTGCAGGTGCCTAGATTTCTAGATATTCAGCTGCAGTGTTAGGCCTTTCTGCTTCTTCCACCTGGGATACTCTCCTTCTCTCTGCCCTAGAAACTCTCCTGGCTCTGAAGGCCATTGGTCATGGAACGTCAAAGTGACCTTTACTCAACAAGCTCCAGCCATGGAAAGGATAAAGGCCACTCTCCTCCACTCGGTGACTGTCACATGTGGAATTCCCTATGAAGCACGTCACAGATGCTACCACATCCACACAAGACGCTGGAGGAGTTAAGAGTTAAAATGTGGCTCTGTTCACTGCCCCTGCACTAGACCAGTGTCACCAAAACAGCTGGGGACAATGAGTGCTGTGTTACATATGCAAACCCAGATGATGCTTCCCCGAACAGAGGTGAGGCTTTTTTTGGACACAGGTCTCACTATGGAGCTTTAATTGGCCTAGAATTGGCTGGCTTTGAACCCACAGAGCTCTTCCTGCTGCTGCTACCCATGTGCTGGGATTGACAGCTATGGCTACTGTACCAGCTTTTGTATAAGCCATAGAGTAGTCGGGTTTTGTGGGTTCCTTCCCTTTCACAGTCTCCCTTCAGGAACTCCCCCAGCAGACAAGTCTTTTCTTCTAAAAGGGCAGTTTTTTTCTCCATTTGAATCTTTACCCCAGTGACAGGCCCCTAATTCTGTTTGGGGGACTCTCAACCATTCCCCCCTTTTTTTCTTGGCTCCTCATTCTTACAGTCGTGTATTTGACTCTAACCTGTTACTCAGGACACCAATTTATGATTGATTGGTTGGTTGACTAATTGATTGACTGAGACAGGGTCTCACAATGGAGTCCACATTGGCCTGGAATTTGCTATGAAGATCAAACTCAGAGGTCTGCCTGCCTCTGTTCTCTAGATGGCTTGGATAAAAGATGTTACATCATCACACCCAGTGACTTTACTGTTTACTTTTTTTAATTTTTAAGCTTTTTATTGATTCTTTTTTTTTTTAAAGATTTGTTTATTTATTTTATTTATGAGTACACTGTAGCTGTCTTCAGATACACCAGAAGAGGGCATCGAATCTCGTTATGGGTGGTTGTGAGCCACCATGTGGTTGCTGGGATTTGAACTCAGGACCTCTGGAAGAGCAGTCAGTGCTCTTAACCGCTGAGCCATCTCTCCAGCCCCCTTTTTATTGATTCTTTATGAATTTCGCATCATGTACACTGTCTTACAGTTTTATTGCTGTGAAGAGACACCATGACCATGGCAACTCTTATAAAGGAAAACATTTAGTTGGGGCTGGCTCACGGTTCAGAGGATCAGTCCATTATCATCATGGTGGGAAGCATGGCAGCATGCAGGCAGACATGGTGCTGGAGGAGCCAAGAGTTCTTTATCTTGATCCGAAGGCAGCAGAAGGAGACTGTGTGCCACACTGGGCATAGCTTGAGCATAGGAGACCGACAGTGACACACTTCCTCCATCACGGCCCCCACCTCCTAATACTGCCACTCCCTATGGGCCAAGCAATCATACACATGAGTCTATGGGGATCATACCTATTCAAACCAACACACACCCCAGTCACACTCATCTCCCAGGCCCTTCACACATACCCTCGAAACCTCCCCTGAAAAGAAAATAAACACACAAAATCTCACTTTGGAAGCTGCAGTGTCACAATGTGTCACACAACACACCCTTCTGCCCAAACAGCTGCTATTGCAAGCGAGCATTGTCGTGAATCACTGGTCAGGGGCCTCTGGTTTCTGCTATACTTTCAGTACAAGACCCCCACTGGACTCCTCTTGGATATCCTGTTGATGTCCTATGTCTGGAGATCTTGCAGCTTTGGTTCTGCCAGATTAGACGAGGGGTGGGGCCAGCTCACCCATGGGCCTGCCACCAGGGCAAGCTCTATTGTGCTACCCAGGCAAAGTATGAGCCCACTCTTCTAAGTCCTGCAGCCGATACAGGCCAGGACCAGCTCTCTTGCTCTCTCACCCTTGGGGCCAGTCCTCCCATGCTGCGCAGTAAGAGCTCCAGCCAGTTGTCCTGCACTCACCCTCTTGCTCATCAGTAACCCTTATCCCTCCCCACCCTCACCCCTGCAACCAGGGCCAGGCCTACTGTGCTTCCTGGCTGAGGTACTGGAGGCCAGCTCCGCACAGCCCTCAGATATCAACATGACTCCAGATAGCATCCCAGACCAAGGATGTCCCCATGGCCTTTGGTGGTAACAGACACCCCACACACACACATACACACACATACACACACATACACACACTACTGCAAGACCATGGACCCAAACATGGCCACCAGAAACAGCACAGGCCAGGACCTCACCACGGCCTCAGGTGGCATCGCTGGCTACGCACTTCAGGCTGTTCCTCACTACCCTGGAGTCTCCAGTTCTGTCTCTTCATTGTGCAAACACTACCTGCTTCTCTTTTACTTCCATCTCTCCACCACTTACCTGCTTATCTTAGTGGCACCCGGGGCCTCTGGGTGTCTGGGGATGTCTCATAAGTGTTATGTCCTGTCCAGATTATTTTTTATTAGTATGTTTGCGTGTGTTTGATGTGTGATGCTCATGCTGCGGTGTCGTGTGTGTGTGTGTGTGTGTGTGTGTGTGTGTGTGTGTGTGTTGTTTCTCCCAAGGCTCTCTGCTATGCTCCCCAAATCCCACTCTTTTTTTTTTTGTTGTTTTGTTTTGTTTTTTGTTTTTGTTTTTTTTTGAGACAGGGTTTCTCTGTGTAGCCTTGGCTGTCCTGGAACTCACGCTATAGATCAGGCTGGCCACAAACTCACAGAGAACCACCTGCCTCTGCCTCCCACCACCACTGCCTGCCCCCCACCCATCATTTTTCTAAACATAAAACTTGCGGAACTTCCTGATCCTCAGCCCAGTTTACAACTTCTCTTTTCTGGTGGCTCAGGCCTGTAATCCTAGCAGCTGCGAGACTGAGATAGGAGAATTATGAGCAGTCGGTCGGGAAGCCCAACCAATTTTGTTTGTTAACTAATTCAAGGGAGGAGAGGACTGGCAAATTCTTCCACAGATAACTTCCCTCTGATGGATAGAGACCCCTGACCTTCTCTGCTTCAGTCCCCCGGGTGATGGTCTCTCCATACAGGCAATGTGTATGACTCTTTAGGGCTCTTCACTTGCACCTTCACCCCACCCCCACCCCCTCCTTGCCAAGTGTTCCTTCAGGTAGTGGCAGTGTGTCCTTTTGTTCCCTAGCTTTTCCTCTAAGTTTGGGTCATACTGCTTAGCCCAGTGGTTGTGAGCTGGCTCTCTGGTTCCTAGCCTTGTAGCCCCACAAGCTTTTATATGAAGCCAGTACGGAAAATGGGAGGCGGTTTTCTCTCAGGCGCATGCATCATACACTGGTCCTGACAAAGTGACAAATTTGTTCACACAGTCACCTCTCAAGACCACCTATTTTCAGAACTCTCTGGCCCTTAAACACCCTTGGAGACCTTTTGTACACAGCCCTGCTTCCTCCTGGACACGTCATTTCCAGAGCAGCAGAGCAGACAGCTGGGGCATTGTGGCTTAAGTAAGCAGCAACTGGAGAAGCCTGCTCCCCTTCCTGCAGACATCTCCCCATCCAGTCTCTTTCTGAAGGCATCTTTCGGATGAGAGAAGGGAACACTGGACCATTGGAATCCTCCTGGGTTATGTAGATGCATCGGTATTAAAAGGCCAGTGAACTGGTGGGATTTTCTGTGGAAACTTTGAGCCTGGATCTTTCTCTGACTTCCTCTGCTCTCAGAGGCGAATCTCAGCCCCACATCTTTGTTTTTGCATACCTTTCGTCCCTGTCTCCCTCAGGAATAACACCCTTCAGCTCCTATGAGGAAAAGAACGGTGCACTGCCAAAGCCATCTCACAGGAGAAACCACTGCATGATGTTCCAACAGGTCAAATTCCTGAGTCGTTTCTTTGGTTCATCCTTTAGTGAAAAACAATTTTACTATTTTCACATGTGTGAGAGGGTGGGCGTGTATGTAGGTTAGAGTCACCAGTTTTCTCTTTTCACCACGGAGACCAAAGATCAAGCTCAGGTCACCAGCCTTAAGAGATAAGTGCTGAGCCATCTTGCTGGCTCTGGTTTCTCCTTCATCTGACCAGCATGTTTGGGGGTCTGGGGAGCTCTAGCAAATGCCAGGCTTCTTGATGGCTGAAATCTACCCAGGGGAAGAGAATAAACCCAGGCCTTTGGGTTAGCTGTGGAGAATCTGTTGGTCACTGCTAGCCTGCCTGCTTGGCCCCGCTGGCTGTACCCCCTCTGTCTGGTACCTGCTTTTATTCTTTGACCCCCACCTTCTCAGTTGTTTTAGCCAATAGAATTTGAGGGACAGAATTATCCAGTGTCCCAAGAAGAAACATGAAAATATACAGAAGTTTTATGTGTGAAAGAGTCCTTAGGTGTGGAACCTAGAACTCCTGGTGGCAAAGTTGTCACCACCTCAAAGACCTGAGCACCTGAGGAGAGTTATCAGACACTTGGATGAGAAAGATCTCTGAGAAATGCTATGAGGATCTGTAACTAGTACTTGAGGAACAGAGCCCAAGGCTGCACCCCAAGGAGGGGTTCGGGGAATAAACACCCTGACCACACTCTCTTCCCTTCCTCTGGCCACCAGCTGGGCCTTTCTGGAGCCACGGGAGATTCTGAATCAACCCTCTAGCTTTACTTACTCTGAGCCACTGGCTTTGGTCACCTGTCTCCGAGGTCACACTGATTAGCAGCACATTCCCAGCTAACTCTGCTCTAGATAACACTCCTTACACGTGGCTCTTGGCTGTAATGTTTGTCCAGGTTCTTTTTCAAAAATTTAAAGATAGCCTCAAACTGGTGGAATCTATCCACGATTCACCTGAACCTCTGTGTCTAATGGATGAGCTGTTGACTTCAGAGGGCCCAAAACTCCACCCTCTGAACCTGCCGACACTGCCATTCTCTGAAGAGTTCTGAAGTTTGATTACACATGCTGACCGCTGACTACTTCACTCTGTCTCACCCCCAGCTGTCTTTCCCGATACCTCAGACCACCCTCTACTGTACCCTCTAATTCCTCTAAACTCTAGCTTGAGAAAGGCAGGCTTCAGGTTTGAAGAGCCTGTTTCCTTACAGTTTGCACTGCAGTTTTGTTGTTATAAGTTTGTATTTTTAATTACGTGTGTGTCTGTGTGTGGGGATATGCATATGGAGGCCAGAGATATCAGAACTCTCTAGAGCAGCTGGAGTTACAGGTGATTGGGTGTTCTCACATGAATGCTGGGAGCCAAACTCTGGTTCTTTTGCCCTTCAACTACTAAGCTATCTCTCAAGCCCTGTTGCTTTGCTTTATTTGAGATAGAGACTCAGTGTGTAGCCCTGGCTAGCTCAAACCCACAATCTTCTTGCCTCAAACTGTAGAGTGACATAACTATAGGTCTCTCTGCTTCCTTCCCTCCCTCCTTTCCTTCCTTCTCTTTTGGTTCATTGCTTAATTAATTTGAGGCAGGGTCTTATGTAGCCTAGGCTGGCCCAGAGCTCTTAATCCTCCTGCCTCTACCTCTCCAGTGCTGGCATTACTGGTAGGCATGTGCCACTAAGCCTGGCTTCAGGCTCCCACTTTTCGTTTCACAAAACCTGTTGCTTTTTATTATGATCCTGTCGAACAGGCCTGATTTGATAACATTTCCATTAGCCAAACCCCAGTCTGAAGCAAGAATCTTTAAAAATCAGCTTCCAGGAACTCAGAGCAGGGTGGGAGGGTAGGGAATGGAAGACACCTGTGTGAGGAATCCAATTTCCATGGAAGTTTGGGTTTTCTTCAGGAAGGCTCCCCTATCAATTATACCCATGGATACGTGCTCTAATGGCCAAATTGTTCATGCTAGAGTCCAGCATATCATGTCCTCAGGCTCACGGCTCAGAGCTCAGGTCTCTTTAATCTTAATACACAGGTGAGGGAGAGGCAGGTTTCTCCTTTGTGATATCTCTTAAGTTACACAAATCCTGGCTTCTCCTGGCAGTGAGCATTCTTGTGTCTTTGTGTAACCATGTGATGGTGTGATGTGTGCTTAGATATGTGAGCGTGAACATGCATGCTAGCATGTATGCCCATGTCAGAGAACAACCTTGGATGTCAATCACTGCCTTCCACCTTGTTTGAAGGCTCTTGCCTGTTCTCTCTTCTCTGTTCTCTGCTGCATGTTCTAATTGGCTGAAGCTTCCAGGGATTCTTCTGTCTCTACCAGCCACCTCTCCTGTAGAAATATGGGATTACAGAATTTTGCTAGAGTATCCAGCTTCACGTGAGTTCTGGGAACTCAAATTCCCACTTACATAGTGATTGCCTTAGCCACTAAGCCACCTTCCCAGCCTCAGCATGAGCCATCGTTAATCAGGGATGGAGGCACCACCTTGTGTCTTTGGAATCCACATTTGACTCCTACCACTGGCACCCAAGGCCCTAACACGTACTATCTCAATGTGAAGCTCTAGGCACAATTGGGTGCCTTCTCCTCTTATCCCACTGGGCTGAGCAACCACAAACACACATCTGTTCAGGTAGCATGCAGTCTGTTGCAGAGGCCTCAGAGCCTGGGCAGTAGCCACCCTCCAGCAACAGTTGCAACCCCAGGAAATCCTGTCTCTGAGGCTGAGGCCAAAAGAGGAGGGAGCAGGGACCCAAATCAGCCCAGAGTAATTAACTGCTCCTTCTACCTCACCTCTTCCTGAAAAAAACTCTGGTTGCTTAATAAATCACATGTCCTTCAAACTGGACTAAATGGCAGTTCCCAGCTGGGGACACGTAAGGAAGTTTGGGGGTTTCCTGACACATATCCCCTGTATCTGGTTTTCCCTTCCTGCTTTTAGCAATTCCCATTTCTGCTATCAGCACCCTGGTTTCCTTTGGGAAACTGCCCTGCCCCCACTCTCAGCTCAAGGAGTTCCTGTGTAGTTGACACCACTCTGTCAGCTCCAGCACTGGGGAAATAACCCAGTCATGAGACTGTCGGCTGCTTTCCTCAGAACTATTGGGAAGGTACACTCTTTCCAAGAAGGCTGATGACATCAAATGGAACTCTTGGGAGACATCTTGTTAGCACATGAGAAGTGCAAGTGAGAGGGAGCAACCCAGAAAAGGCGGAGTGGTGAGGTGGGAGCAGAGACTGGACACGCACATGAGTCTAGCCACTCTCCATGCCAGCCTCCTCCTGGGCCTCACACTGATGTTAATTAACAAGTCTACCCCTCCTGTTTATGCCTCCGGATTTTGTTTGGTGCGTTTCTTAGTTAGGTTTTTAATGCTGTGAACAGACACCATGACCAAGTCAAGTCTTATAAATGGTAACATTTAATTAGGGCTGGCTTATAGGTTCAGAAGTTCAGTCCATTATCCTCAAGGTGGGAACATGACAGCATACAGGCAAGCATGGTGCAGGAGGAACTGAGAGTTCTACATCTCCATCTGAAGGCTGCTAGCAGAATACTGACCTCCAGGCAGCTAGGATGAGGGTCCTGAAGCCCACGCCCACAGTGACACACCTACTCCAACACACCTACTTAATAATGCTACTCCCTGAGCCAAGCGTATACAAACCATCACAGTGAGCTTAACTCATTGAAGATCAGTTTCCATGATTTGCAGTCAAAGGCATCCTAATTAGGATGAAGCTCAGTTGGTAGAATTCACGAGGCCATGCCTTGAGTCCCTAGCACTGCATACAACCAGTGTTGGGAAAGCAGAGGCAGAAGGATCCAAGGTCCAAGGTCATCCTCAGTGAGTCTGAGGCGAGCCTGGGCTACATGAAACCCTGCAACAACAACAATAATGGAATCCCAGTTAGACCAGAAAGTGGACCTCATAGTATTCTGCTAGCAGCCTTCAGATGGAGATGTAGAACTCTCAGTTCCTCCTGCACCATGCTTGCCTGAATGCTGCCATGTTCCTGCCTTGAGGATAATGGACTGAACTTCTGAACCTATAAGCCAGCCCCAATTAAATGTTATCATTTATAAGACTTGACTTGGTCATGGTGTCTGTTCACAGCTTTAAGATAATGCTGCAAAGACATCTGCATTCAAAGGACACTTCACAGGGGAGAAGAGGAAGGTCCACATTAGGTTCTATCTTTAGGATTCGATTGAATGCCAGACTCAGCTGAGAATTGAACTTCCCAGGTGGGCATGGTGGCATAAACCAGTGATCACAGCACCTGGAAAATGGAGACAGGAGGATCAGGCTCTCTATTGAAATTCCTGGGTAAAGATCTGTAGGAGGAGCTAAGGTGGGAGGAGTTAGGAGAGGAAGAGGAAGAGTAAGGAGGAGAGGAAGAAGAGGAGCTAGGAGGAGAGAGAGAGAGAGAGAGAGAGAGAGAGAGAGAGAGATTGAGAGAGAGAGAGGAAATGGAGGTGGATGTTCATGTGTCTGTAGCAGTCAAAGGTAGTTGGTATATCTAGGTTGGGTATTGGGTTACACTTCTGATTGTATGGGTATCTTGTTACAGATCATTATCAAATATATAAGCCTTTGATTAATCTTTAAGCATTAGAGTCTCATCTTTCTACTGGGCCCACATGGATGGTAGGATGGTCTGGGCAATGCCCAGCCTTGCTGAGACAGCATGGAAGACTGGCAGAGCCATCTCCCACGATGGCATCTTGTGGGTGGCAGGGCTGGTGTTTCTAGTTGGCTATTTCTAGCTGCAACATGCACGTGGCCTCTGGCTGAGAAACATGGCCACTGGGCTAGGCAGAGCTGCTGCAGCTTAGATAGTCGGCTTAACCAGAGGCCGTTTTTAAATAATTACTGTAACAAAGATCCCCATGTGAAAAGACCTGGGTTCCCTGCCTGATACTGGATATGTGGGGGAACTGTTTTCCACAAATAAAAATCCTTCGAGCTGCCTAGCTTTGCCTTCCTTAAAAGGCGCGATAGAAGTTTTTATATATGATGATACTTTCTTGATTTTTAAATCTTTGAACATGACTAGAATATAGAGTTATGCTATGAATAATTGTTTATGTACCACAAAAGAAAAAACCTGCCAACTTGAAGCTCTCTGAAGCAAAGGCCATGGAATGCTGCTTACTGTCTTGTTCCCTCCCCATGGCCCTTTCAGCTTCTTTTTTATATAGCCCTAGACTACTACCCAAGGGTGGTACTGTCTACAATGGTCTAGGCTCTCCCACATCAATCATCAATGAAGAAGATGCTTCATAGACTTATCTATAGGCCAATTTGATAAATGCATTTTCTTAACTGAGGTTCCTCCTTCCTAGATAACCTTAGCTTTTGTCAATTTGACAAAAACAAAACCCATCCAAACAAAAAAATCTTAACCAGCATAGCGTTCACTGTTATGTTACACACACACACACACTGTAAAGTGTTTACTATAGTCAAGCTAATTATCCACCACCTACAGAGTTACTTAAATTATTGGAAACAAAAATTCTTGCTATGCATTGTATTTCTAGAGACTCAAACAGATAGCCAACTGGCAAATCATACACTTGACTAGAGACCGCCAGTTCTCAAATTCTCTTCCTTCCTTCCTTCCTTCCTTCCTTCCTTCCTTCCTTCCTTCCTTCCTCCCTCCCTTCCTCCCTTCCTTCCTCCCTTCCTTCCTTCTTTTTCTTTTTAAGGTTTAATTTTTTATGTATATGTGTGCTTTGTCTGTATGATATATGTGCACCACATGTGTGTCTAGCACCCTTGGAGACCAGAAGATGGTGTCATGTCCCGTGCAACTGGTGTTACAGTTGCTTGGGAGCTTCCTGCATAGGAGTTGGGAACCAAACCTTGAGTCCTCTGCAAAAGAATGCAGCAAGTCCTCTCACTGCTGAGCCACCTCTCTAGTTCCTCCCCGTGCCCTTTTTACATGCAGTCTCACTCTGTAGCCAGAGTGGTATGATACTTTTAATGATATTTTTTAAGGCCAGGCTGTCCTTGATACATTTTATGTAGGCAAGGCTAACTTGATACATTTTATGTATTTAGCTTTAAATAAAGCCTGATCTGAGGGCCAGGAGATAGGTCGAGTTGGCAAAGTGTTTGCTATGCATGTATGAAGACCTGGGTTTGATCTTCAAAACCCACCTAAAGTGAAAAAGAGAACCAATTCCACAAAATTGTCCTTTGACCACCACGTAAATGATGAGAGAGAGAGAAAGCAAACAGCTAGTCATCGTGTCACATGCCTGTAAACCAACACTTCAGAAGTAAAGGCAGGAGGATCTAGAGTTCAAAGACAGCCTTGCCTTCAGAATGAGTTCAAGGCCACTCTGTCCCTGGATACCATCCCTCCCCCCATTACACCCAGCTTCCTGTGGAATTTATTTATTTATGTTTTTCAAGACAGAGGTTTTTTTTGTTGTTTTGTTTTGTTTTTAATATCCCTGGCTATCCTAGAACTCACTCTGCAGACCAGGCTGGCCTCGAACTCAGAGATACTTCTCCCTCTGCCTCCTGTATGCTGGGATAAAAGGTGTGTGCCACCATTACCACTGCCCAGTTCTGGATATCAATTTTTTTAAAAAGCAAATGATTGAGCAAATGAAGAAATCAATTGCTCCATTAGATACACGGACGGATATTACAGGAAGCTGAGTGCATCTGTCGATTTGTTGCATGGAGGCAGAGTGCAGGAAGAGACTGGCACATAGAAATGAGCATGCCGGCTGACTGAAGCTGCGGTGGGTAAGACTCAGACCTCGGTTCTGCTCTAGTCTCTTTTCCTACTCTTTTTTCTTGTTTCTTTCTTTTCCTGCATGTAGTCAAGGTTTTTTTTTTTCGATACAACGTCTTCTCACATAAACTAGGCTAGCCTGGAACTCCCAACTCAAGCAGTTACCCTCTGCCTCAGCCTCCTGAGAAACTAAGTATATGCACCACCATACTCCAACTTAACAATTTTTTTGTGTGTGATGGTTATGGAAAAGACTGCAGGTTAAAGATTTCTTTTACATAATTGAGCTTTTATTTTAAACGACCTGAATACCAGGCATGTGCTCACAGGGACAGTGGGAGAACCAGAACAGATGGGATACCTGAATTTAGCACCTTGGCCCAGGGAGTAGGACTTATGGTCACAGCTAGCACTGGGTTTGTCTGGCCCAGAGCCCATACCTCATCTGATCTCTGTCCTGAGTGGTGAGTAAGTAGAGGTTGCCTGTTTGGTAAGAAAAACTCCCTCTTCTCCCCAAAGTATCTTCTCAAGCATCTTTCTAAATTTCCCAAGTTCTACCAATAGAATCATGCTTTTTACACACAGCTGAAAAACTCTTGAGCTGGGGAATTCCAACTTTTTCAGATTGCCTTGCATTTGAAGCAAGCATGTTTCTTGGTAGAAGGCAACAGAAGTCAGAGGAGATGCACCCACGCCGCTCCAAGTAGCCAGATTCATCTCTGTCAGGCTGGTGTGTGTGTGTGTGTGTGTGTGTGTGTGTGTGTGTGTGTGTGTGTGTGTAAAAGTGAATGCAGTTCCCACAGAGATCAGAAGAGGGCATTGGATCCTGCAAAACAGGAAGTACAGGCAGTTTTGAGTCCTGGAGCAGGAGTTAGGAGCAGTTGTAAGTTGCCTGACAAGAATGTGTTGGGGTGTGGAGGGGGGGCGCAGTGTTCAAACTCTGGTCCTCTGGAAAAGTAGGACAAGCTCTTAAGAGATGAGCCATCTCTCTAGCCTCTCTCTGCCTTAAGAATGATTTGAATTTAGATTTTGGGCTCTTGCACCAGGCCAAAAACAGGTTATATGTTTTCATGACTGTTCCAATTTGTGTTTTCCTGAATTGCATTCCTAATTAGTCTCAAATAAGTGTAATTTTCTTTTTCAGTAGTTGGGATCATATTCAGAGCAGTGTGTGAAAATACTAGGCATGTGCCCCACCACTGAGCTATACCAACAAACACTGATTTTCTTTGTTCCAGAGTAGGTTGATAAAAACAAAACCTTCCAGGTGCATACTTTTAAACTCAGCACTTGGGAGGCAAAGGCAGGCAGATCTCGGTGAGTTCAAGGCCAGCCCATTCTACATAGAAAGTTCCAAGCCAGCCAGGACTACATAATAAAACCCAAACAACAAACAAACAGCCAAACAAAACATAAGGAAGGTCCTAAGTAGAGTGCAGTGGTTTTGAGCCTGCAATGCCAGCACTTTTTCAGAAGCAGGAGGCTAGAGTTAGTGAGCATGGGCTACATAAGGAGGATCTATGTCAAGAAAACAAAATAATACAAAACATTTACAAAAATGGGGTGGTACTAAAAGTAAAACAAAACTAACTTGTAATCTGATCTGAGATGGAAGATAGCAGCCAGACTTACCAAGCTTGCCAAAAGCAACTGAACTTTCTCTATTTAAACCTAAACAAAAGAAGTAACTTAAAATAATAACTGATCAGCTATTTTTCTATTTGTTTCCTGTACCCACTTCAGAAGAAAAGTAACTTTGTATATTTTCTTTCTGCTTATTTCAAGCCTTTTCCTCTCTATAAAATTAGGCTCGGGTTGGGGCTGTAGTTCAGTGTTGTACGCTTGCCTGGCACTTGGTTCAGCCCTACTGAAAAACTGGATTAGAACGCTAACCTTTTCTACTAGGCTTATTGTATGTCCTGATTCTAGAATTAAAAAAAACAATTAATATGTGTAAAAGTTGTTGTCATGGAAATTATTTGTACATTAATTGTTTATTGTATGTGTGTGGGTCACATGTGAAGTAGTCAGAGAACAACTTGTAGTCAGTTTTCTCCTTCCACCTTCTTGTAAACTCAGGATGTCAGTCCTGGGGACAAACATCCTTACTGGGAGTGGCTTGGGCTTTTGAAACCTCAAAGTTTACCCCAGCACCTCCTAATCCTTCCCAAACAGTTCCATCAACTGGGGCTGGAGAAATGGCTCAGTGGTTGTTGCAGTGGATCTTGCAGAGGATCCAGGTTTGATTTCAGCACCCACATGGCAGCTTACATCAATATATAATGGTATCCAATGCCCTCTTCTGGTGTGCAGACATATTTGCAGGCAACAAATAAATCTTAACGAAAAGGAATAAATACATGAGCGGATGGAGGCCATTCACATTCAAACCACCAGAGTCCCAGAGATGAACTCAGGTCATCAAGCTTGTGCAGCGAGAGCTTTACCTACTTTGTCCTCTGTCTGGCCCCCACTGGATGGAGTTCTTTTGTGCTATCTTGTGCTGTGGCCATGGGGCCATCTGTGGTTATGGTGGGATTTTTAAGATGACAAGCAGAAAGGGACCTTGACAAATAGCTGAGGATTCCTGGGGACCTGGACTCCTTCCCTCTTTCCTCATGTTACCTTCCTGAGGACAGAGAGGGTAATATACTCACTCTCTGGTCTCCCTTGCTCACTTCTGGGAGCCATAGAAATGATGTATTTGAGAATTATAAGTAACAAGTAACACTTCACTAGCTTAAGGTACAAATTATGGTCACATTCTCCACCCCTCCATTAATTGCTTGAGATTCCAGAGATCTTATCAGCAGGTCAATCTGGCCCTAGGGAGGCTTTCTCTTCTACCCCAGAGGAATGTTCAAACCACCTAGGGGCTCCGCCATGTACCAGGCCTCCTCTTCAGGGCTCAGAGCACTAGTGGTCAGAACACATGATCTCCAAAATCCAAGTTCATAGTCTTATTTTTTTATTTGAGACAGATTCACCATGTAGCCTTGCTGGCATGGAACTAACTATTGTGGACTAAGCTGGTCTTGAATTTGTGGGACTCCTCTCGCCTAGCCTTCCCAGGTGAAGGATCAGCAGATGAGGATACAGCCCACTTACTCACTTTCTTGAGCTCTAACAACTTGTTTTTGTGTTTTTTGTTTTGTTTTTCAAGACAGAGGGTTTCTCTGTGTAGCCCTGGCTGTCCTGATTCTCACTCTGTAGAACAGGCTGGTCTCAAACTCAGAGATCTGCCTCTATCTGCCTCCCAAGCGCTGGCATTAAAGATATGAGCCTCCACTACCCTGTTGGCTTTGAGTCTTCAATCTATTGTTGAGTCTAAAATTTGTTCCTACTAGTGAATTCTCCTTAGGTAACCAGGGACTTTTTTTTCCTCTTGTCCTTCTTTTAGATTTGTTTATTTTATTTCATATGTTTTGTCTGCATGTATGTAAGTGTATCATGTACATGCCTAGTGCCCATGAAAGCCAGAAAAGGTCATTGGATTTCCTGGAACTGTAGTTAGTAATGGTTTTGAATCACAGCATGGATGCTGGGAACCAAACCTGGGTCCTCTTCAAGAGCAACAAGTGCTCTTAATGGCTGAGCCATCTCTCCAACCCCCAGAGACTCTTTCTTGATGACCATTTAGGAAGGGTTCATCTTCTGATGGAGTCTAATAACTTGGAGGCTCCCAGGGATGAGGCTAGGCCTTTCCCACAAGCAGAAGAGGCGTCTATGTCTCCTTCAAATACAGCACTAACCTTCCTCCATAGTTTCAGGGGTCCATCGGATGGTGGAGAGGCAGCCTTTGCCAGGCCCATAGTGCTCTTTTTTGTTCTCTCAGGGCCTGTTTACACTTGATAATCTCAAGTGATTGCCAAAGCAGAGATTGCCTCCTTCAAGGTGACTTGTGTCCCCAAGGACAAAGGACAAGAAACTTTTTTGCCCCTGTTATGGTTGTCCCGCTCCAGGTTAATTATTCAGAAAAGAAGGGTCTTCGGAAATCATTTGAGGGGTTCAGAGCTTCAAATCAAATTGCTTCAGAGGGTCTCAGGAACTTCTGTGTGAGACAGGGAGAGGGAGGCCTAGCGAGTGTCCTTACAGATACATGTACTCCCTACTTGCACACCCCAGCCTCCAGACACCTTTCCAAGTCCCTTTGCCTGCAGTCAGCAGGAGACTTTGGGTAGCATTGCCTCTGATAAAAATATTTGGGTGCTAGCAAAATATATTTAAAAGCAAATCAAAACACACCTCAAAACAGACCAGGATATCTGTTATTTCAGGGTGGGGCAGGCTAAGGCAGGAGGATTAAAGCAAGTTTGAAGCCAGCCTGAGCTACACAGAAAGCTTCAGACTTGCTTGGACTACAGTAGAATAAGACCCTGTTTCAAACAAAACAAAACAAAACAAAACAAAACAACAACAACAAAAACAAAAGGGGCCAGCAAAATGGCTCCATGAGTGAAGGTGCTTGCTGTCAAACTTGGCAATCTGAGTTCAAGCTCTATTGCTGACACAGTGGAAGGAGAGAACCAGCTCCCTCAGGCTGTCTTCTGACCTCTACACCCATGCCATGGTTCTCCATAGCAGGTACTTTACCCTGCCCCATCCCACCAATACATAAAACAAAACCCTAAAACATACTGAGGCTAAACACAATGAGAAACTGCTTCCTACCCACTAGGATAACTTTTTTGTTTTATGGTGTGAAATAACAAGCATTGCCAAGACTTGAGAAATTAGACACCGTACCGTTGGTGGGAAGTGGAAGGGGGGCAGCCACTGTGCAAAGCAGTTCCGTGGCTCCTCGAAAAGCTGTACATAGTCCACATCATCTGACGATTTCATTTCTAGGCATAAAGCCAAAAAGAACTGGGGTTCAAAAGGACACTGGCACACCATTTGTAGCACTGCTACTCAGTAGCTGAAAGGTGTAAATACTTCCCAGCAGCTATCAGCAGATGAGTGGATAAGCCAAGGAATGTACAGCCAGAGTAGAGGACTTTCCAATCATTGACAATGAATGAGACATGAGACGGCTGACAAGATGGCTCAGCAGGGAAAGGTGCTTCCCTCACAAGCCTAACAACCTGAGTTCAGTCCCTAGAAAACTCTCTCTCTCTCTCTCTCTCTCTCTCTCTCTCTCTCTCTCTCTCTCACACACACACACACACACACACACACACTAAAAGTAAAAGGATTAATTTCTGATCAGTGCTACATCACAAAAGACCCTTGAAAACATTACAGTAAGTGAAACAAACTAGGCATGAAAGGAAAATATGCTATGATCCCATTTGTATGATGATAAATAAAAAATTACAGGGAACCATTGTTTAAATCTAAGTTTCTGTGCTAGGCCCCAAAAGACTGGAATGGAACCACTTACACTAAAGTCTTAGTCACCAAAGCTGAAACTAAGCTGTTTATGTGACTTTCTGTTTATACAATAAATAAGGAACTTGAACTAACCAGATGGTAAACAATTTCTGCAAGGAAGGTTAACAGTCTCTTCTTGGTTTTGCCTCTACTCAACCTTTTTCTTTCTATAAACCCAACCTCATTTGCTTGACTCATTGGAATGTTTTGTAAAGTGCTGCTTGATTCTAGAATCAACAAGAATCAATTAGTATTTTTATTTTCAATTAGTTAATTAATTAATTAATTAATTAATTAATTCATGTATCCCAGGTTGGCCTCAAACTTCTAGTCCCCTTGCTTCCATGTTGAGAGTGCTGGGTCTCTTGGTATGAGTCACCATGCCTCTCTCTATGTGGGTTACTCGGCTTTATTAGGCTTCAAAGGAGGGTCTGCATTTTCTAGGAAAGTGTTCCACCATTATGTCACATCTTAGTCTTATTCTTACTTTTTATTTTGAGAAGAGTCTCAATAAGTTACCCAAGGTTGGTTTTTACCTAACTCTGTAGCCCTTGCAGATCTGAAACTCGTGATCTGCATCTCTAGAGTCGCCAGGACTACAGGCCGGCTCTGTGAGGCACTTATTTACTTTCTTATTTAGATAAGGTCTCTCACACTGTAGCCAGGCTTAGCCTGGAATTTTATTCTGTAGCTTAGACTGGCCTTGAACTCACAACAATCTTCTTGCTTCCTATTTTTAAGTACTAGGGTTATAGGCATGTCTTAATAGGATCTTTAAATTAAATGTTGATTTCTTCCTTCGACAATGAGGTACTTACAACAGGCAAAGCATCAAAATAAAAAGTACAATAGGAGGATAGCAGGGACTAGGAAAGGAGACAGGGAGTTCATAGTTAATGATTACAGAGTCTCTGTTTGAAAATGGATCTGGTGACAGTTATATAACATTGTCAATATACTTGATGGCCATAAATTCTGTATTTAAAATGCTCAGTTTTATGTCACATGTATTTTACCACATGCTTACAAAACACTGAGGCACTTCTCTTGGCAGAGATTTGGCAGCTGGGTGGGGTGGGCAGGGGGAGCCTGTTTTCAGTTCTATCAGCTTCTGTGGGCAGAGGGTTTACTTTTGATCTATGGCTATGAGATAAGACAAGACAGTGTGGGAAGTACGTCGTACGCAGTCCCCCCACACAGGGACAGCCTCTTCCATTTCATCCTTCCAGAGGCTCCCAGGGATTAGAGTCTTCACTTTACTCTAGGGTACAAATGGAGAAACTGAGGCCACCTCTGCCCTGGAAGCAGGCCTTGTTACACTGGGCAGAGTGTCTCCAGGAGGAAGTGACCTATGAGTTCTTTGTTTTGAAGCTTCTTCAACTGGGTTAAAGTGGAGACAGGTCACTGAAAGCTAGGATGGTTCCACACATACATAGATGAAAATGAAGCCACCTCCTCCTGTCCTTTGGTGGGGACAGTCACCTAACCCAAAGCATTTCCCTACACTCCATGCACAGCCTAGCCTGTCCTTGTACTCGATATTATGATCACTGCCCCAGCCTGTGTCCTTGGGAGACCTTTTAGGGACAGAATAATAAGATAACTGACAGGCCAGAACATAAGGTTCCAAGATTAGTTTATCTGGCCAGCAAACTGTCACATGGAGGCAAAGCTTTCTGCAAGCTCTGGTGAATATTGAGGTTGGAGGGATCCGAGGTCTGGGGGGCACTGGGAAGAGAGAAACTTCCTCCTATCTCCGATGCTCTTCCAGGCTTGAAACCCCTGGCCAAGCAACAGAGCCTCAAACTTTCCCAGAGAAATGAGAGAAAGAGAGAGTTAATAGAACTCCGTATCCAACCCCAAAGGCAAACAGCAAGTTTCCTCTCTGGCAGGTCAGATGAAAAAGGCCTAGGGCCAAAGTTAATGCTGGCAAACCTGACTTGAGGCTGTGCTCAGAACAGGACCGATTTCAAGGATTTGTTCAATTAAAGTCCAAGCGTATCCTCTCTACACACTCTAAACTAGCAAGGGCATTACGGAATCCAGGGAAAGAGCAAGAGGCCGTGAAACAGTGACAGTGGCTCCGTGGCAGGACAGACCAAGCTCATGAAAGGGGGACCTATGAAAGCTCATAGAAGCAGGGGGGAGGGGATTGGGATGGGGAGTTGTGGAGGGGAAACCAGGAAAGAGGAGTAACATTTGAAATGTAAATAAATAAAATAACCAATAAAAAAGAAAGAAAGAAAGGCTGTCAATTGAGTAAAGGGCCCCCTGCTTAGGATGGGAGATCTGGGAGAGCTTCTCAACAGAGGTTCTCTTAATTTGAAGTCTAGGCCACCTTTGGGTATCAGGTGGGCCCCAGGGTGGGAGTGAAGGATGGTGAGAGTGAGGATGCTGGCACTGCCAAAGTCTCCTTAGCTGTGAGCACCCAGCATTAACAGGGATAGGGACAGGGAGAGTAGCTTTGAGTCCTTGCCAGAGTTGAGTTGGTGTTGAACGTTTCATCAGCATACTTCAGAGGGCAATGCTGAGCTTTGTCCTCCCAGGAGCTCAGGGTCACCCCGGAAGTGATCCTGAGCAGCTGGGGCTAGGTCTCTACTTACGACGGCGCCCAGCTCCCAGCTCGGCGGCGGCGCCCAGCTCCCAGCTCGGCGGCGGCCTTCTTCCTGATGATCCTAACCTTCGAGCTGTTTCCTTCACACCTGGCGGGCACCCTCTCCTGCAGACACCACTTTTCTGCCTTTAGTCCCCGCGACAGCACCCAGGTCAGCCAGGGGATCCAAGGAGCATGTGGATTACAATTTGTAATTCCAGTGTATTGGAACAAGAAGAGGCTATAGGTTTTGTCTAACTCAATTTTCTATTTTACAGTGAAGAATCTCAGACCCAGACTGAGAGACTCAAAGGTTGTTCAGTGAGTTGGGAACAGACCTCGTAGCAGGACCTTGTAGGGAAAAAGCAATCAGTTTGGCTAGAGCAGAAAGGCTCAAACTTGATAAGTTTCAATGTGAAATGCTGCCGGGCAGTCACCTTAGGAGATGGTCCCAGTTTGCTGATAAGGCTGGACATGGGTATTGACAAAAAAGAACCTTCTTGGTAAGACACTCTGCATTTAGCCAGAATGTTTTATTAATTTGCTTAGATCTTCATTATAGTACAAGTAGCAAATTTAATAATTCAGGTAGAAAAGTCACAGATATCACGAATAAGGCAGGGAACTTTAGCTAGTGAGATGTCTGAAAAATCCTAGGTAGGAAGGAGAGAGAAGAGACCCAGGCACAATTCAGGTCTAAACTGAAGATGCAGTTGTGCTACAGAACTGTGGCAGGGGTGGGGTGGGGAGTGCATCCCTGTCCTTTGCCCATCCAACACCGCAGTTCTCTCTCTTGGATATACAAGCCTGGATATATCCTTCCTGTACTTTTGATCACATGGGAACCGAACCTGCAGATTCCAGATAGCCTAGAGTCCACCTGGGCTAGAGAAGCCCCTTATAGGGGCTTCTTGTCTGTATTATGATGGAGTGGACTTACCTGGAGGAGCTTAAGGGGATAAAATTAAGGGAAGGGTACAGGGACAACCTTTCTTTCCAGTTACCACTGCAAACTAGACATGTTTTCTGGTAGATAAATGTGGAAAGGGGCCACGTTACCCTTTATTTCACTATTCATTCCCCCTTCTCTTGAGACAGGGTCTCATTACGTTGCTTAGGTTTACCTTCAACTAACTCTGTAGCTCAGGGTAGCCTCGAACTTGGTGTTCCTGCTTCAGCCTCCCAGGTGTTCGGATTGCAGGCTAGTACCACCACACTTGGCTACCCCACCTCTGAAATGCCCTGTTTCAGGAACAACATAATATAGAGAAAAAGGCTTGGGCCTGAAAGGACTGAAAAGGACTCCACAGTTTTAGCCCAGGGGTTGCCCCTCAGCTGGAAGTTGGTATTTTCCCCTCTAGATTATTATCTGATTCTTGTGGAAGTCCTGAGAGTTCCTCCAGATACAACTTCCTTCTTTCCCACACTGACCTCAGGACACTGGCATTTTCATTTCACCATTACCCACAAACGATTAGAAGATAACTCCTTTCATTTATATGTCCCTGGGGTCCAGCAGTTCATCTGAACCAGAGAAGGTACCAAATAGCTGCCCAAGCAAATCAGTGAAGAGCAAGAACCCTGGACAGTCATAGTCTACACTTGAATACCCCCCAGAAAAGCAAATCCAGTGAAAATCAAGGAGACAAGCTTGCATATAGTAGGCCTGAGCAGGGGTCTTGGGAAAGGCTGGGCCAGCTGATCTCAGCGAAGAAAGCAGGGCTCAGGACACTTCTTTTGGTTTGTTTTCTGCTGTCCTCCTTGCTTTTCTGGCTCAGCAACGCCCAGGATTCTGGGCATGTCTGGCCTTCTAAAAATACCCAGGCTGCCCAGAGCCTCCCAGATGTCTGAGCGCTGAGTCTGTGATTTTCCTGCCTGTAATGGGTCAGCCCAGACAGACATGGGCAGCCTAGGGTGGCTCAAGCCACTTCCTCTGCCTCCCACCCACCAGCCCCACCTTCCTACCCTTGCAAAGCAAAGGAGGCCAGACCCCATAGACTGCTGACTCCAGGTCTTCCTTGGGAAAGATGAGAAAACTAATGTCCAAAGACCTGTCCAAGGCCCTCCCTACCCACTCCCCAGCACCCAGGCCACACCTGCTGGTGCCTCTCTTCTGTATGGTGCCTGTAGACCTGGGCTTTGAGTTCAGTATGACTGCCTAGTTTATCAGTTGGAAGCTTCTAACAGCAGAGACCAGAAGAACCCTGAGTCTCCAAGACACTTGAAGGGTATCTCACCCAGAGGTCACATCAGTGAGTGGAGATTAGTGGACAGGGCTCCACTGGGAGATAGAAGATTTGCATTCCAACCCTGGGTCAGCTGCCATGACACTGTACCTTCATCAGTTCTTGCCATCCTGAATCAATGAGCTGACACCCACTCTGCTGGGAGTTCCTATCCTCTTCTGCTCCATGGTGTGGGAGAAGGGCACACCCTCCTGATTGCATCCTGCTCTACGGTCTTAGCTTTTCTTTCCTTTTTGATTCTAAACATCCCTCTCCAGCAACACCCCTGCCCCAGCCCAGTTCTACAAATGGTATCAGTTTTGCCTCTGGCTCCAGATGCCAGGGGTGAACAACTGCTCCTAATTCACTACATGACCTTGAGTAAGGAAGGCATTGGCTTTTGGGGAGTTGCAGTTTCATTACCTCTAAATTGGAGAAATGAACCAGGCATTGTAGTACACATCTATTTTCACAGCACTGGGAAGGCTGAGGAAGGAGGTATGTGGTGAATTTGAGGTTACCCTGGGATACATAGCAGGTAACAGGTCAGCCAGTGTTATAAAACAAGACTCTGTTTCAAAAAACAAGAATAAAAAAGCTGGGTATGGTGGCTTATGCCCTGAGTTCCAGCACTAAAGAGACAGAGGTAGGCAGATCTCTACAAGTTTGGGGACAGACTGGTTTGCATTGTGATTGCCAAGGCCCACCAGGACTAAATAGTGAGACTCTGTCTCAAAACATAATTAATAAAACAATTAATTTTAAAGAGTGGAGAATCATTCTGGGGATGTAGCCCTGTGGTAGGGAACTTGCCTGGCATGTTTCAGAGTTCCTAGGTTTAAGCTGCAATCCAAAAAGCAACATTGTAAGGCAGAACAAAACAATGTTAAACAAAACTGTTAAAAATACAATGGCTCAGTGGTAGGATACTTGCCTAGCATGTGAAAACCCTAGCATTTGGTACCCAACATGGCCAGTAAATGAGTTATTTGATGTAGTTGAAAGGAGATGTATCTTAGGTCATAGACATTGCCTACAGAAAGACCTCCATGAGGCTGGTATGATGGCTCAGCCAGTAAAAGGCACTTGATGTCAAAACTGAGGACCCAAGTCCAATCCCCTGGACCCACAAGAAAGTGGAAGAACATAACCGACTCCACAAAGCTGTTTTCTGAGCTGCACACAAGTGCCACAGTCCACACTAGATAGTCACTGCCTTTCTATGCATCAGTCCTCTATCAGGAGGGGAGAGGAAAGCCAGGTAGCTCCAGGACCAACTACAGGCTCTTCATAGAATACCCAGGAGAGTTTGCTGACTAACAAAGTTAGCTGATAAAACCTGAGGGAAAGACAAAGAATTGTGTAGAAATCAGGCTGCCTGAATCAGAACAGGTTGCATTAACTGGCAAGTTGGGATACTCCTTATCCCTCCCCCACTTATCCACTTGGTGAGCTAATGTTCCAAGATCCCAGGCATGGATCTCATCTGCTTCGCCAAGAGACCTCACTTATCATATGCACTTCTGTAGGTTTTATTTATTTTATTTTGTTTTTTGAGACAGGGTCTTACTCTGTAGTCCTGGCTGTCTTGAAAGTCATTATGTAGACCAGGTTGGCCTGGAACTCACAGAGATAAGCCTGCCAGTACCTCCTAAGAGCTGGGAGGTGCCACTTAATTCTTTTGACAGGGTCTTACCCTGTAGTCAAAACTAGTTTAGAACTCATTATGTAGCTCAGACTGGCTTTGAACTCATGGAAATCTTGTAGCCTCTTACAGGCACAACCTTGAGAGCACTGGGGTTGTACGCATGAACCACCATATCTGTCTCTGTAGGGTACTTTACAAATCTCGTTCTCTTCTTTGATGGTGAGTTTTCCAAAGCTAAGAGCCCGTTGGATTTCAGAGAGTAAATACTGTACGCCTCTAGTGGTAGTCCAATAAAGGATCTAGAGGAGGCGGGGCTGTACCCCACCCCACCCCCCATTGTGTGTGTGTGCGCGCGCGTGCATGTACATATTGTATTTTGACAGGATCTCTAGCTGGTCCATCCAATTAGGTATGTAGCCAAGGGATGACCTTGGACTTCTGATCCCCCTGATTCCATCTCCAGAGTACTGAGATTACAAAGTGCCCATCCTTTCCTCCTTTATGCAGTGTTGGGAATTGAACCCAGAGCTTTGTTCATGTTAAGCAAGCGTTCTGTCAACTGAGCCACATCCACTGTCGAGACTGCCTAATCTTTAATGCCTTCCCTATCCTTGGGGATGATAAGTTATAAAGAAAAATGAGCTAGAGAAATGGGTAAGTCAGCTACCATCCTCCTGCCAGTGGCACCTCACAGGTGTGTGTGTGTATTAACTGTGTGCTGGTGAGGAGAACTGGTCAAAAGTAGTCCTTGTGTCTGGACTCTTTTCTGCTGAAGAACCTAGTCCCCAAGCACAAAAGGCTTCTAGATATCCCAACGATGTTCCTCAGCCTAGGTGGGAACCCACTCATGCTATGTTACATTTTCGTCTTCTGTGGCGAAGCCTTGGTAATTAGTTTCAGAACATTTTAAAGGTTAATTGGTTTAACTAGCAGCCGGTGTCATGGAGCTGCTGCAGGGAGGCAGAGAGGTGTGCAACAGGGCAGCATCAGGGCTCCTGCCTCCCTGGTAAAAGGAAAACAGAAAAATAAAACAATTATGCTGTGCATGAGCCCATGAGTTTGAGACCAGTCTGTAAAAATAGTGAAACCCTGTCCGAAAACAATAAAAAATGTAGGCTGGTGCATCTTGGTGGTAGAGAGTTACTTTAACATAGCTGAGCATCTGTGAGGGCCCAGGTTTAACTCTAGCACTATAAAGACAACGAGAACACACACCCCTTCTCTCTGTGTCTCTCTCAGTGCACCTTAACATACGCAAAAGCACTTTCAGAGGATTGTTGTTTGAGATCACGTATTTAAGATCAGGCTTCGCTATAAATGTCCGGGGAACATCACTGCCATTCCATCTGAGCCAATCTCTTTCTAAGCCAGGATCTCTCCATCTTTAAAATGAACAGGTTCCGTCAGGACTAGGGGGCTCATGATTTTCTGGGTGTTTCTTCTGTCCCCAGCTATACAGGTGAACCAAACTTTCATCAAGGTCAAGACCCTGCTCTCCAGAGATTGAGGCAAATAGGCTTCCTGCCTCTAGCACACAATGTTTTCTCTTGTCCTTAGGGAGTCCAGAACTGATGTTGACTGGCCTGAGCCTCCAAGAGGAACAAGACCATCTGGGAGCTGGCACACGCAGAGGCCCATAGCTTGCTTGCTGCCTAGAGAAGAGATGGAAAGGAAGCCTGGTTCAGAGGGAAACGGAAGTGCCTGAGCTCTGACAATTTCTCTTTTGTAGTCTCTGCACCCAGGAGGGAAGTAAAACTGTCAGGCATCTGCAGCTTTGGCCCTGAAAGTTCACGGGGCAGCAACAGGTGAGGTGAAGGCCTGGTGCAGGCTTGCTGTCTGGTCTCAGTCCTGGCCAGGGGTTATCTTTGGAAAGTAGGTTGGCTCAAGGATTCAGGAGGATGATAAAGGAAAAAGCTATGAAATAGGTTCATGACGGGAAAATCTCAATGCTTTGCTGAGCTCAGGCACTTCTATTTTAAGAAATGGGGCTTGGCTAAGTTCACCTCTGCAGTAAGGATTTCTGGAATGGGGGGCAATGGGACTACAAGAAGCAATTTGTTTATAAGGAGTCTGGCCCCTGTGACCTTGCTGGCAGTGGACTCAGCACTGTGGAGGATCATTAGGGGGAGATGGAATAATCATGGTTTTTGATATGTGAACTGGGAACGGGTCCTCGAGGGGGAGGTCTAGGGACAGTGCAGTGACTTGCTTAAGGTCACATAGTCTCTGAGTTTAAGGCCAGCCAGAGCTACATAGTAAAACTGTCTCAGAAACTAAAATAATAAGACTTCTTTGTTAGCTTTTGTTTTTGTTGTGTTTTGTTCTGTTTTGAGACAAGGTCTCATTCTGAGGGCCACACTAACCTGGAACTCACACTGCAGCCCAGGCTGGCTTCCTAATCAGTTGCTCAGGTGGGACCTAAGTTTGAAAAGAAAGAGGAACTGAGAAGAGGATGTAGCCAAAGAGAAGCATATGCTTGGTGCTGCCACCAAAATCTGAATAAGGTTAGACCTGGGAGGACAAATTCTGAGTTAGGGAAAGGAGGACACTCTCACAGAAGCAGTGGCCTTGACAAGTCTGGTGGCTCACACCTGTAACCCAGCACCCACAGGGTTCAGTCAAAGGGTAGGTTGTGAGTGTGAATCCAGCCTGGGCTGCAGTGTGAGTTCCAGGTTAGAGTGGCCCTCAGAATGAGACCTTGTCTCAAAGAAGAACAAAACACAACACAGCTAAAGATAACAAAGAAGTCTTATTATTTTAGTTTCTGAGACAGTTTTACTATGTAGCTCTGGCTGGCCTTAAACTCAGAGATCTGCCTGCTTCTATATTAGTGCTGGGATCCAAAGATGGGCAATAGCACCTAGGTATGAGCAAATTGTTAATTAATAAGGATGACTCTGAATTGGCATTTAAAGGGGAAATGGGAGCTTAGCCTACAGAGAAAAGAGGGAAAGGTGCTGAAGGCAAAGGGAACAGCATATGCAGAAGTTATTTAAAAAGTGTGAAGTTGCTATGGCAGCCTGGTGAATTGTTGGACAATGGATACATACAGTGTGATTGCTGCAACAAATGTACTTGAGAGGTGAGGATGCCTAGGGTGGCCGGTGAGCTTGCCCTTAGCTGCCACTCTGGCACCCATGACAAAGTTTACAGTGAAGAGTGGGTACTAGAATGGGCAGGAAGGAGCACTCTAAAATTCATCCTTGACTGCATCTCTTCCTGTAGATGAGGGAATTATCTACCAATTTCAAGCAAATCTGTTAAGAGAGAATCAAAATAAATGGAAAATCCTGGAACTTAGGTGGAAGTTTTTGCAGCCTTTGAAAAGTTGTAACTAGATCATAGCAGGTGCCTTATTCTAAAAGATACTTGAAATACACCACCAAAAACTATTTGAAGAATAGACTTCAAATATTCAATGAAGGTTCAAAGTATAGGTGTGATGGTCCCATACACACTTGGGAGGTAGAGGCAGGAGGATTAGGAGTTCAAAGTCGTTTTTGGTTACATAGTGAGTTGGAAGCCAACCTGGGCTATGTGAGTTCTTCTTGTAAAAAACCACAAAACAAATCCAAAACAAAATGAAAAAAAGAATAATCTGATTGGCTGTGTATAGTTGATAACAGTATAGACAGTTATATGTTATATTGCTTTCAAATAAGTCAGGATAAATAAAAAAAGAAAATGAGAATTAACAGTTATTTATCTGGGATATTTTGAATAAGTTATTGAAAAAAAAAGTGGACAAAAACAAAAAAAATCCCCATAATGTTTGGCTTAATTTGGAAAAAATGGGGTGCATTTAAGCAGAGGAGCCCAAGGGCAGACAGTCTGATCTTAGCAGCTAGGAAGGCAGAGGACAGAGTGTGTGGTTGAGGTCAGGCAGGAGTAACTAACTGCAAAGAGGCCCTGACAAGAGAGCAAGGGTGTCAGGCCCCACCCCTGTTGAGAAAATGAAACACAAAGGTGCGGAGGAAATGAAAATTGAAATGTAGGCGCTTCTGTGGCTTTGGTCTGGGCAGGTGTGGTTAGCAAGGGAAGTGAAAGGGGCTGAGTGACTGGCAGCCTGGCTTTGAGGGAGGACAGCTTGTGAGGGAGAAGGACAGCTTGTGAGAGTGAAGGACAGCTTGTGAGGGTGTTGGAGGCCTGTCTCTGGCCAGGAGTCCCTTTCCACAGTGGGATATGGTGAGGGGCTATACTTTGAGGAAAGCCAAGGGGCAATGAGAAGCATCATATCCTTGCCCTCAGTGTCTCATTTCCTTCTGTCAATCCTTTGCTCTTTCTTCTGATATGAGTGTCCCTTGCCACATTTCCAGCACCCTGGGGTTTCTGCCAGGCCTGGCCAGACCCTAGAGAGCCTGCCTGAAGCTCCTGGTCCTTGGTTTCCTGTGCTTCCTGCTCAGTTGCTTCAGCAGGTGAATGACGAGCTCTGCCTGGAGGCACACTTTGTTCTGTGCCTTGTGTCCCATCAGCAGCTGTCCCCTTGCCACAGTGCTCCAACTCATTGACTCTGCCCACAGAGGTTTTTCAAGTGACAGATAAATCAGAATCAGACCTTGCAGTTCCCTAGAAATGCTAGCCCTTTGTATGATTGTCCTGAAGTAGGACTGGTGGCAGGGCTGCTCAGTTGGCCTAGCATTCTGAGGAAAGTCTTGACGTGGCTGATCTAAATGGCAGACTCAGGTGGAGAATCTTGGGTCTGCCTGCAAGAGACTTCAGTGAAGAAATAAGCATACTGAAGTGTGTATAGGCTAAAGGGATAGTCAAGTGGGTAAGTCATCATCTGGAGACTAGTAACTGTGGGGAGATATATATATATATTTACAGTCCAGTCATTACCTCTCTCCCTCCTGCTCGCTCCTCCCACAGTTCTACATCCCATTTCTCCTCCCCTCTGTCTCCAAGAAGATGCCCCTCTCCACCCCAACAACCCTCCAGCCAGGCCTCCCTACTCCCTGGGGCCTCAAGTCTCTTCAGGGCTAGGTGAGTCTTCTCTTACTGAGGCCAGACCAGGCAGTCTTCTGCTGTATATGTGGGAGGGGGGCGCTGTACCTGCTAGTGTATGCTTCCTGGTTGGTGGCTCAGTGTCTGAAAGATCTCAGGGGTTTGGGTTAGTTGAGACTGCTTGTCTTCCTATGGGCTCGCCTTCCTCCTCAGCTTCTTCCAGCCTTTCGCTAATTCAACCACAGCAGTCCCCAACTTCAGTCCATTGGTTGGGTTTAAGTATCTGCATCTGTCTCAGTCAGCTGCTTGTTGAGCCTCTCAGAGGACAGCCATGCTAGGCTCCTGTCTGTAAACACAGCATAGCATCATTAGTAGTGTCAGGCCTTGGAGCTTCCCTTCAAGCAACTGTGGAAACTCTTACCTCAGGCCTGGAAGGGCTCAGTAATCCTATTACTGGAACCTAGGAAGAGGCAATTATGCCCAGTGGGATGGTGACCCAACAGGAAGCAGTGGGAAAACATGACAACCCCTCTCTGTTCTGATCCTCAAGCCCCCTCATTGTTCCAACCAACCCAAATGGAAGCTGGCAAAGAGGCCTGGAGAGCCTCTAGGAGTTGGCCTCCTGAGACACAGGATAGGGATAGACAGTTGAGTAGAGAGAGTTACCTCCAAATATACCTGAAAGATTGTTGCTTAGGTGGAGTGTCCTGGGGCCTTGCTGCAGTCACTTTCCAGGGATCAGCATTGACTAAGAGAAGATTTTTCTGCTGTCCCAGAGAAGAAAGTCTTAGGAAGCACTGTGGCCCTTGATGCCAAAGAACTCAAGACTATGGCTGGAGGCACAGTTCAGTTATAGAGCACTTGCCTAACAAGCACAAGGCTATGGGTTTGATCCCCAGAAATGAAAACAAAATAAAATAAAATAAAACAAACAAACAAACAAACCCAAACTAGAGTCTTGCAACAGCCATTTAGTTCTCCTGTCTATACCAACATCTACAGACACTGAGCTCTGAGGGCCACACTGGCACCAAGGGCCAGTGTTGGGTACAATGAACACACTGGAGCGAGGGGCTGTGAGAGGGTGTTTGAGAGGTTCCAGTGTCTTGTGTGTATACTCACGACCACAAAGCAAAAGAAGCAGGGGTCATAAATCAGACCAGCCAACCTGAAAACAGTTGACTTAAGCTGTAGCTAAGACCCCAAACTAAAATGCTCAGAGTGCAGAGAGGAAGGGCATGGGTGTTAGTGTGGCCCAGCCCTAGGTGTCATTTCATAATCTCCCCATTTACCCAAATTCACACCCTTTCTTTCTCTCTCACTACAAAACAAACAGGTACCTAAAAAATAATAATGGCCAGGCAGTGGTAGTACATGCCTTTAATCCCAGTAGTCAGGAGGCAGAGGCAGGCAGATCTCTGTGAGTTTGAGGTCAGCCTGATCTACAGAGGGAGTTTCAGGCCAGTCAAGGCTACACAGAGAAGCCCTGTCTTGAACCTGTCCCTCAAAATAATAAACAAAGAAAGAAAGAAAGAAAGAAAGAAAGAAAGAAAGAAAGAAAGAAAGAGAGAGAGTGAGAGTGAGAGTGAGAGTGAGAGTGAGAGAGAGAGAGAGAGAGAAAGAAACCAGAATAGGACAAAATAAAAATTCAAAGAAAAAGCACATGGAACACATATAGACTTAGGGACCCACATATTTGCACACACAGAAATCCCATAAAGTCAGGGAATTGGAAACATAATATATAAACAAAAGACCTATAAGGTAAAAAAAAAAAACTGCCCAAAGCATTATGAGCCAAAAACTTCCAAAAACACCATTGAGTATTTTGTGTTGGCCATCTACTGCTGGGCATGGGGCCTGCTATTAAGTGTGGTTTATATACCTATGGAGAGTCCATTGGAGAAAACTAATTTTTCTTTAGTGAGTGGTTATCAGTCAGAGGGAATTTCTGGGTTTTGGATAGAAACTGTGCTTATTTTCCCCTCTCAATGCTAGGACCCCATCCAGCTTAGATTTGTGCAGACCCTGTGCAGTTTATGAAAATATTTTATGTATGGGTGTTTTGCCTGCATGTGTGTTTGTGCACTACTTGTGTGCTTAGTGTATGAGGTGGAACTGGAATTACAGATGGTTGTGAGCCACCATATGGATTCTGGGAATTGAACCTAAGTCCTCTGGAAAAACAGCCAGTGCTCTTAATCACTGAGCCAACTCTCCAGCCCAGTGTCTTATCCTTCTGACCCATAGTGTCCTCTTCTTATAGGCCACCCACTCACAAGCTACTTCTGAGAGGAGTTACTGAAGGTCACAGTCCCTGTGCAGCAGACAAGGAGAAAAGGCTACATAGGAGTAAAGGACCTGGCTGTGTAGTCCAGCCTCCAGGCACACCCTCCCTTTAACCTGTTGAACTGGGCCTGTTTCTATGACTTGGGTGTCCATGTTTAGAGTTCTATCTGTTCCTCCCTTGGTCAACTTCCAAGTGTCAGGCCTTCTAATCCATCCATCCAGCATGCCTTCTAGGTACACTGTCATTAGTTTTATGGATAGTTTTATGTTATAGAAGCCCCTGGGCTTGGGGAGGGGGAGGCACTGATAACACAGGAAAGGCAGCCAGAACATGTTCCTATAACACAGTGAATTAAGTACCATAAAGAGTCATTGTTTGTTCTGTTCTGTTTTCTTTGAGTTGGGTCTCACTGTGTATCTCAGAATGGCTTTGAATTCAGGATCTGGAACTCACTATGTAGGTTAGGCTGGCCTTGAACTTATGGTGAGCCTCTTGCCCCTGCCTCTTGATGGCTGGAGTTACAGGCATGTGCTATCACACTCCCCAAATCCTGACAGAATCTTAAGTAATTCAGGCTGGTCTCAAATATACCACATAGCTGAGGATGACTTTGATTTCCTGATCTGTAGTGAGAACTCTGGAATTTGGTTTCCTTAAAAAATACAAAAATGTTATAAGAACATGTTTTTGTTTTAATCCCAGGTATGGGGATATGGGGCTGTTTCAGACTGTCTGCAGCAGCTGACTACGATAACCCTAATGTTCTAGCAGAGGTGTGATTTTGCCAGCTGCAGATAGTTTCTGTGACTGTGTGACACTTGTAATTCTGGGCACTTTTTAGAGGGTATATAAATGCTAGCACCTCAATCCAAGGGGGTTGGTTGCAGTTTTGTTAGTAGTCATGCTCAAAGAAGAAACAAAAGAAAGAAATTAGATTCAGGAGTCCCTCCCCTTCTCTTTTTTTCTCTACTATCTAGTGAATGGGGAGTCAGGGGGATTAACAGTGGGAATAAAGGGTGGGAAAAAGAAGAACCCAAAAGTAGCAAAGACTAGCTATACTGACCCTCTTTCATCCACCCCCTAAGCCCTAGACAGGTATCTACTCCCATGTCTGGCTTCAAGAGGCAGTGCTTTTTAAGTTTTAGGCTAAACAGCCAAGAAGGAGACCTGTAAAGAGTTTACTAGTTAGGACTGTCCTGCTGGCTCAGGCCCATCTAGCCTAGCATTTTGCTTTCACCGCTCCTCTGTTTTGAGTACCATGATCTCAGGCATCAAGGCCTACTTTCAATGCAACCTCTTGAGTCCCTTCCTTTACATAGAGTTAGTCTTTCCTCACTGGGAACTCACATAGCACTGTGTTTTGGAATTTCTCAGATTCAGACCTTGCCTGTCTGTCTACATTGGGACATTGGGGGCTCCTGAACACTACAGGTACCGTCCCCATTTGCTCAATTAAACTTGGGGCCTAGTTTCCATGAGGAGGAAGCTGGGTGCATCTAGCAACTCAGATGGAGTAGTTAACACCAGAATACAGGAGCAGGGCCATCTGGCATCCCTGCTTCTTACTAAGTCTATGATCTCAGGCAAGTTACTTAACTCCATCCTTAACATCAAGATAATGGAAGTTGAGAGAATCAGTGGGTGAACACATCAAAGCCTTCAGAGTTGTGTCTGGTGCCCCCTAAGCATCCAGAAAACGTTAGCTATTATTATGACAGCTGTTGTTAGGAGCCAGCTGGGTGTGCTTATAAACAACTCCTTACGCCCCAGCAAACTAGTACCGACACACACTGACTCAACACCACCACATTTTTATATGGAGGAGGATGGGTAACCTATTTTAGAGATGGAAAGGACCCCAAGGAAGTCAAGGGCATTCATTCACATAACAAGAGCTATTTTCCAGTGTCAGCCACTGCCACTCTTCCCAAGTCAAATTATTGCACTGGAATGGGATGTAACTCAGTATAGTAGGTAGGGTGCTTGCCTAGCATGTAGAAGGTCCTGGGCTCAATTCTCAGTATGGAATAAATTATGTATGCTGGTACATGCATGTAATCCCAACAGTTGGGAAGTAGAGGTAGAAGTACCAGATGTTCAAGGTTATCTTTGGCTGAATATCAAGCTTGAGGATAGCCTGGAATACAGGAGACTTGTGTTTCAAAGAAAAAAAAATTACTCCATCTTATGAGAGGGTTAAACAGTATTGCCTATATGGTCCTCATCCTCAGCAAATCTGTCCAAGTGTTTGGATTATGAGATACTATATGTATTTTGCCAGGTTCCAAGTGCAGATGTGCTATTTTAGGGGAATACTATCATCCAGTGGCAGATTAACATAGCACACAACGGCCTATTAACTGAGGACACATCCCAGTATGTCACTGAGGGACTGAGCCCTTAGGCAAATTATTTATCAATGCCTCATCTATATAATGGGGCTAATGACAATACCTACCTCAGAGATGCTGTGAGAATTAAATTAGGTATCTGGGTGAAGTGTTTGGAATACAGTCTGCCACGTGGTAGCTATTATGAGGCACGGGCTAGTATGCCTAGTGTAGACAAGCATCAGACAGAAGGGTGTGTGTGTGTGTATATGTGTGTGTGTGTATATGTGTGTGTTGTCAGATTTGATGCTTCTCACCCCAGGATTGGCTCTGCTTACATCGTGGGCGGCATCTGTCTTGTGGGGAGACTGCCACCTGCTCTTTCCCTCTGGAAGAGTTTTCCTCAGCCAGGGAATTCCCTCCCATGGCGACCGACAGCCACTCCAGGCATTCTGATGCCAGATGCTCTGCCCACAACAGGACAGTAAGAATTAAACCTGGACTTAGTGGCTCGAGCTGGCCTAGAAAGTCAGGCAGGTTTAGAAATTGGGGGTATCTACATAGAAAGGGTGGAAGTGGAGAAGAGAATGGGCGTGGAGGGGCTGCGAAGGCTGAGGGTGGTGCTGTAGACAGGGGAAGGGTGGGTGCCCAGGGAGCATAGGCAGGATGCCAGGGTGTTTGCCAGCCTCCAGGACGCTCGTTTTGGATCCCCCACCCTCCAGCAGGCAGCAGGGAGCAGGAAAGCTTGTTTTGTTTAGGCATTAACTGGGCAGGCTGTGGGAAAATAGGCAGGCAGGCTTCCTAAGCTGAAAAGGACCTACTTCCTTCACAAAGCAGCTCATATAGTTGACAATGCTGCCGCTTGTCCATCTTGTTATCTCTATCCCACAATTCCATCTTTCTCCTTAGGTCCCTGCCTGACTCTTCTCTTCAGGTTTCAAGTTCAGCCTGAGGGGTGCCCTCTTCACAGAAGTGTCATATATTGGTACCTTTCTATGCTTCCCAGGCTGGGCCTTGGAAAAGCTTCTTAGTGGAACCCTAGTGTTACAGATGAAATTAGCTGAGGAAGAATCAGAGATTTCCCAGGGGCCCACAGTAAGAGAGAGGCAGGCCTAGGCCTCTAGTGGGGCTTAACCTTCCCTCATGGGAATTAAAAAAAAATCTTTTATTTATTATTTATTATATAATAATAAATAATTTATTATATAAAATATAATATTATTTATTATAACCTTTTATTTATGATTGATTTCTTATTATTTTTAAGACATGGCCTTTCTTAACTCTGGCTGTCCTGGAACTCACTTGTAAACCAGCCTGGCCTTGAGCTCACAGAGACCCATCTGCCTCTGCCTTTGAGTGCTGGAATTAAAGGTGTGCAACCATCATTACCATAAAGATTACCATTTAACATTTATGTGCATGGCTGTTTGTCTGCATGTATGTCTGAGACCACTTTTGTGTTTGCTGCCTGCAGGGGCTAGAAGAGGGTGTGGGATACTCTGGAATTGGAGTTATAGATGGTTTGTGAGCCACTATGTGGATGCTGGGAACTGAACCTGGGTCCTCTGCAAGAGCAGCCAGTTCTCTTAACCATGAGTTGCCACTCTAGTTGGGGGAGGGGATCATTTATTTATTTACTTTCAGTCTCACTTTGTAGTTCTGACTGGTCTGAAGTTCCTTATGTAGTCCAGAGTGGCCTTGAACTCACAGAGAACTGCCTGCCTCTACCTCCCAAGTGGAGGGATTACAGAAATGTAATAATAGAGCTGACCCTTTAATTGTTTTAATTAATAAATGAATAAATAAATAATTTTTATTTATTTTTGTTTGTTTGTTTGCTTTTGAGACAGGGTCTCTCTATATAGTCCTGGCTGTCCTGGACCTTGATATGGAGAAAAGGCTGGCTTCGAACTCACAGAGGTCCTCCTGCCTCTCACTCCCTAATGCTGGGATTAAAGACATGAACCACTAAACTGGTCTTAATTTTTTTTTAACACGTTTTTATTATTTTGTATGCATAGCAGAATATTTTGTATGCATGGCAGGAGGATAACTTGTAGAGCTTGGTTCTTTCCTTCTATTATGTGGGTTCTGGGGATCAACAGGCTCCTTCATTCACTGACCTATCTCGCCAGCCTGGCCTCTTCTGTCTCTCTGTTCTTGTCTGTCTCTGTCTATCTCTGTCTCTCTTTCTCTCTCTCGACAATATTGCTAGAACAGTTAGCAGCACTTGCGTAAACAGTCCATTTAATTTTCACCACAACTCTAACATCCATTCTCCCCTCTGACAGAATAAGGGAAACCATTAGAAAAGTGTCTTTAAGATTGTCAAGAAGCCAGAGTGAGGCAGAAAAGGGAACACGCCACCTAACTCAAACGTTTTGCTGGATCACTAAACGAGCATGCTTCCACCCACCTGACTGTTCCATTCCTCGATACCTAGTTTTCAGAGCTGTAATCACAGTGCAGCTAGTGGTGGAAGCTCCAGTCGGCATCCCACATAGACAGTCACTCAGCCTTCTCAGTTGCACCCAGACTGGCAGTCCTTGGCTTACATGCCTACTCAGCCCTTTATATATTCCATACACCTGACAGTTCATTTAGCCTGCACAGCAGTCCCCCGAAGAGGGAGACAGGAAAAAATTCTGCTCTTATCATTCTGCAGAAATGGAAAACAGGCTGAAGTGACATGTCTGGAAGCAAGTACCTAACAAAAGATAGGGTTAGAACATTAGTTCACCTGTCTGCCAGCTCTAGCCGTATCTCTGGGATTTATACCTCTGTCCTTATGCCCTAAGCTGTAATACTCATGGGTAGGAGCCCCAAATGACCAGGAAATTCCTTCTTCCATTGCCTGTACCTTAAGGACTTGCCTCTGGGCTTAAATCTCTGCTACTGTATGATAGGATCAGGCCTCTGACTTTTCTGGCCTTGCATGTCCCAGTGTTGTGACTTCAGGTCAAGGACTGAGATTGGGAGCTCTCTGGGACAGAGCCCTGGTCTCACCCCAGAGACCTACTTGTGACTAAGCCCAGAATAGAGACCTTTGTTGAGGAACAGTTGATGGAATCCAAGGCTTGGTTCTGCTACCGACTCACTGGGTGCTGTAGGGAAAGCCCCTGCTCTCTTCTGGTGACTGGATTGGGAGTCTGTCTTGAGAGCTCACTAGTGAAGACAGGTATAATCCCCTGGAGAGCTGTGGTGAGGGAATCCACTGAGAGAAGAACATAGGGCAGTGGAGAAAGGAAAGGTGAGCAGGGTAGTGATGAGGTGAATGAGAGCAGGGTCCTCAAATCCACTCATCTTCAGCAGTGCCTGGATAGTTCACGAGTCTCTGGATTGTTTATGTTTGAGTCTCAGTCTGTGAAAAGGGGGTCATATGTACTATAAGGGATGTTGTGAGAGTGAAAAACAATGTAAAAAGCATGCCTATTTCAATGTCTGGAGCATGGAGGCATAACAAATGGTCACTCTTGGTATCTTTTCAGAGTAAGGATTTCACATGTAGTCTCTTTGATGGAAAGGAGCCAGTACCTGTTGCACAGCCTCAGGATGGAAATACTCCCTTCCTCCATGGACTGGTCTGCCTGGAAAACCTGCTTGAGACCGAAAAAGATTTGCTAATTCTGTCTCTGAGGGCACAGAGCATGCCGCTCTGCCAATTTCCCTTCAATAATCTAAGCGATCTTTCTGGTAGCATTGTGTTTACTACTATTACAGAAGCAAAGCTCTTCAAGCCCCCATACTTGTTGGAAGAGGGACATTTAAGTGAACTTTCCATAGATCACAGAAATCCCTTGCTCCATCCTGTATTTTATGGTTCAAAGTCTGCTTTATTCCTGGAGACATTAGTCACCATTTTGTTTTTGTGATGTAATATCTGATAGCAGTAACTTGAGCAAAGAAGGGTTTATTTTGGTTTATGATCTAAGGGGCTACAGATCGCCATGGAAGTCATGTCAGTGGGAGCATGAGACGGTCAGTCACATTGTACCTGCAGTCAGTACACAGAGAGATTAAAGGTGGCCTCAGCCTGTTTCCTCCCTTTCCCCCTTTTCATTCACTCTGGGGCCCCAGTCCATGGGTCAGTGCTGATGACATGAGCATAAGAAGGGCAAGTAACTTATCTCTTGTGAGTCTTAGGGTTCTTACTGTAGAAATGAAGAAAATAATATGTCATAGGGTTATTGTAAACATTAGTTTGAAGAAACCATAAGAAAGTTTAGAATTTGAAAAGGCGCATTGCAAGTTTAAAAATTTAAAAAGATTTATTAGTTTATACATACAAGTGTTTTGCTTCCATGTATGTGTGTGCACTAGATGCCTGCCGGGGCTTGCAGAGACCAGAAAATGGCATTGGATCCTGTAGGCCTAGAGTTACAGTCAGTTGTGAGCGGCTATGCTGGGAATTGAGTCTTAGTCCTCTGCAAGAGCGTCAAGTGATCTTAACTACTGAGCCATCTCTCCAGCCCCACTTTCTTTCTGATCTATCTATCTATCTATCTATCTATCTATCTATCTATCTATCTATCTATCGGGTCTCTGTAGACAAATTGGGCTGCCTCAAACTCAAGATCTTTCTGCTTCATCCTCCCAAGGGCTAGGATTACATTAACAGATGTTTGAGACCATGCACAGTATCATTTACCTTATGCTCTAGATGAACTCCAATATCCACTGAAGGCACAGCAGATCAGCGGTCTAGGCGAGATCCCAAATCTTCCAACATCCAGAAACTTTATATCCTCAGTATTCACTTCCAAGGACGTGAAGCAGGATAATCCCTGAGCCAGAGCAGCTGTGCCCAGGAGTAGAACTTGGAAAACCTTGGTCGGAAACCTGCTGCATGCAGGACATGTGGGCAGGTGCCGTTACCCTGTCCTAAATAGTTAGGCCGGAACTCTGGGTGATTGTCTTGCTCACTTCCATATCCTAGTGTTTGGTGTAAGCTTCACATAAAGTAGGGTGGCAGCAAATATTTTATCAATGAACTAAGCAATGAATGTTTATTGAGTATTGACCATGTGCCAGGTCTGAAGTAGGAGAAATTCTAACTTGTACAACACATCTGTAAAGATACTTTAAACCCCCATTTTGTAAGGAAGGAAACAAAAGCTGGAGGAGTGTGACACTGCTCATTGGTGAGGCTGAGACTGGGGCCAGCTCCCTACCTCTAGTGCCCCTGTCTCAGTGGAGGTCAGGACTCTGGGTCTCCACCCACTGCTCCCTGCCCCAGGCCTTCCTTCATCTGAATGAGGACACAGGTGGCAAAAGGCTTCAAGGAAACCAGAACTAGCAGAGTAGGCTTTCTAGTCTATACATAGCTCCCAACTCTGACTCCACTGTTAGGATGTGGGTTAACTCAGTGTAAAACACCTGCGTCTGAGTTCATCTTCTGGTCACAGAGCCAGTAGGTTATCTGGTAAGTCATCCTGGTCTATCTGGTCTCATTGACCGACCTTCCTTTTCTGACTGAACTGAGTTTCTGAGAATGGCTATCTGGGACTGCAAGTTCTGAATTAAGTGGGGGAGGGGGAAGATCCAGCTCACACTGTGGCTCAGAGCTAGTGCTGAGGAATGAGGAAGAGGGCTTTCTACTATTCCAAGCAACCCAAAGGGAGCCTGATACTCCTTGGGTGGTCTGGACAGAGCAAGGGTGCCTGATGGGACCCTGCTGAGAACGAGCATTGTCATTGTCAGATGAGGTTGAGTTTATCCAACTAGTTTAGGACAGGCAAAGTGGGTTGACCTAGAAGCCCTCCCTTCTAGACAAGTGCTTCCTTCAGAGGTTTCTTCATGGCCCTTGCTGTCTCACTATGGTTCTTAATCTCCACCTATTCCTTCTTTCTTTTCCCATGCTAGTGATGAACCTAGGGCCTCTCTGGTTGCTAGGCATGCGCTCTAACACCTAGCAAAGTACCCCTCCTCACACACAGCCCTTGCCTGTTTCTTATAATCCACATAACCCTTTTTGATTCAAGGATTCTAGTCATGCCATGTGACCTTGAGAACGTTTCCAATTCTCTGCGGATACTAGCCTTCCTATCTGTGATATGGGAGTGACCGACTCAAGAGATTTTCATTTTTTCTCAGTCGACTCCACGTGGGCTGGCTAAGTACCCTGAAACAGAGGACCATTCGTTCCTTTGCCTGGCAATTTTAGGTTATTTCCACCTGTCCTCCTCCAACGGCATATAGGTCTGGCACCTGCGGCCAGTTGTAAAAGGACTTTCACGCTAAATTTCTCACTGCTCATTTAGCTGACTAGGAGGGAGGGTACACTAAGGGACTGAGAGGAAGCAAATTCCCGAATTCTCATAGCTACCTCCTTTCTTATTGCAAACAATCCCACTATGAGGCTAGCCCCTTCTACTCGTGCCAAATTCCCACACAAACTGTGCAGCCGCAGCCGCAGGCGGGAGGCGGGGGCGGCCTGTGCGCGTGCGTCGGAGCAGAGCCCTCTCCCTCCCACGTGCGCGCTCCCGGGAGGAGTCGCGCGCCTCAGCGGGCTGGCGGGAAGGCGCGCGGGAAGCCCCCAGCTGCCTTTTTGGCGTTGGGGGAGGGAGGACGGGAAGCGTCTGGAACGTTCCATCATCTTAGAAAACTGGGGTATTTCTCAAGTCCCGTTCCCGTTCCCACCCTTCCCCTCTGCCGAACAATCCATTAAGTTTCCCCCTTTCTCACACCAAGATCCGGAGCCCCGTGGCGCGGCCTGGCTACCCCCTCCCTCCCCCCAAGCAGGCGGTGGCCAGAAGCGCATCCCTCTGCAGCCGGAGCGGGGCGCTGTGGCGCGCGCCGGGGCCGGAAATTCCCGCGGCCTGAGTGGTTGGCGGAGCTCTAGCCGGGAGCGCGGCGCCGCCTTCCTCTTTCCCGGGCCGGGCGGGGGCGTTGGGCACCGCGAGGGCCGGGCTGCCCGAGTGGGTGGGGGGCCGCCGCGTCAGCCAGCTGCAGCCGGGCCGCGGCAGGCGGCGAACGCGGACGACGCGGCCGCTCCGCCTCAGCCGCCCGGCGAGCCGCGAGTCCCCCAGCGCCCCCGCTCGCGGCCCCCGCCCCCTGGCCGTCTCCGCCTCCTTCCCTCACACACCCCCCGGGCCGCCCGGGCCCCAGGCCTTCCCGGCGCTCCTCCTTCTCTCCACACTCGCTGCGACCCGGGTGCTCCTGCCGCTCGCCTGCCTCGCAGCCTCCGGGCCGATTCCTCTTCCTTCTCCTCCTCAGGCTCTCCTTTCACATACACACACACGCGCGCGCCCTGGCTTGCTGGGCCGCCCCCTTTTCTCCAACCTTCCTCACCCTCACAGTCCTTTAAACGCCGCCGTCGGGGGTGGGCGGAGGATTGATGTCCCTTCAGCATCATGCAGCCGCCGCCGAGGAAGGTAAGGACGCAGCTGGCGGGGGGCTTTGGAGATGTGGGGCTGGTGGTGGTCCGTACAAAGAACGCGGCTGGGGCGACCGCTGCGCCCCCTCCCCCTTCCCGCAAGGGGCCGTGACCACTCTCGCCTCTTGGCTTGTCAGAGTTGCCGCCCGCTCCAGGCAGGGGGTCGCGTGTATGGGGTGTCTTTCTGATGGAGGGCCGGCCAGTGCTTCTCTGTACTAGAGAAGACACCTCCCTCCTCCCTAGACATTCGCTGGAGTTTTTTCGGGCATGCATGTGTGTATCTGTCTGCATGGCAGTGCTGCCCAGAGCAAAGTGCATTCTCAGAGCTGCACGGAGGAGAGGCGGGGGAGCCCCTGCAAATTTGCAGAGCCTTGTGCGTGACGGATTGTTTAGTCTGCGCCAGGTTCGAGCCCTCTAGTCGCTTGTCGGCACTCCACCCATTGGCAGATTCGCGGGGGGGGGATTTATTTCAAGTCTAGCCCCAAGATTTGGCCTGTTTTTTTTCCCACGGGGCTGCGGAAAAGAAGTTGGAACGGTCTCCGCCCTCCCACCCCAAGGGAAAGCAAATTAAAGATTGACGGGTCCTGCTAAACAGCCCCCACCCCTCCAACACACACACACACACACACACACACACACACACACACACGCACATATCCCTTTTGCCCCGCCTCGGGCTATGGGGCCAGGGAAACAGCAGAGCTTCCAATAGGAAAGCCAGAACCTGGCGATGCATGGCTTGAGCACTAAAGATTGGGGTTTGGATGGCCTGGGTGGCAGTGACGGTGCTCTGGGGCTTGCCAGCAGCTTTCCGGCTGCTCCCTTCTACACCTTTCCGCACTGCTCAGGTTGTGTTCTTGTCTTTTTAAATCTTTCAGATGGATACTAGGTATCTACTCTGAGCAGTGGGAAGAGACAGTTATATCCTTCCCTTGTGGGCAAACATTTGCCTTATGAGTAACTCATCATTTATGTTTCTTTTTCTTTTCCCTTCTTAATCTGATTTTTTCCAGTTACTGATCCTCCCCCTTTTCCCTGCACGTGTGTCCCACCTCTCCATGTAGCCTTGCACTGGTGGTCAGGATTCCACCGTGATCACAAACCGATTGCAATCCCAGGGTCTGGCCTGGCCAGGATGGCTCCAGCCAGCTGGCTTTGGCGGTTCTCTCTGAAGTGGGCTGCCACCCGGCCTGGCTTACTGGGTTAGTTTAAAAGCCCTGCGTATGCTGGAAGGTCACTTTTGCGGTGTCCTTTGTGAGAAAGAGATTGAGATTTGATGCGCTTTCAGAATGGAGGGCATCATTCTGAGACTGTGTGCTTCTTGCAGCCATTATGGAATATTTTATGTAGCTTATTCAGGCATATTATTTCATGAATGTGTAAATTTCAGTCGCTAGGTATAAGGTATACTCTTTCATCTGTGCTCCCTCCTCCTGGTGGTTCATATCTGTATCTTTGGAAAGAAAGAGAAAGCAGAATCACAGTTTGCATCCCTTTAAACTGTAATGTTTTTGTATTTGTGAATTTTTATTCAGCCCCTGTTTTACATTCTTTGGCTAAATTTTTTTCATTGAACTTAGTTAAGTAATAAAATTGGATGGCAAATATGAACTTTTTGGTCTTTAGAGATAGGAAAACTAGAAGTATACATTCTAACAACTATTCTCTTCTTTAAGTAATTTTTTCTTTTTCCAATTTTAGTAAAAGCCTTAATAAATACATGCTGTGTTTTAGGTGAAAGTCACACAAGAGCTAAGAAACATTCAAGGTGAGCAGATGACAAAACTTCAAGCCAAACATCAGGCAGAATGTGATTTACTTGAAGATATGAGGTAAGATTACAGTAAAGGGTTGGAAAACTTCTGTATCTGCAGCCCAGAACTTTTCAGTTGCCAAGCTCTAGCATCTGATGTGGAATTTCCTTTTGGATTTCCTGCTTTCAGGCTGTAGAATTTTGACTCAGCTGGAAGTTAGAACTGGAACTAACTCAGTTTAAATTCAATGTACACACACTGTTGAAAAATGAGGGCCTTAAGAGTCTATCAGTCAGTTTGTAATCACTCCACTGGGAATTCTTACATCTTTTCATTGAGTTATAAGTTATTTATTGGCTTTAACAATTCTAACATTTTTAAGCTGACACTTGAGGTTAATGGCTAATATCTGAGATGAGCCAGTCATCCCAGATGGATCTATACTAGCACTGTTTGTTAAAACCTGGCAAGTATTACTTTGTGTTTGAGTATGCAATTTTGTGAGAATGATCTGTCATGTTTCATTAAAGCTACCTATATTCATAACAAGGGGAACTCTGGATTTAATAGATAAGACATTGCAGTAACACTGTCAAAATGAATGATGTAACTGAGACTAGTAAGGTGGACATTGTGGCATGTATCTGGTGGAATCCCAGTAATCCCAGTACTCTGAAGGCTGAGATAGGAGGAAGTTAAGTTCTGGGATAGCCTGGGCTACACGAGGAAACCCTGTTTTCCTCCCCCCCCCAAAAAAAAGATACTATAAAAAATGAGCAGAAAGTGGGAATTTCTTTGTGCGTGTGTGTGTGTATATATATTATTTATTTATTTATTTATTTATTTATTTATTTATTTTTGAGACAGAGTTTCTCTGTGTAGCCTTGATTGTCCTGGAACACAATCTGTAAACCAGACTGACCTTCAGCTCACATCTACCTGCCTCTGCCTCACAAGCTCACTGGGACTAAAAACATTAGCTGCCACTGTTCAGTTGGGATTATTTTCTTAAAGGAAGTGCCCCTTCTTTGTTCTTCCTTCCCTCCTTCCCTCCTTCCCTCCATCCCTTCCTCCTTCCCTCCCTCCCTCTCTCCCTTCCTCCCTTCTTTCCTTCCTTCCTTTCTTTTTTCCTTTTCTTTTTTTTTAATGGGACAGGGTCTCTATTGTAGTCCTAGCTGGCTTGGAACTCACTGGGATTCTCCTCTCTCTGCTTCCAAGTGCTGGGACTGAAGATGTGCACCACCACACTTGGCCTGCCACTTATTTAACAATCCTGTAGTACAAACTGACAGTTCAACAAATATTTTTGTACAGGATAAAAGATTTCCATATTCAAATAGAGCATGTCCATCCAATTCTTATTTTTTATAATAGTTATCAAATTGGAATTAAATCTCTAAACCATCAGTTGGTTTTTTTTTCCCCAGAGTGTTCCAGCATCATGTTTTATGAAAAACATTATTATATAGTGTTAGGATAAAATTATGTATGTCTTGGATGACTAAGTAGTTTAAAGAGTTCCCCCCATACTTACTTACTTTAGACCCTTTTGTATTGAGCATTTCTTCTATGCAACTGTCTTTGTAGGATTTCTAAGGCATATAAGTATGTTTTCATTAATTTTGAATATACAAAGATTGCTTTTCTGACTAGAGAGTCTTCTATTTCAATTCTGATTTTGTTTCTTTTTTAAAATACTTCTTTAGATTTTACATGTATGTGTGTGTATCTTTGTGTGTGTGTATTTCATGCATGTGTAGATACATATGGAGACCAGAGAGGGTGTTGAGTTTTCTGGAGCTAGACTTGTAGGCAGTTGTAAGACTCTGGATATGTGTGCTGAGAACTGAGCTCTGGTCTTTTAGAAGATCAGGAAGTGGTTAAGTAACCACTGACCAATCTTTCCAGCTTCTTGTTTCTCTTTCTGTGTCTTTGTTTTGTTTTCTTCCTATGGCCTCATGGTGAGGGTAGAGGTATTTGTTTTAAGTGGCACTTTAAGTGGGGCATTGAACACCAAGGCCTTGTATACACTAAGAATATGCTATATCACTGGGATCCATTCACAGCTGTCACAAGCAAGTTTTTGGATTTAAAAAAAAAATCCTCTGTCAGATACTAAAACTTGATTTGGTTAAACATTCAGCTTTGGACATTTGTTAAGCCTACCTAGATATTTTAGAAGACATCTCTAGATGAAGGAAGTAATAATTTTTAGAAGGATTTCAGGAAGGAAAAGTTAGTGGGTAAGTAGAGATCTTGCCTGAGGCTTATGGTCCTAAAGTTCCATTGATAGTATGTTCTAAGGATTTTTTTATTAAGGATTTTTTATTATAACCTTTCCTCCTATTGTTTGAACTATAGTGGAAGAGTGTATGGTCAAGGGTCTGGACATTGGAATCATTCAGTCTTGGATTTCTGTCCAAACTTTTTTACTTATTAGCCATACTGACTTTTGAAAACTGACTTTATCTATCTATCTATCTATCTATCTATCTATCTATCTATCTATCTATCTTCCTTCCTTCCTTCCTTCCTTCCTTCCTTCCTTTCTTTCTTTCTTTCTTTCTTTCTTTCTTTCTTTCCTTTTTTTTTTTCAAGACAGGGTTTCTCTGGCTGTCCTGGAACTCACTCTGTAGACCAGGCTGGCCTCGAACTCAGAAATCCGCCTGCCTCTGCCTCCCAAGTGCTGGGATTAAAGGCGTGTGCCACCACTGCCCGGCTGACTTAATCTTTCTAAACTTAAGTTTTCTCATTTATAAATTGGGGCAATAGTGTCTTTCATTCATAAAGGTTATGCAGATCAGATGACAGTACATACAGATGTGACATACATTAAGCTAAGTTGGTATTGATTGCTGCTCCTGCTGTTGCAACTGTTTGAATTCATTCCTGATTCATTCGTTCTGCTTTGCTTTATTATGGCAACATCCTCATTATCACAGCAGTGTCTTCATGATTTCTGAGTCTGTCTTCCATATTGTTATCAGTTCCTCTTTCTGTGGCCTTCTAGATAGTTGTATAATGGCTACAGACTTCTTTTCCTAGCTTAAATATTGCCTTTTAATGAATGCATCCTTTCTCTTTTGGCTACTTGGGAATTTGATTATCTACAGTTATAGTTTTCCTTCTCTTCCTCCTCTTCCTTTTTGGCATTTTCATTCAGGTTTTTGCTATGGAACCTGGGCTGGCCTTGGACTTACTCTGTAGACCAGTTTGGCCTTTAATTTGTGACCAGTCCACCTGTTTCTGCCTCCTGAGGACTGAGGGTACAGGTGTGTTCCAGCCTCTACTTTTTTTTTTTTAACTTGCCAGTTCTAGTTCTGATTACGATTACTGCTGCAATTATTCTCTGAGCTCACAAAGAATTTTGATTTTCATGTATTTGGTTACTTCATGCATGTGAATGCTTTTAAGTTAGAGGCTAAGCCTTTATTTGTATGTGCACAATTTATGTTACTTATTTTTCATTCCTGCTTCTACATATATGTTGACATATATGTGTGTCAGTGTTCTATTGCTGTGAAGAGACACCATCACCATGGAAACTCTTATTAAGGAAAGCATTTAACTAGGGCTTTCATAGTTTCAGAGGTTTAGTCCATTGTCGATCATGGTGGGGAATATGATGGGATGCAGGTAGACATGGTTCTGGAGAAGTAACTCTCTCTCTTCTACATCTGGATCTACAGGCAGCAGGAAGAGAGAGACACTGAGCCTGGCTTAGTCTTTTGAAACCTCAAAGCCCACATCCAGTGACACACTTACTCCAACAAGACCCTCCCAAGTAGTGGCATTCCCTGATGACCAAGCATTCAGATATGTGAACCTATAGGGATCCATTCTTACTCAAATCACCACAATGTGCATGTATGTATGCACATGCATGTGTGTGGCTGTGCAGGTGAGAGATTGATGTTGGGTATTTTTCCATCTTATTTTGTGTGATGTGTGATGTGTGTGTGTGTATGTGTGTGTGTCTCTGTGTGTGTGTGGGTATGTGTATTGAAGGCTAGAGGTTGTTGTCAGGTGTTATTCCCATTTTATTTACTGAGAAATAGGTTCTCTTGCTGAGCCTCAAGATCACCAGTTAGGGTAGCTAACTTATCTTGCCAAAGGGATCCTCTGTTTCTAGAATTACAGACAAACTGCCATGTCTTCTTGGGTTTTTTATGTGGATTCTGGGGAACCTGAATTCAAGTCCTTATGCCTGGCAAGGACTTTATCCATAAAATCATCTCCTTAGCCCCTCTGTCTTATTGCTTTATACAGGGTCTCTCATTGAACCTGGAGCCCATTGATTTTTACTAGACAGGCTGACCAACAACTCCCAGGGATCCTCTTCTTGTCTGTCATTTTCTAGGCAACCACTACCACACCCTGCTTTTACGTAGGTGCTGGAGATCTGAACTGTGATCCTCATCTTGTACAGCCCCACTATGCTATTTGGCATAAATTATATCTCTATTATATTTAAGATGTATCTGGGCATGGTGGTTTATGCCTATAGTCTCAGCACTTGGGAGGCTGATGCAGGAGAATTGCCATGAGTTTGAGGCTACCCTAGGCTCATAGTGAGTGTCAGATCAGATCAGGCTACTGATGATATCCTGTCTCAAAAAACCAAAACCCAAGCCAACCAAATAAGTAAAAATATGTTGCAGAGTAGTGTACCTGGCATTAGCAGAATATTTTAAAGAAATCAGTGCAGTCTTTTTCACTACCATATAATTGTAAGTAGCATATACTATTACCTGATAAAAGATACTTTTAGGCCTGTCTAGTGTTTGTCTTGGTTCAAAGATGCCTTCGGTTTGACACATTTTGTGAAAATAGGTGATTATGTCATGTGTCATCAGATATTGCTACATAATTTATTATGAACTTCCTCCTACTTACACAGAACAAACAAGAATTTTCTATAGTTTACTGCAATAGGAAAAGCTCTATATTCCCTCTGTGGAAACATTATACCCTATCTAGTATGATAGCTCTGTCCATGAGTGTTCTTAAGAAAACATTTTAAGCTGGGCATGGTGGTGCATTCCTTTAATCCAAGCACTTAGAGGCAGAAAGGAATCAGATCTCCATGAACATGAGGCTGGCCTGGTAATATAGTGAGTTATAGGATAGCCAGGGCTATGTAGAGAGACCCTGTCTCAAAAACAAAGAAGACTACATTTTATACATTTTAAGCCAGGCATGGTAGGTATCATGCCTCTAATCCTAGTACTTGAGAGGCAGAGACGGGAGGATCTCTGAATTTGAGGCCAGTTTATCTACAGAGTAGTCCCAGGTCAGCTAGGACTACATAGTGAGGCACTGTTTCAGATAAAACTAAAACAAGAAAACTTGTAACAAGGTAAACATTTTAAGAGCTAGGCATGGTAGCACATATCTGTAATCTAAGCACTTGTGAGTTTGAGGCCGGATTGCAGAAGTTTGAAGTCATCCTAAGCTACTTACTGTAAGTTTAGTTCAAAGTAAAAAAAAAAACAAAAAAACAAAACAAAACAAAAAAACCAAAAGCTTTAAAATCCCAAACAAATTCACTTGGATACTGCATGGGCTACACTGTTAAAAACTTTAAAAAAAGCAGAACCAGGGGCTGGAGATAGGGCTTAGTGGTTAAGAGCACTTGCTGTTCTTGCAGAGGACCTATGTTCCATTCTCAGCACCCGCATGGTAGATTATAACCTTTGGTAGCTGTAGTTCCAGTGGATCTGATACTTTCTCTGGGCATTGTGGGTACTGCATGCATGTAATGTCCGTATATTCAAGCAAAACACACACACACACATACATATTTCTTTAAAAAATAAAATAATGCATTTTACAGAAATGTTTCATTTCTACAAGAAGAGCTAAAATGTGATTGTTTTTATGTTGCTCATAAACTCAGTAAATACCCATGTGGTGGAAAGAACTGACTCCTCCAAGTTTTCTTCCGACTTCCACTTGCCTGCTGAGGCACATACAGGTGAAAGTAGATTGGCTTCTAAGTTTACTTAGCATAAACAAGTAGCTATTTATGGGTTTAGAAATGATAGAAGTCAAGGTTTGTCTTGTGAGCTGGGCATGGTGGCTCATACCTTTAAACCCAGCACTCGGGAGTCTGAGGTAGGTAGATCTATCTGAGTTTGATGCCAGCCTGGTCTATGGTCTACTAGGGTGTTCCAGGCCATCTAGCCAAGGCTACATAGTAAGACTCAAAAACCAAAATGAACCAAAACAAAAATTTGTTTTGGGTAGAATTTTGCTATACAGGGTCCTTTAAACTAGTTCTAACTAGGAGAGATGGCTTAGTCTTTAAGAGCATAGGCTATTCTCATAGAAGACCCAGGTTCTATTCCCTGCACTCATGTGGGGGCTCCTAACCATTTGTAACTCCTGTTCTAGGGTATCTGATGTCCTCTTAAGGCCTCTCCAGGAACAGCAAGAATGTGGTACACAGTCTTAACATTTTGGCGAAACATTCAAACACACAAAATAAAATAAATATTTATTAAAACAAAACCTAGGTCTAACACATCTATCTTCATTCAAGCAATGTTAGACTTGAAAAATCTATCAGAGCTCTATTTATTAAAAACTGTCTTTTGGGACTTCACTGTAGCAAAATTAGCATATATATTTTTAAATTTAGTGACAATAACAAAGGCTTTTTATCAATATCCATTCAAAGCATTTGAAGATATTTAAATGCCAACTGAACAGGTTTTTCTGCCTGTTTGCTTTTGCATCTTTGAGGCATACATATACATGCTTTTTTACTGTGAAGCATAAAAAAGAAGTACATGATAAAGAGTTAAGATCTGTATTCCCATTATTGTATCCTTATTTTTGATTTGTTGGCAGGAAGTTGTATGAGTAACCAAGCAATAGTTACAAAGAAAGACTGTAAATATCAATTTACAAAGTGCCATTTTTAAAGCAAATAATACATATAAAATTGAAACTTCTATAAATTGAGAATTATGAGAACCCATTTAAAAGCATGGGCCTTTTTACTTTAAACCTTTAGAAAGTGTAAGTTTATATATGGGTTTTTAATGTGTCATGTTAGAGGTATTGTTCTGTAGTCAATACATTAGTAGATATATATTATGTACTTAAGGTGTTACATATCTATGGATTTATTTGGAGAAAATTCATTTGACTTTTCTTTTAATCCTGACTTGAAGCTGTCATGATAACCGTATTTTTCAGTGTGTCTACCTAAGCTAATACAGAAGTAGCTTTGCATTAGTAGCAGGTGACTTTTGGTACATTGAAAGATGGATCTCAAAGTAGTTACTTTACTCTCTATTAGTAGAATTCAATATTTCTTGCTAAAACACCAATTTAGGTTTCTGGTTCCTTTCTTCTCTCTTTCCCTCCAATGCAGCTGGAGTACTTAAGAACTTGTCTGCTTAACAGTTTTGGGATTTTGGAACATTTCAGTTTATTCAGGTATTATAAAACTCCCAACTGGAAAAAAATTGTTTTTGAAATAGGATCTCATACTATAGCCCAGGCTGGTCTTGAACTCATGGTAATCCTCCTGATTTTCCTCCCAATTGTTGGGATTCTGGGTATGTGTTACCATGTCTGGCTTTTTTTTTTTTTTTTAAATATAAAGAAGTGAATGAATAGTAAGAATACTTTTGTTTTTTGAAAGGACCTTATTGAGCCTTTGAAGTAGGTCAGTGGGTAAAGGTGCTTCTTGTTGAGCCTAATGATTTGAGTTCCACTTAATGTTTAGAAGGAAAGACCAACTCTTCCAAGCCAGATTTTCCTAGGGACTCCCCATGTGGCAGAAGATGCCCTTGATCTTCTCCCCCTGCTCTCTGCCTTGATAGTGCCAATAGGCCGGCACACCATGCCCCATTTATACAGATGAAGTTTTTATGATTCTAAAAGAAGTTAAAGGGCAAACCTAAGATATGAGATGTAAACAGGAGGGTTTTATGCTACTAGTGGTGGATCCCACCCTACTCCCTTCTTATCTTCTGGAATTTGAGGGGAGGAGGCCAGTTAGACCATCTTCCTCTGCTGTCCTCCCTCTTTTGCTCATTTCTTTCAGAGGTGGATTTGGGAAACTCACGCGTTGGGAGTGAATTAAGAGAAGGAAAGAGAACTCACTGGTTGTTAATCAAGGACATTCCATTCTTTGGGGAGATTTCATACTGATGTATTTCCTGTTGAAATTTACTGTCAACAGTGAACGAGCATACTTGACTTTTTGTGTTGTTTTAAGACAGAGTCTCCCTACATAGTGCTGGCTGGCTTGATACTTGGTATGTATGTTAGGCCAGACCTGAAATGATCTCCCACTTTTACCTCTTGAATACTGATACTACAGACATTTGCCACCATTCATAGCCTGCTTTATTTATTTTTTATTTATTTGTTTGTTTTTGTTTTTTTGAGACAGGGTTTCTCTGTATGACAGCTTTGGCTTTGTAGACCAGGCTGGCCTCAAAACTCAGAGCCACAGAGATCTGCCTGCCTCTGCCTACCAAGTTCTGGGATTAAGGACTTGGACCACCGCCTGGTGCCTATTTCGCTTTTTAAAAGTTTATTGTTATTTACTTATTTTCTTCCCTATTCTCCAAGGCCTCGGACCAAGCAGATTTCTAAATACTAGAGACTATTTTTTTTTTTACAGGATGATTTATCCATATAATATTACATTAGAGTATACAGGGATCCAAAATAAAAACTATATTTATTTTTTAAAATAAATGTTCTTAGGAGGTCATCCTATATGGAAAATGATTTTGGAATCATACTTGTTTCTTAATTAATTGATTGATTAATTAAATGTTCCTTTTTCCTTTTTAAAAAAAAATCCACACAGCTTCTCTGTGTATCCCTGGGTGTCCTGGAACTTAGTCTGTAGACGAGACTGGCCTTAAACTCACAGAGAACCTCCTGCCTCTGTCTCCTGAGTTCTGGGATTAAAGGTGCACACCACCACTGCCCAGTTGTGTACACTCATTTTACTTTTCAAAACTTTTATGTTCTAAGTTTATTTTATTATTACTGTATGTATGAGTATTTTGCTGACATGTATGTCTTTGGAACACATTTGTGCCTGTGAAGATCAGAAGAGGGCTTTAGCACCTTTGGAACTAGAGTTATACATAGTTGCTAGCCATTACGTGAGTTGAGATTGGGTTCTCTGAAAGAGTACCAAGTTCTCTTAACCACCAAGCCACATTTCCAGCCCTGCATTGTCTTTTTGTTTGTGTATTTGTTTTTAGAGACTAAGGTTTGTCTGTGTAGTCCTGACTGACCGCTCGCTCTGTAGACCCAGGCTGGCCTAAAGGTGTGCCTCTACTACCCAGCTCTGCATTGTCTTTTTTTAAATCTGTGTTTCTCAAGCTTTAATGCAAGAAACTCTTCAGGTGTCCTCTCTGTTGAAGTACTTCTCTTGTCAGTTATGCCTTATTAACCCAGTTTCTTTCTTATTTTTTTTTCATCCACTGAGCTGTTTTCCCCCTGAAGATTGAATATGCTAGGCAAGTGCACTACTGTAGGGCTATAAACCCCAGTGAGATTGTTTTTGTATATGTTATATTTTGTGAATGGCTGAAGTAATACAAAGAAGAAGCACATTGAAGGTAGAATGGAGTTTGCAGCTTAGCTCTGTCTCTTAATTGACTGAGTTATCTTGGACAAGTTACAAAGCTTTTCCCAGCCTGTGCTTTATATATGTAAGGAAAGATTAATGTTTACTTTTTTTTTTCTGTAAATTAAATGAGATGTGAAACACCAAACAGATACTCAGTTTTGGTAGCTGCCTTTGCAGTTGAAATTGAAGTCTGGGAAGAAAGTCTTAGGAGACAAAGGAAGTTGTGTTTCATCAACTATAAGAAACACTTTTTGTTACATCTTCTTAAGATGTATCCTTGTTGTAATATGGTTGTCTGTGCTGTAGTTGTCATTGTTAGTGCACATAATGGCAGAACAGGTATCTGTTGGTTTGAATGGAAATCCCAGATAATGCTTGTAATAGAAATGTTGGATCCAGGGGGCTTTTGATGGCCCAAAATATACGCAATATGGGAAAACTTGAGATCATTATATATAAGAAAGTGATTCAGAGTGTAGTGGTTTATATCTTTAATCTCAGCATTCAGGAGGCTGAGGCAAGAGGATCTTTGAGAGTTTAAGCTCCAGAATCCAAAAAGCTAGGTGAGGTAGTATGTGCTTGTAATCTTAGCACTGGGCAATCAGACATAGGTAAATCTCTGGGGCTTCCTGACCAGCCAACCTAGCCAAATTGGCAAGCCCCCAGGCCAATGAGAGACTGTTCCAAAAGAGTGGATAGCTACATTTTTTTTCTTAATGGGAAATAAAATAACATGTCATGCAAAAGATCCTCTAGAGGAACAGAACTTACAGAATGAATGTGTATGTCTCTGTGTGTGTGTATAAATAAATAAAAGGGATTTATTAAAATAGCTTACAGGCTGTGTCTAGCTACTCTAACATGGCTGTCTACTAATGGAAGGTCCAAGAATCCAGTAGTCTCTGATGCCAGTAAAGGAATATATTTGCCAGAGAGGTTGGGTGGCAAACACGCAGTGGAGTAAAGGCAAAGAGTGAAGAGCTTCCTTCTTTCATGTCCTTTTTATAGGCTGTCACCAGGAGGCCCAGGTTAAAGGTGAATCTTCCCACCTCAAGATCTGGATAAAGTGGGTTTTCCTACTTCAAATGATTTAATTTAGAAAAATCCCTCATAGTTTTACTTATTATTGCTTGGGTTTTAGTCAACACCAGATATAGTGAAGCCGACAGCCAAGAATATATATCACACTATATACATGCTTTCAAATTATGGTTAGTCATATAGGGAGGAGACAGGCTCTTCCTATGCACTTGTTGTCTCCTCTGTCCTCCTCCCCATCCCAGGTCTTCCTTTTTTCCGACTACTCAGGAAAACAGTTTTAACTAAAATATTCTATTGTTTGCATGATACCTCTTTGGCCAAATTTGTTTCACATGCCCATTCTTGAGCTGTTGCAGTGGTGGCTGAGAATGTGATCCTTTTAGATTGGGTCTTCACCAAGAAATGAGTAATGGATGCAGTGACAGTGGTTTCATTATATAACTGTTTGCCCTGAATGCTGCTGGGCAAAATGGGCGACAGGGATCCATTTGTAATTTACAGTTACTGATTCCTATGAAAGTATTAATGTATTGGGGTTAGAATAACAGGGGCATTGCTGGAATTCTAGTTGCCTCAAACAGGTTGTGAATCATGGATTACATATAAACTATTTGCATTTTAAACTCTTTGAATTTAATATCTTTAAGTTGTGAGGAGGGTTTTATGTTTGCCTTACATAGTGGCCAGTAAGCTAGTGGGCTTGTACTGGCTGGTTTTATGTGTCAACGTGACACAAGCTGGAGCTAGCACAGAGAAAGAAGCTTCAGGTGAGGAAATGGCTCCATGAGATCCAACTGTAAGGCATTTTCTCAATTAGTGATCAAGGGGGGTGGGCCCCTTGTGGGTGGTACCATCCCTGGACTGGTAGTCTTGGGTTCTATAAGAAAGCAAGCTGAACAAGCCAGGGGAAGCAAGCCAGTAAGTAACATCCCTCCTTGGCCTCTGCATCAGCTCCTGCTTCCGGACCTACTTGAGTTTCAGTCCTGACTTCCTTTGGTGATCAGCAGAAATGTGGAAAGTTTAAGCTGAATAAAGCCTTTTCTCCCCAACTTGCTTCTTGATTATGATGTTTGTGCAGGAATAGAAACCCTGCCTAAGATAGAGCTCTTAGGAATTTCCTTTTAGGAATAGAGGAGTGATTAAAATTTTTGTCACTTCTGGACCTTTGATGGTTTACAGAAGTGTCGATCTAAGAGCCCTTTAGGCAAGTTTGTTTTTCTCACTTCCTTTTACTTCTTAGGTGAGAGGTTAGTGAAGTGGCTGGACAGAAAGTCAGGAAAGACAAATAACTAGACAGATCCCTGTCTGGATCATTTCCCCTTCATGAACAGGATTGGCAGTTCAATCTTGAAGGATGAATTGTGAGGGAGTATTTTACCTGAGGAGGCTTGTGATAGCAAGTTGGTGTTTTCATTTGTAAATCCTTGAAATACCCATTAGAGTCCACAGTTGTCAGTCTTCAGGATGACTTGATGCATCAACAGCTGTGTGGTTTCAGCTAATGTAGCTAGTGTATTGTTCTAGTGCTGCAGACAGTCTGTCATAGGTAGGGCAGGACTAACTTAGGCACTAATAGCTGATATTTTATTTTGCTTCAGTGTATTGTTCGGGCATGCTTTATTTTAATGTCTATTTGATCTCCTTTTTGATGTTCATGTATGAATCTCATTACCCAAATGTATTTTGTTTTGTTTGTTTTGAAATAAAGAAATCAATAGGAAATGCTATATTTGGTATGAAAAAGTACTACTATGTCTGTGGTCCTAAGGAACCAATTGGAGTATGTATGTTCTCTGGATTGTATTTTAGTGATATTTGTTTTTCCTCTCTGGTGGCTAGATGAGGGCAGTTGGCTGAGACACTTGCTGTATATCCTTTTCTGTATGTTTTGAATTTTGAACTATGTGAATGTTACTTACTATCCAAATTAAAATTGAGTGACCTAGTAATATAGATAAATGTTTTACTGCAAGTCTACTAAACATAATGTGCCTTAAATGTTTGTAGCAATTATTGCTGAAATTTAACTTTTGTCATCTAATTAGTATTAGTGAAGTTATTCTTCCTTTCTAGTAAACTAGCTCCTGTCCTTCCTTCTGTCCGTCTTTCCTTCCTTGATCCGACTGGCCTTGAATTTGTGGCAATCGTGAGCCTGACTCCTAAGTGTGGGGATTTCAATGTGTGTCACCATGCTAGGCTAATGGTTATTATTTACTTAATTCATTAAAAATTTAAATTATATTTACCCATTTATTTTTTTCCATTCTTTGTGTGCGGTATGCACGTGTATGTGTGCATATTTTTGCATGTATATGAGTTCACGTGTATTTAAGTCTGAGTATGAGGATGCATGTACATACGCATGTGTGAGGATGCCTGTGGAGGCCCAGTGTTAATGATGGGAAGCATCCTTGATTGCTTTGCCTTATTCTTTGAGGCAGAGTTTCTCAGTCAAACCCAGAGCTGCCTGATGTGGCTTGTCCTGTTAGCCAGCACGCTCCAGGGATCCCTTCTCTCTGTGTTCTGGGTCTAGATTTCCAGGTGTCCTCTTCTGTTTATGTGGTTTTCTGGAGATCTGAACTCTGGTTCTTACAGTTGCTCAGCAAGCACTTGAACTGCTGAACCATCGTCCAAGACCTCACATTTATTTATTTATTTATTTATTTATTTATTTATTTATCTATCTATCTGTTTATTTTGTGTGTGTGTTCATGAGGAAACACATGATGCATATAGAGGTCAGATGACAACTCATGGGAGTCAGTTCTTCATCTCAACCATGTGGAACTAGAGGATGCCAACTCTGCTTGTGAGGCATGGCTGCAAGTGCTCTTACCTACTAGGCTATTTTGCTGGCCTCAAACTAATTTTTTGATGAAAATTAAATCAGAGCCATTTGTATTGGTACATATCTGTAATCCTAATTAATAGTACTCAGACTGAGGCAGAATCGTTGATTTGAGCCTAGCTTTCCATATTTGTGAAATCTTGCCTCAAAAAGAATGTACTGTAGTTTTCTTTGGAGGATAAGGCTGGGACTTGAAGTACCATGACAGGGCTGTCTGGATTGTTACCATTCTATATCTTTACTGGTGTTTAGGTTCTGTAGCTATATGATTGTCACAAGTATGATAATTTATACACAATATTGGTATTCTTCGTTGTATGTAGCTTATCATAATAGGCTAAGAAAACATTAGACTGCCTGCTCAAAGACTTAGGAGAAAGTGTTTTAGTGTCTATAGTTTACACTAATTTGTTATAAACAATTTGCACCAAAAGTAAAATGTATGCATGCATGGAGAGATACAGATATATGTTAAAGCAGATATTATGAAATGTTATGGCAGAACTTAGGTAGTAGCTATATGGTTGTCAATTGCAAAATTATTTTGTGTTTGAAAGATTTCACAAAAATTCCTACTGGGACTTTCTTCTGCCATCCTGCTTGTGTTTGGGAACTAAAGTGAAGCAAAATCACCTGTAAAACATTAAAGTAAATTAGTACTGACATTTACTAAATATGTAACAAGAGGAGTAGGGCTAGGTGTAGCTCACTTTTACAACACGCACCTACTATGTATGAGACCCCGAGTTCACATCCTAATGTACACCCCTCCCTTCTGCTTCCCCATATCAATGTATGGTGGCATTCTTGTTGTTTGAGACAGGGTTTCTTGCTTTTTAAAATTTGTTTGTTTTAGGTTTTTGGTTTTTGATTTTTTGAGACAGTTTCTCTGTATAACAGCTCTAGCTATCCTGAAACTCACTCTGTAGACCAAGCTGCTTTGAATTCATAGAGATCCACCTGCCTCTGCCTCCTCAGTGCTGGGATCAAAGGTGTATGTGTACCACCATGCCTGGTTGAGTCTTTTGCTTTATAGGCTAGGCAGCCTTGAATTCACTGTAACTCATGCTGGCCTCAAACTCATTATCTCCCTACTATTTCTGATTTTTGAATTCTGGGATTACAAGTGTTCACCATTATCTGGCTTAATGAATTTGTCAGAAAAGAGAAAAACACTAAAAATTTGTTGACTTTAGTGTTGATCTCAACAAATTAGAAAAAAACCCCAACATAACAGAATATGTGTTTAAAAAAAAAGTTGTAAGAGCTGGTAAGGTAGCACATGCCTTCAGTTTCAGCATGTAGGAGCCTAAGGCAGGAAGGTTGGAATTTCCAGGCCAACTGTGTTATGTAGGGAGACTGTATTTAAAGAAAACCCCAAAACTCAGCTTACCAAAAAAAGTAATGGGAAGAGAATAATTATTATAAGTCAGGAGGTACTGAAGATTATCAAAAGCCTGTTGACACATGTTTATGTATTGGTGATGTGTAAAAGACCTTTCATCAAGGTGATGAAAAGACAAGTATAACCCCCTGTGGTGGTTAGATTATGTCTTTGCTTGGCAAGGCTATAGCAAGTACTCAGTTACTTAATCAATTATCAATCTCTGTGCTGCTATGAAGGAATTTTGTGGATGTGATTGACATTTACAGTCAGTTTACTTACGGTAAAGAGATTACCCTCAATGAAGTAAGTATGCCTTAGTCAGTCACTGGAAAGGCCTTAGTAAGAGCAAAACTGAAAGCTTTTGGAAGTAATTCTCCTTCAAGACTGCAGTACTACTTGCCACCTGAGTTTCTAGTCCGCCAGCCTGCTCTAAAAATTTCAGATTTGTCAGCACCCCCAGTCGCATGAGCCACATTCTCAAATCTCTCTATCTCCTTATCTGCCATTTACCTGTGTATCTTCTTTTTCTCTTGTGCACTCTTTTTCTCCTGAAGAATGTTGACTGATTTTCTCCTCAATATCAGAAGACAGGAAAAAAGGACTAAGAGTACAGGATTAGGAAAAAAGACATTAAATTTCCCATCATTTAAAAACAGTAAGGATCTAAGCATGGAGGTGCATGACTGTAATTCTAGTGTCAGAGTCAGGCCCTGTCTCAAAGCAAACAAATAAGCACACACAGTGAGGACTGTCTATGTGGACTCACCTGAGAATAGATACAAAATCGAAGAACTAATAAGAGTTGAGTGAGGCCGCTAGTTATAATAAAATGAACATTGCCTGTGTATGCTAGAAACCACCATTTATAAAAGTAGCAGGAAAATGATTCTGCTTATAAGAGCCATAGTAAACACGCTGACTCATGAGGACACTCAAGATCAGATCTTTAGTGCTGTGCCAAAACTTTACGGAAAGAATAAAAAAGGTAACGTTTTGAAGTTGTAAAAGAAGACTTGAGCTAATATAGAAATATATACTAATCAATAGAAGAAAGACTCATTTAAGCATCAGCTCTCTAGCCTATAAATCTAGTGGAATTCTAATATAGAAAAAGGCTTTTTTCCTCATAAAATTTGTGAAACAGATTCTAAACTTAAGAAATCTGTGGACAGATTTCTGAATATCAGGTGAAAGAAATTTATTAAATAAAAACTTGAAGTGCTGTTTGGACAAGAGATTATTATTGTTTTTATAGACAGGCTGTGTTGCTAGGCTGCTTCAATTAAATGTATTTCTTTGTTTGCTTCTTTATCCTTTTTTTCCCTCTTTTTTGCTTTTCCTTAGACATGTATTTCCTTTTTGCTTTGTATCTCTGGATGGGCTAGTACTATATATGTCAGGCTGACCTTGAACTTGCAGCAATCCTCCAGCCTCAGGCTCCCAAGTACTAGTGCTCAGAATATAGGCATAAAGCCATGTTTAGCTTTATTCTGTTTAACACATGAAACTGTAATATTTTTCTGTTTTGAATTTCACTACTGATTATTCAAGCTCTTGTGTTTTAAATTAATGATTTGTTTTTGAGACAGGGTTGAGACTGACCTTGAACTTCCTTTGAAGCCAAGACTGGCCTTTTACTCCTGAATCTCATGCCTCTGCCTCTGTAGCACTGGGATTATAGGCGTGTGCCACTCACTATGCCTGACTGTACTGTTTTTGCCCTCTCCACCCTATCTTTTTCTTTTCAGTAGAAGCAGAGTAAAGTAATATTATCTTGTGTGCTATTTAATTGCACCAGGTGTAAAGTGTACATGGTGTTTCTCACTAATGCCAAGCATTGAGCCAAGTGAGCTGGGCTGGAATTACACGGATAGCTACTAGCTTCTTTATTTCAACCTGCATTTAAGATGAATTCTGTGCGTGGTTGCAAAGTGTGACTGTCAGATCTTTGGGAGCTGCTGTTTCTTGGTTTTGTATTTTTCGCTTATAATTTGCAATAATAGTATTTACTAGGATTGCAGGCATCTTGTTTTAGACACTGTAAAAAGGAAGGTTTCATGGGTGCTTTTAAAAAATTGAAAGGCTAGACAGTCATCATGGTGCATACATACCTTTGTTCCTACAGGACGAAGAGGAGGCAGATCTATGAATTCAAGGCCACTTTGGTCTGCATAGTGAGTTCCAGGACAGTCAGGAAGACATAGACCCTGTCTCAAAAAACAAAACTCCAAACAAACAAAAAGACTATCCCAACCCTTTTCTGGAGAAGGATTTGCTTAGCTTGGGAGCAGTTAGGAGAAGAGCATGTCATTTAGCTTTTTATAATTAGATTTAGATATAATGAATATCCAAAATAAATTTGTACAATATAAAATGACATAAAGGGGGGCTAGAAAGATGACTCAGTGGTTAAGAGTGCCTTGCTGCTCTTCCAGTGGATCTTAATTACCTTCTCAGTATCCATGTTGGGCAGCTTACTCCCAGGTGCAGGTGTTGTAATGTCCTTTTGGAGGGAGCTTGCACTTTCATGTCATACACACAGATACTCATATGTATACATCAGTAAGAATGAGTCAACAATATGAAGGCTGTTGGTAATCCCTCTTTTAGTATTTTGATACTTTTTTAAAAAATGAAGTTTTCTTCACTTGAAAGGGACAGTTTACTTTCCTTATGTACATTAATTTTAATTTAATTGAAAATTTTTGTGTCAGTATAAAGCTTAACACTCATGAATATAAAAACTGTGTAAGAGAGATAAGTGCTGAGTGTGGTGGTGCACACCTTTAATCCCAGCACACAAGAAGCAGAGGCAGGCAGATCTCTGTGAGTCTGAGCCTGGTCTACATAGAAAATTCTCTGACATCCAGGGGAGAGAGGGGAAGGAGAAAAAGAATGGGGAGGCAGAAATGCAAGCATTTTCAGTGTAGTGTAGTAAGATGAACAGGTATTTTGGGAGTATAGAAACCGATACTTAGTCTAGACTTGTAGCAGTCCTCCAGCCTCAGCCTCCCAAGTGCTAGGAATATAGGCATAAAGCCTTGTGTGGCTTTATTCTGTTTAAAATGAAACTATAACATTTTTCTATTTTGAATTTCACTACTGAGTATTCTAGTTTCTGAGTATTCACTACTGAGTATTCTAGTATTCCATTCCGGTTTTAGTTATTTCTGTTAAAGAGATGATACCAAAATTTAAACTGACTGGATCTTATAAAAATGAAGCTGGTTAAGTTTTCAGAAATTATAATGTCTAGCTTTTGTGTGTGTATTTTTAGTATTTGTGTGTGTATAGGTGGTTGTGTGTGTGTCCTCCCCTCTGTGTGTGTGTGCACACACACGAGTGTGTGTGTGTGTCCTGTCCTCTGCAGTGCTTTTCTTTTACTTGTTACTTTTTAGATAGTATATCTCATTTAGCTTAGAGCTTACTGATTCAGCTAGACTAGCTGTTTAGGAAGACCCAGTGATTCCCTGTTTCCATCTCCCCAGCACTTGGATTTTTACAGGAATACTGGCTATCTGAGTTCAGTTCCTCATGTTTGTTTGGCAAGTTGAACTATCTCCCCACTCCCAACACATTAAGAAAATGTTAGTGTTTTGGGGTTTCAGGTAGCAGGGACATTATTGAGGATTTTGTGTACATACAGTAAAATTCATCTCCTCACCCTTTTGGTTTTCAGATGATGACTCACTGTAGCCCTGGCTAGCTTTGAACTTGATAAGTAGATCATGTTGACCTTGTGCTTTCAGAGCTCTATCTGCCTGTGCCTCCCAAATGCTGGGAATAAAAGCATGTGTTTTAATTAACTGAGTAATTAGCTGATGAATTTTCTGGTGCTGGGAGTTAGACCCAGGGGCTTAGATTTTACTAGGCAGTTGCTCTACCACTGGGTTCATGTATGTGGTTTGTTTGGTGTCCTGCTTGGTTTCTCAGTTGAAAAAATACCTCCATCAGATTACCTGTGAGAAAATCTATGGGGCACTTTCTTGATTAATGATTTATGTGGGAGGGCCTGGTTCACTGTTAGTGAACCTTGAGTGATATAAGGAAGCAGGCTCAGCAGATTGGGAGGAGCAGGCTAGTGTTGGGGTTACAGATGTTCACCACTATGTAAAGCAGTGAGTCTGTTTTTCTTCTGGTTTGCCCCCTCTCCCCTTTTATTTAAAATGTTCTATTTATTTTCCTTCCTTTTTTGTTGTTTTTTTGAATATGGTGGTTTTTCTCCCAAAGCATTTCTTGAGATATCAGATATAGGTAGCCCACAGTGGTTACTGTTGTCCAATTGTATAGTAGTATTTTTTTTTTTTTTTGAGCAGGGTTGCATGTATGAGTTTGAAAAAAACATTTCAGTGGGCATGCATGCATATCTCTAATCCTAGTTCTGGGAGGCTGAGTTAGGAAGATTGTGATTTCAAGGCCCACTTGGACTTCATAGTAAGTTCCAGGACACCCCCCAACCCCAAACACTCCTTCTCAGCCTGTCAGTCTCAAAGGCTGTTTGCAGTGCAGATTTGCATTCCTGTACCAGCAGGCCACTTGCTGCCTGCCAGCTTGCTTGTATAATTCCTAATTCAGTTCTGTCTCTGCTTTTTCAAAACCCGAAGGAAACCCCTCTGTCAGCCCATAGTCCCAGTTTTTCTTGTTGCAAATGCTGATTTTTAAGTGTTAAGCCTTAGGAACTGCTGTGAAGAAATGTAGTCCCTCCTTCCTCAGAGACTTGAAGCCCGTATCCTAACTTTTCTTTTGTTATCCAGGCATTTTTCATTTTAACACATTTTCTGTTTCTATGTTGTATATCTTTTGGTTTTGCTGGAGATCATGTTAACATCTTTCTTTTTTTAAAGACAGTATCTCACCATGTAGCCTGGGTTGACCTTAAAATTGTCAAAGTGCTCTAAGACTCCTAAGATCTGGGATTAGTATGAAACTACATGTCTGGCTTTACATTTATGATTTGCTTGTTTGTTTTTAAAATTTTCTGTTATTTGGTGGTTTCTGAGAAGGGTAGTATTCTGACTTTTTTTCTGTCATTTAAGACTATATATAGTACTAAAATATACATTTTTGTTAGCATTTTCTATATTCCGTTAGTCAAAATGTTGAAACTAGATTATTTAATAGATAAATTTATAGTATTTACCATGTACTTTAAAAACATACTAATTTAATTTTTTATAATTCTATGAGGTACATTTCTCTCACAGTAGTGTACATTTGCCCTTCTCCCCCACCCCTAATACCCAGTCTCTTTATATAACCTAGACAGACCTGGAAATCTCTATGTAGCATAGGTTAGCTTTAAACTTAAGATACTTTTGTAGTCTCCTCAACGCTGGGATTGTAGACATGAACCAACACATGGCTTTTTCTTCTCATTTTATTGATAAGAAACTGAAATATAGTCAGGAAAATTAAGGGGATCTAAGACAAGTAAATCCTACTTGTCTGTAGCATTTGTAGGCCTTCTGTTGGTGAATCCTTTCAAAGCAAGATTCATAGTTCATTCTTTATGCTGGCACACCTTATTGTTTTTCAAAGTATGTTATTGTTTGTTTTGTTTATTTTACAAATTGAAACTTTGAGATTCAATATAGTAGTGTATATCTATAGTCCTATCTACTTTGGGAAAGTCTGAGCCCATGAGTTTAATCCCAGTCTTGGCAATGTTGTCAGAATTCATCCCCCCCAAATAAAATAAGATACAATAAAATAAAAGTAAGTTAAATTTAATAAAAGGTTTGTGATAGCCTGCTGTAAAGAAATCAGTTGGTACTGTTTTTCCAGAGGCTTGTTACTTTTGTGTCTCAAGGTCAGATTTTGATAATTCTTGAAATAATTGGCAACTTTTCCATTATTGCTTGTATATTGCTCTGGAGTCAGTGACCCCTCATGTTACTATTATATTTGTTTTGAGATACCATGAACTGTACTCACATCAAATGGAGAATTTAATAACTATTGTATGTGTTCTGACTGCTCTGCTGATCAGCTGGTATCGTGCCTTTTCATTTTCTGGACCTTCCTACTCTCAACTATATGGAAACCAGCCAATTGAAGAGAGAGGTACATTTGTTTCCCTTGAGGGCAAAAGCTAGAAATGATTAAGGTTAGTGGGGAAGGCATCTTGAAAGATAGGTCTTTTGTGCCATATAGTTAACCAAGTTGTGATTACAAAGAAAAGGTTGAAAAAGGAAATTTAAAATTGTTACTTGCAGGGACACAAATGATAGGAGACAGGGAAAGCACAAAAAAGCCTTTTGCTTTAGAGAAAGTTTCTGTTGTTTGCGTAGATCACACCAGCCACTGCATTATTCAAAGTCTTATCCAGAGCCTACCCTACTCCCTTCACGTCTGTGAACACTGGGAGAGATGAACAAACTGCAGAGGAAAGTTTGAAGCCAGCTAGTTAGTTGGCTCATGACATTTAAGGAAAAAAAATCCATCTTTATGCTAATAAAAGAAAAAGCATTCAAGGAAGCAGCAAATTCTCATGAAGAAGCCATTGTGTCTCATTCAGAAGGTAGAGCTAAGACCACTGAAGAAGGTAGTCACACTGAATGGCAGATTTTTGAGGTGATATTGGCGGGAGCCTAAATCTAGTACTTCCATAGCCGTGTCTTCCTTTAAAGTTTCAGAGGAGATTAGGCCCACTGCTGTGTAGGGGCTATTGCAGATGGTGACTTTAAGTTGGAGTGAATAATCACTTACTGTTCTAAAAGGCCTGGGGCCTTTAAGAATTACATTATATCTGTTCTGCCTTTTGTGGAGAGCTATAAGTAGAGTAACAAAAAACATGCTTCATTGAGTATTTTAAGCTTTTGTTGGTGTACATTGCTTAGAAAAAAAGTATTCCTTTGAAAACATTACTGCTCAGACCTAGGTGCAGGTGCCTATATGTATTTACAGTACTTGGCAGGTAGAGGCAGGAGGCAGGGGTAGGGGTGGGGGTGTTTGAGGTCAGTCTGGGCTACTTGACAGGACTTTAACAAACAAGCAAAAACCTGTATCTCTATCTAAACGCACATGTATGTGGATGGATAGATAAGTAGTAGGTAGGTAGGTTTGCTCTGCTTGTTCACAATGTTCCTGGTCATCCAAGAGCTCTGAGGAGTATAATAACATTATACTTTTTTTCAAAATGCTAACATAGCATTCACTCTGCAGCTTATGCATTAGGGAGTAGTTTTTATTTTCAGGGCTTCTGATTTAAGAAATGTATTTTGTAAGACCGTATCTGTTATAGTTATACCTCTGATAAATTTGAACAAGATAAAATAAATATCTTCTGTGAAGGATTCATAATTCTAGGCCTTCATTTTTTCCATTTTTTAAGTTTATTTTTTTCTCTCATATATGCCAATCACAGTTTCCGCTCTCTTCCAGGTTCCCCCAATCCCCTAATCCAATCTCCCATTTTCCTTCAGAAAAGGGCAGGCCTCCCAGGGATATCAACTAAACATGGCATATCAGATTGCAATAAAACTAGGTAACTCCCCTCATATTCTGGTTGGACAAGGCAATCTAGTGGGAAGAAAAGGGTCCCAGAAGCAGATAAAAGAGTCAGAGACAGACCTCACTTTCCCTGTTAGGAGTCCTACCAGAAGGTTAAGCTATACAACCATAACATACACCGAGTTAGTTCAGTCCCATGAAAGCTCCCTAATTGTCAGTTCAGTCTCTATGAGTCCCTATAAGTCTACATTAGTTCATTCTATGAGTTTTCTAATATTTAGAGATAACGCTGATATGACGAGTTAATTTTTTAAAAAGAAATTTCCAGTCAGCAACCACTACCCTGATCATATCTTCTCGTGTGCTAAGTAGAGCTTCTACCTCTGAGCTGTATACATAGTCTGTAAGATTATTCTAGACACCATTAAGAACATCTGTAAGAGGCTGGAGAAGGCCCAGAGGTTAAGAGCGTTGATTGTTTTTTTTAGAACAGTGGTTTTCAATATGTGTGTTGTGACCCTCAAAGGTTGAGAACCACTGTTTTAGAGGATTTAGATTCAGTTGTCAGCACCCATATCCAGTGGCTCACAGCCTCCTGTAGCTCCATCTCCATGGGGATTCAACACCTCTTGACTCTGGGGACAAGTGCATGTGTGCATGCATCTCTCCCCCCCACCCCCATCTCTCTCTCATAAATAAAAAAAGATTTGTATCTGGGTATGGTGGCACATGCTTGTAATCCCAACACTCAGGAAGTTGAGGTAGGGAGATGGGGAGTTTGAAGCCAGCATGGACTACCCAGGGAGCCTGCATTCAAAACAAAAAAGCTTAAAGAACATTCGTGTTGTAGGGACGGCAACTCTCAGGGCATTGTACAGTCTAGGCAAACACTCTACTACTGTACTACATACATTCCTAGCCCTTTTCATTTTATTTTGAAACAAGGCCTTGCTAACCTGGCCAGGCTAAGCTCCTATTTGTGATCTTCCTTCCTCACTCTCCTAGGTAGCTGGGATTATAGGTATGTACTACCAAACGCAGCTTATTTTTTTAGTATTTATTAAATTAAAAATATGCCATGAGTACAAGATAGTATACTTGTTATTGAGATCATTCCAATAATAGTTCCTCAAAAGTTAAAACAAAGTTACCATATGATCTAGCTGTTCTACTTACACATACACAAGATAATTTAAAATACACATCTCAGGCCAGCAGATGACTCAGTGAATAATAAATCCTGATAATTCTAATAATCAGAATTTATGTGAAGATGGAAGTAGGGAGCCAATACAATGAGGTTGTATTGACCTCTGACCTTTATGTTATATAGCATGTGTGCAGCCATACATACACATTATGTACACACAATAGCATGCCTGTATGATGTGTATGGATGTTATAGCAACATTATTTTTAATAGCTAACGTGTGGGAATGACTTACATGTCTATCACTAGATCAAGGGATAAACAAAAAATGTTGTATAATATGGTGGGATATTATTCAGCAGTTAGATAAAATTGATGACATGTTACTTGAATGAATCTTAAATGTAAGCTAGGTGTGGTGGGGAGGCTGGCTCAGTAAAGTGCTCACAAGCACGAGGACCTGAGTTCCATCTCTGGAACACATGTAAAATTGCTAGGTGTAGTGGTGCCTGTAATTCCAGCACTGGGGAAGTAGAGACAGGAGGATCCCTGGGGCTCGCTGGCCAGCTATCAATAGTCAAATGGGTGAACTAAAGGTGAATGAGAGATCCTATGTCAAAATAGGTGGATACCTCAGGTTGTCCTTTGGCCTTCCTATGTACCGTGCTTAAATACACACACACTTTTTTTTAAAGTAAACTAACTGAAAGAATCCAGGTACAAAAATTCACATGTTGTCTTACTCCTTTCATATGAAATACATAGACTACACAAATTTGTGGAGAGAAATTTACACTAGCAGTTACCAGGGGCTAAGAGAAAAGAATAGGTACACAACACACACAGGATGATGAAGAAGTTTGAAAATACTTAAATTAGTTGACTTGTATACTCAGAATAATAGACTCAGTTCATTTATGCTTAGGCTTCACATAAACATTTTTCTTCTTTTAAAAATATTTATGTAAGCTTATTTTGTGTATATGTATGTGGACATGTGTGGTATGGCATGTGTGTATAGCTCAGAGGACAGCCTATGAGTGTCAATTTTGTCTTACCTTGTGGTTCTGGGGATTGACCTCGGGTTGTCAGGCTTTGGCAGCAAGCACTTTTGACTGCTGAACCATATTTCTGGTCCAGATATCCTTATTTCAAGGTTAGTAATAGTTAAGCCTAAATGATTTAAATATTTGTTTTCTTTTTTTATAAAATATGAAAAATCCCACTTTTTGTAGTGTAGAAGATAGCACTACAGAATAAAGTGAAGCAATTTGAAGATGACCTAAGGAGCCACTGGCTCTTTGGAGAAATCCTACTTAGAAAATTTATAGACATGTTTTCCAGGTGATTTTAGAGGTGAAATGGTAGGTCAGCTCACTGTAGTTAACTTCCTTTCCTTGGGAATTTATACTCAGTGGGGAGATAGCATATTTGGTAACATTAGTAATAATAACTTGTAAGTCCCATTTTAGAAAACATGATAAGAAAAGGTGTCTTTCCATGTTTTTGAATGTTTGCTTATTTTTAAAATGACTTTCCTCAAATTTAGTTAGAATTCTTACTGAATATCAGAAATTACAGGATGAGAAAGGAAAACAAAAACTTGTAATTCCATGACCTAGGAAAGTTTCTGTTACTGCTTGAGTGTGTTTATATTATGTAACTATATATCCATATGTAGTTTATGTTTTCTCATAATTACATTTAAAGAATTTTATAAAAGGTCTGGATCAGATACTTAACAGTAATGTACAATATCACTGAGAATAAAGGTCTGCCTTACATACCACCCCCTACTTTTTTTCTGGTGGGGGAAATTGACTTTCATCGTTTTTGATACTTTTTTTTCTTCTGTATTGGATATTTTATTTACATTTCAGATGTTATCCCCTTACCCCATTCCCCCCCCCCAGAAACTCCCTATCTCATCTTCCCTCCTCCTGCGTCTATGAGGATGTGTCCCCAACCCACCCTCCCACTCCCACCTCCTCGCCCTCGAATTCCCCCACACTGGGGCATCCAGCCGTCACTGGACCAAGGACCTCCTCTCCCACCTATGCCTGATAAGGCCATCCTCCCCTACATATACAGCTGGAGCCATGGGTCCCTCCCTATGTGCTCCCAGGCTGATAGTTTAGACCCTTGGAGCTCTGGTTGGTTGGTATTGTTGTTTTCCCCATGGGGCCGCAAACCCTTTCAGCTCCTTCAGTCTTCTCTCTAACTCCTCTATTGGGAACTCCATGATCAGTTCATTGGTTTGCTGTGAGCATTCACCTCTGTATATATCAGGCTCTGGCAGACCTCTAAGGAGACAGTCATATCAGGCTCCTGTCTGCATGCACTTCCTGGCATCCACATCAGTGTCTACCTTTGGTGACTGCACGTGGGATGGATACCCAGGTGGAACAGTCTCTGGACGGCCTCTCCTTGAGTTTCTGCCCCACACTTTGTCTCCATATTTGTTCCCATGAGTATTTTGTTACCCCTAAGAAGGACCGAAGCACCCACACTTTGGTCTTCCTTCTTCATGAGCTTAATGTATGTGGTCTGAGAGTTGTATCTTGGGTATTGTGAGCTTTTGGGCTAATATCCACTTGTCAGTGAGTGCATACCATGTGTGTTCTTTTGTGATTGGCTTACCTCGCTCAGGATGATATTTTCTAGTTCCATCCATTTGCCTAAGAATTTCACGAATACTCCATTGTGTAAATGTACCAAATTTTCTGTATCCATTCCTCTGTTGAAGGACACCTGGGCTCTTTCTGGCAACTGGCTATTATAAATAAGGCTGCTATGAACATAGTGGTTGTATATGTCCTTGTTATATGTTGGAGCATCTTCTGGGTATATGCCCAGGAGTGGTATAGCTGGGTCCTCAGGTAATGCTATGTCCAATTTTCTGAGGAACCGCCAGACTGATTTCCAGAGTGGTTGTACCAGCTTGCAATCCCACCAACAATGGAGGAGTGTTCCTCTTTCTCCACATCCTTGCCAGCATCTGCTATCACCTAAGTTTTTGATCTTAGCCATTCTGACTGGTGTGAGGCGGCATCTCAGGGTTGTTTTGATTTGCATTTCCCTGATGACTAAGGGTGTTGAACACTTCTTTAGGTGTTTCTCAGCCATTCGAGTTTCCTCAGTTGATTAGCTCTGTTTAGCTCTGTTCCCCATTTTTTAATAGGGATATTTGATTGTCTGGAGTCTAATTTCTTGAGTTCTTTGTATATATTGGATATTAGCCCTCTATCAGATGTAGGATTGGTAAAGATCTTTTCCCAATCTGTTGGTTGTCGTTTTATCCTATTGACAGTGTCCTTTGCCTCATAGAAACTTTGCAATTTTAGTGGTCTTTGTGTTGATTTCCTTTGTGTTCATTGATCATGGTATGTAGAAATGTAACTGAATTTGTTTGTTAACTTTGTATTTCACTGTTTCCCTGAATTCATATTTTAGTTCTAGTAGATATTTTGTGTAATTGTTCAGAATTTCTCCATGTAAGATTATACTCCATGGGCTGGAGAATTAGGTCCGTGGTTAACAGCACTGTTTCTCTTATTAAGGAACCAAATTTGATGCCCAGCACTCACATGCAGCTCACAGCCATCTATAACTTTAGTTCCAGTTGTTCCAAAACCCTCTTCTGACCACCACAAGTACCAGGTACAAATGGGGTACCCACATATACATGCAGGCAAAACACTCATACAAATAAAATAATCTAAAAAGTTTTTTCTTTTTTTATCTAACACTGCTAATCATGAAAGTATATAGAATTTTGTTAAATTGTTGAATATATTTTATGCATTAGTCTGTGTGTGCATGTGTGTGCCTGTGTGTGTGTGTGGGTGTGTTTAGGTATTTGCTAGGTATACTCCATTGTTTTTCCACCTTAAATTTTGTTAGTTATAGTGATTATTTTTATGTGCTAAAACAGTTGATGTTCTACAAATTCTACTTGATCTTGATGTGAATTTTTTACATTTATTTATGTGTGTGAATATTTTTGCCTGAATGTATGTATGTATACTACATACGAGCCTGGTGCTCAAGGTTAGAAGAGGCTGTTGGATTCATTGGAATTGTTGGAAGTTACTGAAGGTTGTGAGCCACCACATGTGTGATGGGAATGGAACCCCCAGTTCTCTGCAAGTGGTACTCTGAACTGGTGAGCCATCTCTCCAGCCCCCTGTATTTTTTATAATATGGTGCTGAACTTGGTTTGCTAGTTTTGTGTTGAGAACCTTTTGTATTTACGTTTATAAGGAAGAATTACTATTTTTTAACCCACAGAACCATCTTTCTGAACTGTCTTGTTTTAGCCTTGGTGGTTTTGTTTTTAGGTATTTGTTTTCATTAATGTTACCTAATTTGTTGGCATATAATTTGTTATAAAAAGATTTTGGGGTTTGTGTGTGTGGGTGGAAGAAGGGAGGGAGGGAGTGGGGGGGGAGGGAGAGACTGACTGACTGACAGACAGACAGACAGACAGACAGAGACTGACTACAGGAGTTGGTTCTCTCCTACCATGTCATCCCCAGGGACCAAACTCGGGTTGTCAGGCTTGGTCAAAGTGCCTTTATTCACTGAGCCATCTTGCTAGTCCATTAATTTCTACAGAATTGTTCTTAGTATTTACTATCTTTTTTTGTTTTGAATATTCTTTTCCTCTTTTTTGCATTGGTGAGGACTCATAGCTGTCCCCACTACCTGTAAATAACATGCCTTCAATTGACTCTATAGTTTCAAAGTTGTTGCATGAGACAGATTCTGCCAGTGTCATTGTTGTCTAGTTTGGTGACAGATTCCTGGCTGTTCCGTATATACCATCTTCTAGAATCATTCCCAGTTGTTTAACTTTGTGTGTGTGTGTGTGTGTGTGTGTGTGGTGTATGTGTGTGTCTGTACTGTACTTTCCATCCATCCATCCATTCATCTGTCCATCTATCTGTCCTTTTTATGATGTGTATGTGTGTGTATCTGTGTGTCTGTGTGTCTGTGTGTCTGTCTGTCTGTCTGTCTGTCTGTCTGTCTGTCTGTCTGTCTGTCTCTGGCTGGATACATGTGTGCCATTGTGCTTGTGTGAAAGTCAAATGACAACTTCAGGTCTTGGTTCACGTTTTTTACCTTACTTGACAATTTCTGTTTTGTTCACTGTTGTGTATACTAGGCTAGCTGGCCTGAAAACTTCCTGTGATTCTCTTGTTTCTGCCTCTCATTTCCCAGTGTGAGTGTGCTCTGATTATAGATGCACATGTGTTAGTGCACCCAGCTTGTGTGTGGGTTCTAGGGATCTGAACTTAGTCATTAGACAGAGTGTTAAGTACTTTACCATTGAGCTGTCTTCCCAGCCTTGGAACTATTTATCACATAGAATTTTGTTTTCATCGTTATTGGCCATTTAGTTAGTTAGTTTGTGTACTTCTTTGCTTTATAATAATAATAATAATAATATAATTATAAATTATATATAATATGTTATAGATTATATAAATTAAATATATATTATATTTATATAATAATATATATTATAATAGAGACTGGGATTTTGCTATATTACCTAAGCTAATTCTAACTTGTGGGAAGTTCTCCTGCCTCTGTCTCCTGATTGGTTGGAACTGTATGCATACACTTTTGTGCCCAGCCATAAATATTAAAATATGAGCACATGAGCCATAGAATCTGAAATAATGCATATCCAGAAAGTATGTTCTTACATCACAGCTTCCAGTGGCCTTGGACTTGTTACTGTAACTGCTATGAAAAACTGCAGAGACTGTGCTGGTGTAGTTTCCTGGTTTTCTGAGCTCATAAAGAGGAATACATTCCCCCTCCCCTCCCCCATATATTTTACTAGGCAGTATTTAAAGCTGTGTTGATAAACTTACATGAGGTTTTAAAGTTGTACTTTTGATGATTAATATTTGTTTGTATTTCTAGGACCTTCAGTCAGAAGAAGGCTGCTATTGAAAGAGAATATGCACAGGTGAGTGTGGGGTTGCAATCCTTGTCTTAGTTATGTCTCTTCTTGGCTTAAGATCATATCTCCTGTCAAAGAGAACCTTGGAATCTTCTTCAGCTGCCTGCCCACTTATGACTATCTTCCTTTGGTTTCCTTTAAAAAAATTTTTTTTAGTTGTTTAGCACAAGGTTTCTCTATGGCTCTGCTGCTCTGAAATTTGCTCTGTAGACCAGGCTGGCCTAGAACTCAGAGATCTGTCTGCCTCTGCTTTCAGGGTTCTAGGATTAAAGATGTGTGCCACCACCACTGTCTGGTTCCTTTTTTAAAAAAGACAAAAAGACAAGCTGTAACCAAGTCATCCTGGCTGACCCTAAACTGTCTGTGTGGAACAGGCTGCCTTCAATCTCAGAGAGATCTGCTTGCCTCTGCCTTTTGAGTGCTGGTATTAAAGTTGTGTGCCATTAACCTCTGCCAAACTTAGTTTTGTTTTGTTTTATTTTTGAGACAAAGCCTCATTGTGTAGTTCTAGCTAATTCCCCTTTTTTTGATCCATTTAAAATTTAAAGTAAGTCCCATTGCTCCTTATAATAAAGAAGATTGTATGTGAGGTTTCTCTCTTGACCCAGGGCTGGCAGAGTTAGTTTAGGTAGACAGCTTGCTTAGGGATCCTCTCTGCACCTCAGAGTGCTAAGACAGGTGGACCACCATGCTGGTCCCATATTTACATGGGCACCAGGGATCTGAACTCTAGTACTCAGGAGTATTGTGATATTGCTACATAGATGATGTTTAGCTTAATAAGATTTTATGATTTGTTTGGTGGCTGTGGTAGGTTAGAAATTTCCATAGATATGGTTCAATTTTTATGGTTGAATCTCCAATAATGATAATAGATTCTTACATTTTCCAAAATCGTTTTCTCTACTTTTTGTTATGCCATATTTTGCTACTGTTCTGGAAATATGAAATTTCATGACACTGAAATATTTGGCAAAGCTTAGACAAATATCAAATAGAATTTGTCTTAATTTTAGCATTTATTTTTGGTTTAAGCTATTAGATATTTTTAAAAGGCATATATGTTTAGCTACTACATATATACATGTAAAATTTTAAATTATTTTTATTTTGTGTACTAGTGTTTTGCCTTATCATAATTCTGTGTACTGTGTGTTTTCCTGGTGTCTATGGAAGCTGAGAGGGTATCAGATCCCCTAGGACTTGAGTTATAGACAGTTACAAACTGGAGTTATAGACAGTTATGGGTGCTGGAAATCAAACCCGGGTCCTCTGTAAGAGCATCCAGTGCTCTTAACCACTGAGCTATCTCTCCAGTGCCTACATGTAAACATTTAAAAATTAGTTGAAAATTTCAGCATTTGCCATTATTGTGGGACTTTCCTGTGATAATACCTCTTTCCGTCATTGTACTTTCTAATGGTCCGTTTTGGGAGCTCCACAGTTTCAGGTATTATTTATTGTTGGTATGTCCTCTAAATAGGAAGGTTGGGTTGATAATATGGTGCAGAGAGTAATTTCTTGTATGAACGTGATGATCTGAATTTGGATCCTCAGAATCCACATACAAGCCAGATGTGGTAGCATGCATCTGTAATCCCCAGTGGGATGGGAGTTGGGTAAGAGAATTGCCAGACACACATTGCCAGCAATCCTAGCATACATGGTCACAACTTAGAAGAGACTGACAGTTGAGATAGTCCTCTGACCTCCACAGACACTCATACTCACACACAGCACACCTACCTCCTTACACACAAAAGATCAGTGAATAAATAAGCAAGCAAGACTATCTTATATCCCCCCCATAGAACGGTGGCTGCTAACATAGCTCAGAGTATTCGGCCAGTATGTGCAAGACTTTGATTTTGATCTGCACTGAAAGAAAAAGAAAAGATGGAAAAAAAAGAGGAATTCTAGTTTATGTTTTGAACTTTTTATTTTTTATTATTTACCTGTTCTTTACAAATTTATTTAAAAAATTTAGTTTAACATACAAAGTAAAGGGTTTCATGTTCATACATATTTGTTCCATTTCCCCAATGTATCAATTTTAATTTCTTTTCTTTCTTTCTTCGAGACAGAGTCTCCTAGTATATTTCTGGTTGGCTTGGATTTCTCATGTAGAATAGACTGGCTTTTAGTTTAGAGATCCTTCTGCCTCTGCCTCCCAACTGCTTGGATTAAAGACACATGCTCGGCCCATTTCATTGTTTTTGGTATTCTGTTTCATTTTATTTATGATGTGGTACTGGAGATTGAACCCAGGGCCTTATACATGCTAGGCAAATTCCATCACTTTGCTACATTCTAAAGCTAATGATATACTATTTTAAAATTACATGTTTATTTAAAAATCTTTTCATATATTGACAAAACACCAAATACATTTCTAGATACTATGGATATAACCATGTTCACAACGGGAGTGTGTGGGGGGTATAGTTCTTGCACTTCTTTCTGTGGCTATATGTAGTCTTCCAGTCAACTATGCTAAATTTTTTCCTATTCAAAGTCACTGACATGGCATTCTGGTTAAATGGTCATTCTTTAATGTCACTTGGGAATTTTTAATAGTAATATTGGCATTCTCTATACAAAAGATTGAGTGCCCAAAAGATTGAGCATTTATGAGATTCAGAGGACACGTAGAAGTGTTACTCTAACACTATATTTTAAAAAGCCAAGTTCTGGCAGGGCAAATAGGTGGGGTCTTTGGGCTTCACTGCTATTTGACTAATCTTTTGTGAAAATTATTTTATTTTTGCCTTATATTTTCAAATGAAATGTAAATTGTTCATTAAGAGAAGAAGCAGCAGACAGGTATGGCTTGTGCTTGTAATTTCAGTACTTTGGAGGCTTGTGATGAGTTTCAGGGGAACATGTACTACAGAATGAGAATCTTTTCAATATCTGTGTGAATGTGAGTGTGAAATCATTTGAACTTGAGATAGATTATTTGACAGCAACTTGAAAGATGTTCTTTCAAGCACATGCAATACTTGTAATATATCTTTAGAGGAGTGTTAGGAATTTAAAAAAAAGAGAGAGAAATGTTGCTGATTCTCATTTAATTTACACTTAATGGAGTTTGCATAGTGAACTCTTTTGGGTTGTACGGCAGTTTCGGCTTCCTACAGGAGTATTAATGTTTTATTTTTAAGCATGGTATGTGAAGTTACTTTGTAATTCTCCAGAAATAACAGATGACTCACATGTGTGTTTATACTAACATAACAAATTGATATCTGCAAATGAAGTAGCCCTAAAAGATGGCCAAGTAGCACTAAATCTTAAGGTGAAATCCAGTCTGGCTTAAGATAGCTAGTCACTAAAGTGTTTGTAAATTCATTTGCAGCACTCAAGCTGAAATTGCTGCAGGCAACTTCTGTGTATTAATGTACTTCCTGTAGTCTTTGGCAGAATGTTGCTAGTGAAGGAAGGATACAAAAGGTTATTGTGGTTGGAGAGAAAGAACAGGAAAAGATTGTGGACTTTTAAGGGCGGCTCCTTACTGAAGGACAAACAGAATAAACATACTCATGCTGGCAGTTACCCTGTAATATCACCCTCCAACACCTAAAGCTTTTTTTTTTAAACTGTTTTTATTCTTTTAAGAAATAAATTTACAACAGTTGAGCATGGTACCTGAGAATTAGGATTACATGTGCGTGCGTGCCTGTGTTTGTGTATGTATGGCGCAAAGTCCATCTGTAGAGAGGCTTAAAGTGTAATCAGCTCCGCTTTATGGAGTTAGCTTTTCTGTGCTATTAGAGAAACTATATACTTGAAGCCCTTTTTTCTTCCATTTCATTTTGTGAATAAAGAGACAGGGCAACTACTATGGTAGAAAGCCCATCAGAACTTCCACTTTTATATTCATGTAGATACTTTTAAAAATGACTTTATTGTATTATCTTTTTCTTTTTTTTTTGGCTTACATAGGTGTTAGAAAATACAACTGGAAGGAACAGGCTAACTTTGTCTAAGTAAGATTGTCTAATTTTATATAGTTTAATCTTTAAAGTTGTAAATCTGTGTTAAAAGAAGAAACTGTAGATGTTGAGTAAATTTGTTCTTTCTGGGTAAATAGATTTGTTAGACTTTCATCTTTCCATGGCTGTTCTATAGCACATTTTTAAAAGAAAACGAGTAAAAAATAATTGCTTATTCTGCTCCTTTTCCTTTTTTCTCCAGAATCTATTTCTGATAATGAATTTAGTGGTTAGGTGGGCATAAAATAGGAGTAGAAAAAGGGAAGAATTTAGGCCAGAGCTGTGGTTTTGAAACTCTTGTAGATAGTGTGCCCTGTTCCCTCCTCTTTCCCTCCACTCCTATTTGTTTTAAATATAGGCTCTGGATATGTAGCCCAGGCTGACTCATGCTCCTTCTGCCTTAACCTCTGACTGTTAGGACTAACAGTGTGTGCCACTATGCTGCAATGTTTACTTTAATTTTTATGCTTTTAATTTCTTGCTCCTTTTTTTCCCCAGAAAAATCTAATAGGTTTATTTATAATTGTTATAAATTTGAACTGTTGAAATGCCTTCACTGAAACATTTTGACTTGCATTAGTATGTAGCATTTACATCTCACATTTGTATTAAAAGAATCACACACAAATGAGAACAGAAAAACTGTCATTTCTTGATTTTTGTCCTGTTTTTTCCATTTACAGTCATATACCTAGATGGTTTTTTAAAAAATTTTTTTAAAGATTCATTTATTTATTATATGTAAGTACACTGTAGCTGTCTTCAGACACCCATATGAGGACATCAGATCTCATTGTAGATGGTTGTGAGCCACCATGTGGTTGCTGGGTTTTGAACTCATGACCTCTAGAAGAGTAGTCAGTGCTCTTAACCGCTGAGCCATCTCACCAGCCCCCTTAGATACTTCTAATCCCATAAAAAAAGTAACTAACATTCAGAACTACTGAAAACAGAAAGAAGAGGAAAAACTTTTTTTTTTTTTTTTTGAGAATGAAATGTTTCCTCTCATAGTGGGACTCTTATGTAAGTTCTCTGTGTATGCGGCCTGCTAGCTGGATATCTTTTGGCATAATAGGTTGGTATCTTTAAAAAGTCCAGCTAGATAGGCTTCACTTGCCTCCATACAAAGCACTGATAGCTGTACTCTGGAAGAACAGATCTGTTTTGAAGTCCTGAGCAATTTCTTCTCAATTTGGAAGGAGAGCTTATGACTCAAGCTCAGTGGGCTTCTGATAGCACTGAATCCAGGGAGTGCCACAGTACCCTGTGGTGATGAGGTTTCTTCACCCTGCAGTAGAGGGGGCACTCCTGTGAGTGTTTTTTGTAGCCAGTTGTTTTTGTGTGTGTGTTTTATCACCAGTGGATTTGCTAGCAAAGCACTTTATACAAGCCAGGCTGTGAGCACCTCGTTACTGATCCCCCTTCTTGGGCTGGAGCTCCGTGAGAGGCAGCAAGGTGTCAGCGGCTTTCTTCTTTTTTATTATTAGTCTGCGTATGTTTTCATTCATTTGTTATTTGATTCTATGAATTGAGTTTGAATCTCTTGCTCTAATTGATCAAAACTTGTTTCTTTGTTTTAATTTCTTTAATCTTACCTCTGTACATAGATTTCAGTTGTGTAGTCGTCTCTCTAATATAATTTGCTAAGATAGATTGAGGCTGGCTTCCAACTCACTGTATAACCAAGGATGACCTTGGCCTTCTAGGCCTCTTCCCTCCACCTTAGACTGGGAATGCAGGCGTGTACCACCATACCTGGCTTATGCCTTGATGAGGATTGCAGCCACAGCGCTCTACACAGTTAGCCAAGTGCTCTACCAACTCAACTACACCCATAGCCCTACAAACAAACCTTTTTTTCTGGTATATTTTTATACTCTTGGTTTTAAATTATTTGAAATGACAAAGGATGTCTTAGCTAAATTATGAGTTCTTAGGAAATCAGGTTTGAGTTTACTAGAGACAGACAAGTCACCAGAAAATACTACAATGGTGAGAAAAAAGCAGAAATGACAATATGAATAGTATGTCAGTTAGGTGGTATAATTAAACATATTTAAAACCACTTCCTTGAATGGTATTATTTTTATTCAGGCTTGCCTTTGAATCAGTGGAAACATTTAAATTCATTAAAAAAAAAACCCTATGGATGACTCTTGCAGGAACAAAGAACAGGAGCTTGGGCTCTAAGAGAGGTATTTGATCTTGGTAGAAATGAGGTAGAACTGACTTTAGGATAGGATTTCTGAGAACATAAGCAAAATTTGATACAATATATATTAAGAATATATTAATATATTAAGAATTCTGTTAGGATTATTTGTAAGAGAGGTAAACATGTCTGTTCTATATCCATGAGTTTTCGTCATCATGGACAAACAGTCATTGTTTTTAGATTGCCAGAATTTTTAAAGTGTTAACAGTTAACAACAGTTAATAAAAAAAGAGTACAACCAGGAAACTTCACTTATTTTATTTATTTTTGAGACAGGGCCTTTTAGTGTAGCTCAGGCTGGCCCAATTCACTGTGTACCCCAGCCTGTCCTCATATTCCCAGTATTCTCCCTGTTTCCTCAAGAATGGGATAATAGATATGAGTCATCATGCCCAACTATTACGTTTTATGGAGCCCTAGTGATGGATATTGTAAGGTCTATGGAAACTGAGTAGAAATTACACTTCTGCCTGGTAGGTAATCTAAAAAATAAGATATAAGTGATATTCTACTTGAAAATGAGACAAGAACAGCTGTTACCATGGAAGAATTATGTAGCTAATAAATTTTGTTAAAAAATATTTTTTCTAAGATTTATTTTTATTTTATGTGCATGGATGTTTTTCCTGCGTACCATATATGTGCCCTGTGCCCGGTGCCTGTGGACGCCAGAAAGGGGTATTAGATTCCCTGGATATGGAGCTAATGATAGTTGGAGGCTGCATGTGGGTGTAGGGAACCAAATCCAAGTCCTCTCTGGAAAAGCAACAAGTGTTCTTAACCACTGAGCCGTCTCCAGCTCCTTAAATACAAATCTTGAAGGCTACTGAAGCCATCCCCCAATTTTTCTGCTGGAAAACATTTTCATTAGATGTTCTACTAGTTATGTTCACAAATTTTTAGTTTGTGTTTCATATATTTTTAAAAAGATTTATATTGAGGTATGGTGGTACACACCTTTAATCCTTGCACTTGGGAGGCATAGGTAGGAGGATCTCTTGAGTTTCAGGCTGACCTGGTCTATGTGTTGACTTGCAGTATGGCCAGGGCTATTTAGCGAGACCCTGTGTCTATTTTTCAGTTATGTTCATTTGTTTAGTATGTGTGAGTGTGTGTGTGTGTGTGTGTGTGTGTGTGTGTGTTACAAAGACCATTCTGCATTTCCCTGAGTAGTTTCATTATGCCATTCAAGATGCAGATCCAGTGTCTTCCTACCTTCGGATGTCATCTGCTGCTCTGGATTTGAGAATTCTCTATGCCCCAGTCATAGCTTCTTGTGTATATCATATCATTTACTGTTCTATTACACTGTTTAAATGTCTTCTGAATGTTTATTCAGTGAATTACTGTTTAAAAGGCACATAATATGAGTTGACAAGTGAATTTGATGAGGGTTATTTGGGAAGGAAGAGCTTATGACCTAAATTTTAAAATAATGGTGAAACGAATATGTGACAAAATTTCCTATTTGAGCCATTTTTGAGTGCATTGTTCAGTAAATTGTACAGTGTTGTCCAACCACCATTATCATTTTCAGAATATCAGTATCACTTCAAACAGAATCTGTATGTGTTAGATAATTCCCCACTGTTTCTTTTCTTTGCCCTTGATATATCTCACTATACTTTATACCTATAAAATATCCCCATTCTGGATATTTTACATAAGTTGAATCACAGTATTTGCCCTTTATGTGTTCAGAGTTCAGAATTTTTAATAGATATTTCTTCCTGTCTTGTAAGATTATCTGAGTAAGAATTGACTTCTCCCCACTTTATTCTCCCCATCCCCCATCAACTCCTTTTTCTTCCTTCTCCTCTTCCTCTTCCTCTTCCTCCTCCTCCTCTTCCTCCTCTTTCTCCTCTTCTTCCTCCTCCTCCTCCTCTTCCTTTTGTTGGTTTTAGGAATTAAACTCAGCCTTGCACGTGCAGGGCAATTACTGTGCTTCCGTGCTGTATACTTCTAATACCCATATTTTGATTGTATATTTTGTCAATGAAGATTTTAAAGTGATAGAAACATTTTTTATTTCTAAGTTATATATATTTCCTATAGACTAATATATTGTAAATATTATAATCTGTATATGAAGCTTAAGAAAAAAATCTTTAAAGAATGAAATATATTATCTCCATCTTTTAATGGCTTCCTGTTATGATCCTCTTATATTTTAAATATGAATACTTAGTTTTCTTTGTCCAATTTTATCAGATGGTCATTAGGTCTACTTTATATTGCTGCTGTAAGCTGTTTGTAGCAAAGTAACAGATTTGCTATTTGCTTTTATTTGGATTATTAATATTTACTTTAGTCAGTGTTTCTTTTGGACTCTTTTAAAGCCACTTATCTATCTTGTCAGGGTTCAGTTAAAGTGCAATTTAATCCACAAATGAGCCAACAGATCCATTAAAAAGCTACTGTATAACTGAACTCTTTGAAAGTGAATGGGTAAATGAGAATGCCCTGTGTCCAGAGCCCAGCCTATGCTGTTGAGCACCTCTTCTTCCTTGGAGTACCTTGCATGTGTCCAGTGTGGCTTTGGACTGTCCATGTGAGTGCAGGAGTGATTACAAAGGCAGGGCTGTGCTTTAGTAGTTTATTTTTTTATTTTTTTTGGTTTTTTGAGACAGGGTTTCTCTTTGTAGTCCTGGCTGTCCTGGAACTCACTCTGTAGACCAGGCTGGCCTCGAACTCAGAAATCGCCTGCCTCTGCCTCCCAAGTGCTGGGATTAAAGGCGTGCGCCACCACCACCAGGCGCTTTAGTAATTATTTTATGCATTCTTGAAACCAAGTAAAGTTTTGTAGTGAGTTGGTAGTGGGACCCTAAACTCTGTCTAGCAGAACATGTGAATCTGGACCTTACCTTTACAGATGGGTTAGAGTAGGCTGACCCTAATCCAGTGACTGGTGTCCTTAGTGGAGTCATTCATACATAGAGAATCACAGAATAAAGAAAGGCATGTGAAGATAGAGACAGAAGCTGGAGTGATGAGTCTGTGAATCAGGAATGTCAAGGGTAACTGGTTATCCCCATGTGCCAATAAAGATGCCTAAACAGATTCTCTCATTCTGCAAAGAAGGCTCAGCCTTCTAACCTCGAACTAGGAAAGCACACATTTTTCTTGTCTTGAAAACACCCATTAATGGAGTTTTCTTTTAGCAGCTCTGTGGAACCAATATATAACTCAGTATGATTTTCCTAACAGTTTGAACTTCTTAGTGTAGCTACCTGTACAGTGTAATTGTAAAGATGCTACTAAATTAATAGTGATGATCAAGTTATTGGAGTAGATGAACATACCACTATTTTATCTATCTTTGTTCATTTTTATTATTTTTTGTATGTTTTTTTAAATTTAAGTTTTTTATATCTCTGCTACAGTTTACCCTTTCTCCTCTCCTTCTAGTCCCTCTCCTAAATACTTATTTTTAAAAGATTTATATTATTTTATTTTTTGAGATGGAGTCTCGCTACGTATCTCTGACTGCACTGAAGCTATGTAGATTAGGTTGGCCTTAAACTCACAGAGATCTGCCTGTCTCTGTTTCTGGGTCCTGGGATTAAAGGTGTGTGTACCATACCCAGCAAGATTTATTTTGTTTTATGTATAAGAGTGTTTTGCCTGCACATATGTTTGTGTACCACATGTTTGCCTGGTACCCAAGGAGGTTCTAGTGCCCTGGAACTGGAGTTACAGATGATTGTGGGCAACTATGTAGGTGCTGAAAAATCAAACCTGGGACCTTTATAAGAGCACCAAGTGCTTTTAACCTCTGAGCACACTGTCCAGCCCTAAGACTTATTTTTTATGTTTTAGTTTTATGTGTGTAGGTGTCCCTGGCTGCAACTGAGTTCACTGGAGCTGAAGTTACAGCCAGTTAGAAACTCTCTGATATAGGTGTTGGGAACTGAACTCATGTCTTCTATAAGAGCAGTAGGTATTCTTAACCTTAGAGGCAGCTTTTTACCATTATTGTATTTAAAATCATTACACTGACACTATTAGATCTGGACTATTATCTCATTTTAAAATTGAAGATGTAGGTTCAGAAAAGTGGCCCTGGTACAGTCTGAGCCTTAGTGTCTGGTTAAAAACTTGCACTCTTTTTTTCTCTGTCACTCTGTCTGTAGACTACAGGAATCAGTTTCTAATGAGTCAATCTTTCATATTCATAGTTTTTCTTCTTCCTCTCACAGTTTAACTTTGTAAATTCTGAGTAAGTAAAAACTAGTTAAACCTTAAGTATCTATCTACCTTTTTCAAATCCTAAATTCTATATAATTTTGGTGTTTGTTTGTATTTCTTATTTTAATCAGAGATTGGAATCTAAACTAAACTGTGTCATTTATTCTTCTGAGATTGTTTAATAGCTCAAATCAGGAAGCACCAGAAATTTCGCATGGAAGTTTCATGGACTTTAGAATTTTATCTAGAGATTCAGAATGATGAGAACACCCATTCCTGTCTATTAATAGCTTCAAGCAGATTAAACAAACAAAGCCACTAAATTATTACAACTTTAAAGCCCTCCCAGTAAATAAGAGTATTGCCAATAGAGACTAGCATCTATTTATCTTATTTGCCCATCTATCCAGTTATTAGTTTACTGCTACTACTACTAAAAAGACAGGACCAGGAGTTGTAGAGATGGCTCAGTGATTAAGAGGACCTAGATTTGTTTCCCAGTACCCACATGGCAGCTTACAACCTTCTGTAAAGCCAGTCCCATTTGTGGAGAAATGAACTTAGAATGATCCTGTAAACAGTCACAGGGATGACTGGGAATTTTTTTTTAACTTACCCCCCACCCCATGGAATTTTTTAAAAAGCAGATTTAAATTTATTTTATTATTTTTAAATTTAATTTTATTTTTTATTTATCCACTTTACATCCCAGTCACTGCCCCCTCTTGGTCACCCTCTCCCACATTCCTTCTCCTATCCCCCTTTTTTTTTTTTTGAGACAAAATTTTACTTATATCTCAGTAAAGATTTTGCTTATATCTTGAACTCAGGATTCTCAACACCTTAGCCCCTTGAGTGCTGGAATTGCATCCACCTAGGTAGAACAGGTTTTAAATTGGGGATTTAAATCTGTATTCAGGGTTCTGGATAACTGGGTCTTTGCTTTCAAAGTCCCCCAAACCCACCCTGAGAATACTGTGTTTCTTTCTTTGTTTTATTTTGTATTATTCTTTGCTGTTGGTGACTTCTTTGTATCTTTGTGTTGATAATTCAGAGCATTTGAATATTCTGAATTAAATTTGGCACATTTCAGATTTTTTTATATATTCAAGTATTTTGTATTCTATTCTTCAACTGTTATATTGTAGATGATAAAGTGTAACTATGCTTTGTTGTTTTTTGAATATTTTTATCTGGAAAAGTTAGAAGAATGTTACAATTATAAATTAGTGTTCTGATACCCTTCATTTGAATCCTAACATTTAGTGTATTTGCTTTATTCTGTATTTAGCCATCTATTAATTCTTCTACCATCAATTAATTCATCTTGCTTTTGGTTAATGTCAAGCTAAATTTTGGAGATCTGGACACTTATGTTCAGGTATGCTCCTTGCCTGTTACTATCTCACTGTGTTGCACAGACTGGCCATAGATTCCTGGACGCAAGGAATTCTCATCTGTCAGCCTCCCAAGTAGTTGGGACTAGAGGCTCACCCCACTGTGCCAAGCCACCCTTTTTATTTCATCCATTTGGTGTTCCAATACTTTTTCTTTGAATATTTATCTTAATTTCAAGCTGAGTCTGCTAGGACTAATTCTATGACTTAGATTACTTAGATTTGTGTTTTTCTCTGGGTTTATTTTACTTTTTTTTTTTCTGAAAGGTGCTTTATCATGGGATGGGAGATGGCTTAGCTAGTAAAGGCACACACTGTCACCATACCTGGTAACCTATTTTATCCCTGGACTCCACATCGTACAAGAGAACTCTCACTTCACATGTGCTTCATGTTGCACATACATGCACATACAATTTTTTTAAAAAAGTAATTTGGGCTGGAGAGATGGCTCAGTGGTTAAGAACTCTTGCTCTTTGTTCTTCCAGAGGATCCAGGTTCAATTCCCAGCATTTGCATAGTGACTAACAACTATCTACAACTCCAGTTCCAGGAGATCTGACATCACCTTCTGACCTCCACAAGGCACCAGGCACATACATGGTACACAGACAAACATGCAGGCAAAGCACTCATATGTAAAAGAATAAAAACTATTTATTTAAAAAAAGTGATTAAAGATCCTTGGCTAAGGGTGTAGCTCAGTGGTAGAGTGCTTAGGTTGTGTGAAGCCCCGGGGTCCATCTCATCATCTAAATGAGTAAACAAAAAATAAAATGAAAAACATGTTTCATAATTATTTTAATAACTTTCTTGAATGTTTTGTGGCTTAAAGCTAGCACTTTGTACTTATGGTTTTTAGTACTTAAGGCCATGATTTCTAAAATTTTGTTTTTGTTGGCAAATTCCTCTGTACCATTAGATGTCAGAAGCATTGCTCCCTTTGAAAGTTATTTGGAAGACTTCAGCTAGGGTAGAAACTCACTGTGGAGAGATGTCCTGTTTCCCTTCTTACAAGTCACAGTTTGTGAAGAGCAGAACCCAAGTGCTGTTGATACATCTATAAGTGCTCAAAATATTCTAGCACTATTGTTCTACAGTTGAAAATGTAAAGACAAATTGCAGCTTATGCTTGTTAACAATTTTTAAGAATTTGTATTCATTATGTATATTGCAAAGGAATTTTAAAAAATCATAGGAAATTATTTAAGAGGTATTTAACAGTAAGGGATTGTTCTCAGAATAGCAGGATATCCTTCTATTTTCTAGGTTTTGCATTTATAATTCATAAAGGACTATAATTACCTACTCTGATATACTTTTTCAGAAAAGAATTTTATTTTAAAATAATTGAATTAGGTAACAATGGATGAATTTAATGTATTAAGATTAGATTACGAGTAGCAAGTAAAATCCAAAGTGTCTCCATACAACAGTATTTTCTGTACCATTTGATTGTTGATGTTTTTCCTTCTTTTGTGGAGGAGTCAGTTTTATTCAGGAGCTTGAGATTGGGGAGGGGCTGAAGAGGTCCATATGATCTGATGTCCTCAGTAGGATAGATCATCCTGACTTCCTCATTACTCTTTTGTTTATTTTTTTAGTTAATTAATTTATTTATTTGGCCTATCCGCATTTGGTGTGTTTATTAGCCCACATTTTGAAGCAGTTCGTGACCAGCATTGTGCTTTGGGTTTTTTGTCTTGTTTTTGGTTTCCAATAAATGAAGGCATTTCTTTAAAAGGCACATTTTTGTTAAATAGGCAGGAAAGTTCCCCAACTGCCTCTTTCCCTCCTTGGAGAGAGAGCAGCCCCATTACAGACCTGTGCTGTACCCTAGAAGCATTCAACAAAGCAGCCCTTAGCCTAACCCCCTCTCCCTCCTCCCTAGCAGTTGAGATGAGGGCAGCACTCCTCACAGCTCATTTGATCTTCAGGTCCATAAAGGCTGACTCCAAGCTCTTCACGTCCCAGATGCTCATGCCACTAGCCATGCCTGTAGTGCAGAACTGTGAGCACTTGGCCTTGCCCCCGCTGAGCACTGAGATTTGACTGACACTGTTCCTGTGCAGTGAATCCAGGCCAGCCCCTGTGGTTGCACCCCCCTCACAGCTGGCCTTCTTCTCGAGGTTCTGGAAGTGCTCTTGGGCTGTCATGCCATGCTGGGAGCTCTGCTTGGGCACATCTAGCCGGCCACCAAAGCTCAATGTCCCCGAAGCATTGTCATAAGTAAACAGCACCGGGAAGCAGCTGTGGCCCACTGCCACTAGACTATTTTCTGTGATGAAGGTGATAGCCAGAAATGGTAACGTCTCAGAGGCCAGGGTTGCCACGGCCATCTTGTCAGCATATGCCAGGCACACAGTGCTGTCATGGCTGACCCAAGCAACTTGGCTCCCACTGGCCGAGACGCCATGCACCCAGCCACACTGCTGCTCGATTCAAACATCAGCTCCCCAAAGGGCATCTTTTGTAGCCCCACGGTGTAGGGGCTGGCCATTCCTCCACCTCCTTGATATAGGCAGAGATCCTGCACTTGAAGTCACAGGAGCCTACAGCCAGGAACGCGTTGTTGGGATGCCATTCCAGGCTGAGGACAGTGGAGCAGATGGGCTTTTTGATGTTTGCACACCCACCAGTCATTCTCCTACTCAAAATAACAGATGGAAATGACATGGGAGCCGCTGCCCATGGTGAACTTGTTCTCACTGGGGGCCCAGCACACACAGTGGGCAGCTTGATTGATCCGAAGTGTGGGCTTCCACGTGTGGCCCTTCAGCGTCCACACATAGGTATTGTGGTCTGTGCCACAGATCACAATGCGGTTACTCTCAGGGGCCCAGTCACCTGCACGTTGTGCTCCTTGAGCCCGTGCACCTTGTTCCACTTGGTGCCACTCTTCTTATAGATGTGCACCTCATAGTGGTTGGGGCAGATGGTGGTCTGTGTTCTGTCCTTGTTCCAGGCATGGCAGCTGATGGGCTCCACCAAGAAGCTGTGGTAGGCCATAGTCACTTGTCTCCTGGACCTCCCCAGAGTCAGGCTGTTTCGAGAATATGGAGAGACATCATGGCACTGTCTGCCAGTTGTGTGCGCCAAAGCATCACCTGTTGTCTCTCTATGGGTTTTTTTGTTTGTGATTTTATGAGAATAGAGTCTTGGCTGTGGATCCCCAGTTGACATTGAACTTACTCTATAGTCCAAGCTTGCCTCATAGGCACTATTATCATTAGCTTCCAGACTGCTAAGATTGCAGGTATGAGCCACCACACCCAGCTGATTATTGTGTCTTAATATAAATGTATCATTTTAAAAACTGTTGAATAAAGATGGTGTGGTTCATACAGGTAATCCCAGCCCTCAGCAGGCTGAATCAGGAGTGTGAGGCAGCAGTGTAAGGCAGAGTGTTTAAATTACTTCTGTCTTAACTTCAATGAGTAATTGGAGGAAGGAAAAGAATGAGAGGTCATTCGGATGGGTTATGTTTTAGACATCCAGAGCAGAGCTTGGCCAACTCCCTCTCTCAACCCCAAAGGACAAAACAGTAAATATTTCATACTTTGAATGTCATATGATCTCTGCCAAATTAAGTGTCTTTGCTAATGGAGAATGAAAGCAGCCATAGACAGTTGGGAAACAAATGGCTTTAACTGTGATCCAAACTTGGCTTAATAAAATAGTCAAAGGCTGTAATTTGTTACCCTGTGTACATTACAGCTGTTTGTTTTGAAGGATTATTCCCCCTCTCTGTGTCTCTCTGTGTGTCTGTGTATCTATCTGTCTGCCTGACTACCTCTCTCTCTCTTTCTCGGTGTGTGTGTCTCTGTCTCTGTGTCTCTCACTAATTTATGAATGGATAATTTAGAAAACCTGGTAAGATGAATTATTGAGGAAGTTGCATTAAAAGTTCTATGATCTTAAAAATTTTAAATTTTATAGACAAGTTATATTTCAATAAATAAATGTAGGGGAAGAAGACAAGAATTGGGCAAAACGTTTAATGTTGTTACTGAAACTGTCTTCTTGCCTGTTATATTAATTTTCTTGTTCCTGTAATGAGTGTTTGACAAAAGCAACTTAAGGAAGAAAGACTGTATTTGGGCTCATAGTTTGTGGTAGGGAAGGCTGGTGATGGGAATGTAAGGCATCTTGTTACATTGTGTCTTGTGGTTGGCAACATAAAGATCAAGACTGATGCTCAGCCCTTCTTTTATTGAGTCCAGGATCCAGTTGGATAGGATGGTGCTGCTCACATTTAAGGTTGGTTTTCTTGCCTCAGTTAAACTTCTCTAGAAACACTGTCATGCACAGACCCAAAAGATCGTCTTCGGGGTAACTGTAAATCCTACCATGTTGGTAATCGGGGCTAATCAGAACACCTGTTAATATGGGGAGTCAAAGGATTTCTACAGTTGCTATTTTACAGTGTTAAACAGAAAGCAAATGAAATTGCAGCTTTTTATTTAGAAATGCTTCTAAAGTACACTAAAGTAAAACTGTATACATCAGTATTTAAAATTTTTAACACCGTAAATTAGTTCTTGATACTAATTTAATCTAGGTTAGATTGACAACAGTGCTACCCTCAGAGGTGATGTGTACTTTTGTTCTAATTTCTGGTTTTGTTGTTGTTGTTTATTTTGTTTTTTCAGACAGGATTTCTGATAGTGTAGCACCATCTGTGTATCCCTGGCTGTCCTGGAACCTACTCTGTATACCAGGCTGGCCTCGATCTAACTGCCTCTGTATTGCTGGGATTGAAGGTGTGTGCTACCACCACCCAGCTCCTATTTTATTTTTCAATCATTCCTGTTTTTCCCTGAAAGAGGCCTGTTTAAGAGCTTTCTGTATTTAATAATAATCTCAAGTCTATTTTAATGAGTGTGACCTGTTCCATATATGCTTACAGAAATTTTATTTTTGTATTGTTTAAAAATGTGTGTGTGTGTCTGAGTGTATGCATGCACTTGTGCATGTGCCAATGACAGAATCAGGATGAAGAAACTTAAAGAACTGGCATAATGAATTAAGCTTAATACAATGGAATCTCACAGGAGTAAATGTCTTGCAATAGGCTCAGCATAAAATGAGGTGACTTAAGAGCAAGATAGGTGAGAGGCACAGTGGTTTCAGTTTGATCTCAGTAAGAGCTGCTAATGTAAAAATGCCTGATAGTGTAACACCATTTGTATGAACATTAATAGCATAGCTGAGTGCCTAGTCTACATGAAAGACTCAGTAAAATTCGAAAGAAAACAATAACATGAATTTTATTTGAAGAATTTAAACCAATCACCCACAAGAAAACATTGGCTCTGACCTATGTATCAATATCTGAGGAATAATGACTGGAAACAAAATATGTAAAAAGTTTTAAACTAGGTTTCATAGGAGAGTGATATGAATGAACGACTGATTCTGGGGATTGGGAAGACTAGGAACAGGGTATAGCTCAGTAGAAAGAAAGGACAAACATAATAGTCTTCAAATTCCCTAAAATGTCTTGATAGTTGCTGAAATATTAAATAATTGTGTTAGATATTACCATACCTCTATTCGGCTGTTAGTAACTTTTCTGCAGAGCTGGACAGTAAAGGTTTTTGGCTTTATAGATCATAGCGTCTCTGTAGCAAGTACTCCATAAACAAACAAACAAATAATTATAGATAACATGTAGGTAAATGGGTGTGGTTGACATACAATACAATTTTATTCACAAAAGCAGGTGTTACGCCAGATGGCAATAGCTTGTCAAAATCTTTTCTGTGTTGGAAAAGATAGAATGGATGCAAACAAGGTTAGACTATATCATCTTTGTACCATTTCTTGCTCCAAAGATTCATAAAAGTGCTAAAGCAATTCAGCAATACACAAAATAGATGGCTGAATAGAGGGGGAATCCAGGCTGAACATGACCCTGAGCAAGCTCTGTGAGGAGCAGGGGAAGGGAAAGCCAGGAGAGTAAAGGGCCTGGTAACTCAAATGACTGGATTATATAGAAAAGGGGAACTGGGGGAAGAGCAGCCCAGACTTTGGGCTAGAGAAGTTTATAGTAAGGGACCTCTGCCTCTTACTATAGTAAGCATCTGGGATTAAAGGTGTATGCCACCATGCCTGCAAGGTTTTTGTAATTGTTTTGTTTTAATTACACTTGTTTGTGCCCACGTCTGAAAGTTAGAGGACAACTTGCAGGAGTTAGTTTCTTCCTTTCTCTAAGTGAGTCCTGGAGATCAAACTCATGTTGTTGGACTTGGTAGCATATGCCTTTACTCACTGAGCCATCCTATTGGCCCATGATATACAAGGGTTTTTTTTGTTTTTGTTTTTTTTTGGTTTTTGGGTGCAGTGAACATTTATTGATAGTATTTAAGAGAGTAGGGAGGGCTCCCTAGGCTCCTCCTGTTATGGTGGTCTGTGTTGGGGACAGGAACTCCTCAACAACCAAGGGCCTTTCTCTTGTTCTCAGTATCCTTGCTGGGGTGGGTGGTCCTGGGTTTCTTACTCCTTGGAGGCCATGTAGGCCATGAGGTCCACAACCTTGTTGCTGTAGCCGTATTCATTGTCATACTAGGAAATGAGCTTTACAAAGTTGTCATTGAGAGCAATGCCAGCCCCAGCATCAAAGGTAGAGGAGTGGGAGTTGCTGTTGAAGTCACAGGAGACAACTTGGTCCTCATTGTAGCCCAGGATGCCCTTCAGTGGGCCCTCTGATGCCTGCTTCATCACCTTCTTGATGTCATCATACTTGGCAGGTTTCTCCAGGCGGCATATCAGATCCACAACGGATACATTGGAGGTAGGAACTCGGAAGGCCATGCCAGTGAGCTTCACATTCAGCTCTGGGATGACCTTGCCCTCAGCCTTGGCAGCTCCAGTAGATGCAGGGATGATGTTCTGAGCAGCCCTACAACCATCATGCCACAGCTTTCCAGTGGGGCCATCCACAGTCTTCTGAGTGGCAGTGATGGCATGGACCGAGTGGTCATGAGCCCTTCCACGATGCCAAAGTTGTCATGGATGACCTTGGCTGGGGGCAGGGCTAAGCAATTGGTGGTACAGGATGCATTGCTGACAATCTTGAGTGAGTTGTCATATTTCTCTTGGTTTACACCCATCACAAACATGGGGGCATCAGCAGAGGGGGTGGAGATGATGACCTTTTCACCCCACCCTTCAAGTGGGCCCCGGCCTTCTCCATGGTGGTGAAGACACCAGTAGACTCCATGACATACTCAGCACCAGCATCACCCCATTTGATGTTAGCAGGATCTCGCTCCTGGAAGATGGTGATGGGCTTCCGTTGATGACAAGCTTCCCATTCTCAGCCTTGACTGTGCCATTGAATTTGCCATGAGTGGAGTCATACTGGCACACGTAGACCATGCTTGAGGTCAGTGAAGGAGTCATTGATGGCAACAATCTCCACTTTGCCAAGTGCAGAGCTAAAGGTAGCCCTGGTAACCAGGTGCCCAATATGGCCAAATCTGTTCTCACCGACATTCACCATTTTGTCTATGGGATGAGACTGTCACTGCACAAGAAGATGCGGCTGTCTCTGGAACAGAGAAGAGCAGAGAGCCCATGTACAAGTTTTTAAATGGACATATGCTTTTAGTTTTTTGGGGGGTTTATAGCTAACTTAATTCCTGGTATTTTCAGGATCTTCCTAAACTGAAGTGGTTCGACCATTTTGCATTTTCAGTAGCAACATTATAAGGCTTCAAGTTTCTCTGCATCTTTGCTCACATATGCTATGGTCTTTTAAATTTTTAGCCATCCTTCATATGTTAAAAAAATAATTTTGAACAGGAAATAGAATGTAATACTATGTTAAAATATACCAACCCTTCCTTTTTAAAAACAAAACAAAACAAAAAACCCAAAAACCCCTAAATACTTTTCTTACCAGGGTGTGTTCTCTTTTTAAACTGTGATTGTGACTCACAAATATGTTTGCATTTAGGACTAACAAATGAATGTATGAATAACATCAAACACACTGTAGTGCAATAAGAGACACAATTAAAGTTCTTTGTTCCCATAAGGAACAATCATTTCAAAGCTGGCAAAATCATTTTGAAAACAGCTCTTAAAGATACCAGTCTGTTCCATGAATAGTGGGGTATGTGCTTGTATTCTTTATTCAACTTTTCAGTTATGTCTTGTTTTAAAGTAATATATTTATATATTATATGAATTAAATATATTTAAGATTATATCTATGATGAATATCATACTTTAGGCTTATAAGTATTTAAATAAAATTCTTCCTTAAATATACTTTAGCAGAACTTTGGAACATTTTGCAGCATAAGAGTTGTGGGAAACTTTGAGTTCCATCACATTAACAAAAGAAATTACATCTTAGTAACTTAGTCAAAATAAGCAGTGTCCCGATCAAATACAGAAGAGAGAGCCGAGGGTTGAGTAGGACAGGGTGGGAAATAAATGCATGTTATATGGTTTTTGAATGTTGTATAATCAGAAATCACACCATAAGAAAGTGTAAAGAACAATTCTGTACACTCGTGCTCTCTCCCTCTCTCACCTCTCTTGCTCTCAGTAAATGGTCTCAGGATGGAAGTCTTCCTTCTACCAAGTGAGTCCTGGTGTTGAAACTCAGGTTGTTGGTCTAAAGCTCTCTTTGTAGATTAGGCTGGCCTTCAACTCACAGAGATCTATCTATCTCTGCCTCCCCACCCCTGAGATTAAAGGCATATGCTACCAAGCCCAGTCCATTTAGTACTAGAGAGAATCATAAAACCAGATGTTAGAAGCAGGCTGCTTGAAAACTATCCCATTTAGAAACTGATGATTTTCATCAAAACATTAACAGCATGCAGTTAAGCAATAGGGTTGGCTTGTCAGTGTTGTATTTCTTATGGGTTTCACCTGTTACATTGTGTCCCTAATGAGAAAGGAATTGAAGATTGTTTTAAAAGTAAAACAAGATGCAAAGCAAAGTGTTAAAAGGTTTCCAAATTTCTGTTTGTCTTATTAGCAAGGGAATAGGTACCTAATGGATGAGTGCTGGCATTGGTAAGAAGGGAGAATGTTCAGCCTTGGGGATGAGAGTGGGATAAACTGCTCATGTTTTTTGAGAAACGTACATCAAATAGATACACATGTGTGTATGTGTAAGTGTTTATATATCTCATACATTCTGAAGTAGTTCCCTTAATGAAAACACTCTGCCTCCAGCAATTAAGGGGGAGAGAAAAAAATCCCCAACACAATTCTGCTTGTTTTTCCACATGATTGCTGAACAATTGCTGCTTCTACTAGGAACCCTTCTCCTGTTCCTGGGAAAATACTCAGTAGCTGCCATTTGCATAATCATCTTTAGGGCTATTGTGGGTGGGTTTTGGCTGCTAACACAGAGCTCTAGACTAGCCACCTGTCTGAATCAAATGAACTCAGCTTTGTGTACCATTATCTGGTTTTCCAAAGTGTTATTTCTGAGTAATAAATGATTTGGTTAAAATATTATAAAACTGTGATTTAGGAAGCATTTTCACTGAACCTATTTTCTCCTTTTTAAGAAAAGAAAAATTTCCTTTTTCTTCCACTGGCATAACTATATATAGCCATGTTCCTCTGCCTTCATTTTGTAACTGCTTTTGTGAAATTATCCTCATAAATATTAACTAGGGATGTGATAATTTAAAAAGAAACTTTGAAAATGATTTATGTTCATCCTTCTCTAACTTGTAAGTGTTGGTTAATGTTTTCTAACAGCCTACTGCACTTATGTGAGAAACTTAAACACCTAAGTAAGGAAGGAGAGAAGAAATGTCTAAGGTCCTGAAACGGCAACAAGTTCATTTACCTTGGTAAAATTTATACAAGAATTTTGGAGGTTTTTGATTCACATATTACTATTAAGAAGTTTCTGTTATTCATCTACATTTAGTTTGTGATAATTATAAACATGCACATTGAGTTTATTTTGTTTTAGTTTTGTGTATGTGATCCTATATATGCAGTATAAATGCATGTATATGAAGGCCAGAGTTGACTTTGGGTATCTTCTCAAGTGTTCTCCACTGTACTATTTGATGCAATCTCTCTATTTGACCCAAGAACTCACTGATTGACTAGACTGGTGATAAGGTCCATAGATACACCTGTACAGCCTCTTCCCTTCCCAGTGCTGGGGTTATAGATGTTTACCACCATGCACTGCTTTTATATGGGTGCCGGGGATCTGTGTGGGTACAAGTCATCATTCTTATGTGATAGGCACTTTATAGACTTCACATCTTCCTAGCCTCCAATTCATTTTATTAGTATATGTGACAAACTCTTATGTTGTATTTGTTTTATATAATGACTACTGAATTTAATTTATTGTTAAAATCAACTTATAATTGATAGACTCTCTGATCATATATGACAAATCTCATTTTGAAATAATGATTAATAACTTTTTAAAAACCAGTTACCAAATATTTTGCCTGATCATGTTAGTAATTATTTCTCCTAGTTTTTATTAAGTATTTATTGAATGAATGAATGAAAGATTGGATTCTGCTCTGACATTATCAATCTTTAGTAGAATGTACATGAGGTACTTTTTATTCATTTTCACTTGAGAATTAATATAACTTTAGAATATATATAATTTTTAAAGATTTCTTTTACTTATGTGTATGTCTGTCATGTGTGTGTAAATACCCAAGGAGGGCAGAAGAGGATATCACATATTCCAGAGCTGGAGTCACGATCCATTGTGATCCACCAGGTGAACTCCAGTCTTTTGGAAGAGCAGCAAGTGTTTCTAGCCACTGAGCTGTCTCTCTAGCTCCATTTTATTTTATTTTTTAGTAGATTTAAGTCATTGAGAAATTTAGGATCATAGTCAAATTGAGCAAGGTGTATAGAAAAGTTCTCATATATCCCTTGTCTCACATATACAGCGTTTCCTCCTGTTAACATCCTGCACCTGAATGCTACATTTGCCACCTACATGAAGCTGTCACATCATTACTGCTTGGTCTGTGACCAAGTAAAGTAGATTTACAGATGATATTAAGTTCTCTTGCAAACTTAACAGTTTAAAATTATAATTGGAAACATAATTCATATTGAAAGTAATTTTAAAAATGCATGTACAAGTGAAAACAAAGAACAGAAATAATTGATTGTTTTTAAAAAGTTGTTCATTGTCTTAATTTTCATGTGAAGACTATGATTGCTGATGTGTTTTTCCTTCTTCTCTCTCTTCTTCATCTCCTTTTTTCCTTTCTGGAACTCACTGTTTAGTCTACATTGGGTTTGAAATGGTTATCCTGCCCACGTAATAGGCAAGTCTTCTACCACTAAGGCGTATTTTTTGTTTTTGATACACGGTCTCGCTTTTTTTAAGCTCATGCTACCCTTCAGCTAGCTCTATAGTCCAGACTGGCCTTGAATTTGGGATGCTATTGCTTCAGCCTCCAAATGCTGGGATTACAAATGTGCACAAAACATGCTGAGCATGTTTTTGAATTGCTGATGGAGGCTTAGGTAATGTTGGAAAGAAGTAAGGAAGTGCTTTGGGGATATGATAAATTAACATTACTTGATAGAAATTATGTATGTTGGGCTAGTCAGAGAAATTCAAACACACACACACACACACACATGCACACACACGCTCATACACACACACGAAACACTAAAGAAGACTTGTACACTGGCATTATATGCTTAATGAAGGATCTTTTTTGGTTTAAGGGAGTTAAACTAGTTAAATTCTGAAGTTTCTTAGAGTTTGTTAATGGTTGGTGGTATTTTGTATATATATGTATGTCAGCTAGAAAGCATTTTTTTTAATTTAGCAGATTTGTGTAAAAAATATTGGTTTGATACATAACCATGGCCATCCTAGAACTCACTATGTGGACTAGACTGGCCTTGAACTCACAGAGACCCACCTGCCTCTGCCTCTAAGCTCTGGGACTTAAAGTGATGTGCTATCATGCCTGGCTAAAGTTTTCTTTTTTTTTCTTTTTTTTTTTCCGAGACAGGGTTTCTCTGTGTAGCCCTAGCTGTCCCGGAACTCACTCTGTAGACCAGTAAAGTTTTCTGAAAGACTTAAAAATTTAGCTTTGACTCTAAGTGAAGTTTAAATTTTGTGTGAAAAACGAAATTTTAAAAAGGGGTTTTAAATTTTATTTACTAATTTTTCTCAAAATCCCATTTCTAGTTGCAGTAGTTACATGATAATTAAAAAAAAGTAACACTAAAGTGTTTCTGTGTCATATGCCATTTTTATTATCTTAGATCAATTTGATTTGGGGTGTGTGTGTTTCAGGAATCTGATTCCTAAAGACCCCTTCACTAGTTAATAAGAACTCAGTGCTAAAAATAGATAGTATGTGACAGCTGTTCTGCAAGTGACATTGTTAAAAGAAAAACCATAGAACTGAGAAAATAATTGCTAAAAAATTATTCGTATCTGTAATGTAGGAAGAACTCTTAAAAGTGACTAATAAATGCCAAAAATTTGCAGAACTATGTAGATAGTAAAGATCAGTGATTGGAAGAGATTACGGGGGTGGGGCGGGAACGGAGGCATCAGAAGGGAAGTGAGACTATAGATACACGATATTGTTCATTTGTCAAAATTGATTAATAACAGTAATACAAGCCATGAACTTTAGTTAATGTAGTAATATTTTATTAATTGTAAGAAATGCATTATACTAAGAAAGATTTTAATCATAACTGGTACAGACAACTAACTAGGAACCCTGTACTTCCTGTTCAATTTCTTTCCTATGAAAAATGAAGGTTGTTATTTTTACAGTGTATGTGTATAATCATTCACCAAAGTGAGGGATGATTTAGTTTAACAGTTATTTACTTAGCAAAGTTTGTGAACTATGCTAGGTTTTTATAGTTCTATCCTTTAAAGAACTTATTTACACCTGTCAGTCAAAATACATAGTGATTGAGATAGCATGCATGATTTTATCTGAATTAATTGTGTAGTCCAGAAGTATTTTTAATTTTGAAAAATGATCTGGATCTGAGACTCTGCTTAACTAGCTAGGTAAGTAATTTACATATTACTTAACTTTTTAATTTCTATTGCTTGTCTACTGCATATGATGATAGCTATAAAAGTTCACAGAGGGGCTGGAAAGATGCTCAATGCTCAGCAATTAAGAGCATTGGCTGCTCTTCAGGAGGTCCTGAATTCAATTCCCAGCAGCTCACAATCATCTGTAATGGGATCCAATGCCCTCTTCTGGTGTGTCTGAAGACAGAGCATACTCATATACATTAAATAAATAAATAAATAAATAAATAAATAAATAAATAAATAAATCTTTAAAAAATAAATAAAAGCAAAAAAAGAAAAACAGACAAAGGCAAATTAAAAGTTCACAGAGAAGTTTGGACATCTTGTATACAGTAAGCTCTCAGATACTAGTTTGAGTTACTAGTTGTGCATTTGTCCATCCATTAAGGAAAATGAAAGAAGAATGTCTCTCTTCTGCTTTGAATGTTCAGATACATTTGAGCTATTTCTACTGAATTTCCACCTCCATTCCCAGATGGCTGTTGTCAAGCACGAGATACCATTTACTTGCTGATTAAATACATTCCAGCTTCTGCTTTTGAGAAAGAACTGCTTTTACAGCTGTCTTTGACATCAGTGGGTAGCCCAGTCATGCTGACTAGTGTAACACTTTTTAAAGTTGAAAACAAAAGAAACCAAATTATTCTTCCCCAGTAAAAATCTTGTGATGGAGACTTTTAAATAGGTACTAGCTACTTTTCACCCTGAAAACAGGACCTTAAATTTAGAAGACATTTTAAATGGTATACATTTAAGAATGTTTGCTGACGTATTAATATTTTGACAAAGCTAAAATTTTAGACATTCTTTTCTAAAAGTCTAGAAGCTATAATTTGTGTTTTTCCAATTGATACATTTTTTTTTCTGAGTGCCAAGAACAGAACCTAGGACTTGAAGTATTCTAGGCAAAGGATATTCCCAGTCTTGGAAATGCTTTAATAAACTGTGGCAAATTTAAATTTTAAACAATTACCAAATTAAGTCATTATTGGAAGATGACAGCAACTATAAAAATATTGCAAGTCCCTTTCCTGACATCCACAATTCTTTGGTGGAAAAATATTTACCAAATACAAGAAGAGAGGGGCAAAACCCAAAATACCCAGAGACCCATGACTATGTAGATATCATCCTTAGATAAGAATTCTATTGAAAAATGGAAGACAGAATAAAAGCTAATGGAATTTTATTTTATCTGTTTATTTGAGTCATGATCTCACTATGTAACCCTAACTAGCTTGGAACTCACTTTGTAGATCATGCTAGCCTAGAATTTACAGAGATTTTGCTTTTGCATCTAAGTGCTAGGATTAAAGTTCTCCACTACCATGCCATGAAGCTATTAGAAGTTTAGAAGAAAGCTAAATTAGAGTGTTCTGTTTCTATAGACTTTTTCCTAATTAAAATTTGAATAGTATTTGTGTTGCAGTTTTGTTTTCTACAGGAAAAAAAATCAAAGGACAAGGTTGAAGAAAACTTAAATAATTAAATAACTGGTACTTAATATTCACCATTGGGTAGATTTGGCTATGTGCCTCTTTAAAAAGAGGATGCCTTTTATTAAATAACTGCTAAGTTATGTACTCATGTTGTCAGTAGCATTGTATAAACCAGATACCTAGCACACTCTGAGTACTTATGTATGTACTTGTTGTTGTGGGATTGACACAATACCAGTATTCAGTAGAGAACTAAGTATATTTTAGACAGATAAGCTGTCTGTCCTAAGGTAGTACTGAATTTTGTATAAACAGGGTGATTTAAAGATGAAACAACACATCTCAGTTACTAGAACCTTATAAGAAAACATCTAAAAATATTTTATATGATTCTGTTTTAAGCATTGTAATAATAATGTTGCTTTTACTCAGAATTAAATAAAAGAAAGATAGGAGAGGGGCTTTTGCTGTTGTTTGGGTTTGATTTGTGAGCGTCTTACTACATATAGCCTATACTAGCCTCAGACTTGCAGTGTAGTTGACTGACCGCATCTTTCCAAATGCAGTAATTACAGGTGTAAATACCAACCATATTAGAACATATTTACCTATATAATTTTTTAGTCAAAAATGTTATATCAAATGTGTGAGTGTGTCTCTGTGTGTGTGTGTGTGTGTGTGTGTGTGTGTTCCCTACCTTCTGCCACTATAAGGTGATTCAGGAACACCTAGTGCATTTCCTACCCTAGCTCTGGAAGTCAGCCTTGTAAGGAATTCTTCTTACTGGAAAAATGTATCGGAAGCCAAGATCTTGACACTGCATGTATATAGTGACTCCTTGGGTGTCATTGCTTCTAGGACTTTGAATGAAAGAGCTAGATGCTTTTTACTACTCACATATGTACATCTGTCTATGTAATTACTTTATGTATAGTTTTTATTTAGATGCATCCTGTTCTAATTTACCCACGAAGTTACTTGTTCCAGTTTCTCCATCTTTCTTATTATAACTTCCTCTTTCCAACATTGAGTAACATAGTTTCTATCATTTGTGTTCTGTGTATTTATTTGTTTAATTCTGGTATCTGTATACCACATTGCAGAATTGTTAAAATATAACTATTGATCAAACTCTTTATCAAATAGGATAGTGTATGTGTATCTATTTCCTTTTGTCTTTTGTTGCATAATTTCTAGTTAGAATATTACTCTACAATATCATTTGGATTGGTTTGTAAAAGTATTGTTTTAAAGAGTTACGGTTTTTTACCTTTTAATTCTCTACACTTACCATTAGGTCGATTTTAGTAATGTACTTCAGTTCAGTTGTTACTGTCTTAAACAAACAAACAAACAAACAAACAAACATCAAAACAAGCATTTCAAACTTTTCTTAAGAAGGGTGGAATTAGGGCTGCTGTCATGGTGCCCCCTTTAATCCCAGCACTCAGGAGGCAGAGAGAGGCAGCTTGATCTGTAGATAGTTCTAGGCTAGCCAGAGTTACACAGTGAGGCCCTGTTTGCAAAAATAAGAAATTGAAAAAGAATTGAGCCTTGAATGGATGGCTTAGTAGTTAACAGCATTTGCTTCTCTTATAGAGGGTCTGGGTTCAGTTCCCAGCATATACAAAAATGAATAAATTTAAAAGCGAATGATTATAATGCTTTTGTTACTACAAAATTGATGTGGGAGTGTGGTAAGGTTGTTATCACACTTCCATCTACCTTATGCAGTATACTTAGTTTTAAAGTACCACTTATGTAGCATTGAGAATTTTGTGCTACAAAGGAATAGCATATACAGAATGTTGTTTTCTAATATTTAAAAATGCCACCCAATGTCAATCTTAGTGAAACTCAAGTTTTAATTTCATCCTTTGCTGTCGAAAGAATGGCTACATACAGAATGGCTCTGGGAGAGCCAGGAGCACACTCCTGCTCAGTATGCTGTCGTGAATGGGCCAAAGGTTAAACCATCAGTCCATTTCCCAGTGTCTACTTAACAGTGGCTTTCTTTGTATTTCTTTACTTGTTAGGGAAATACAGCAAGTGTTATTGAATGGTAAAACAAAGCAAGTCTTATATCAGACACTGACAGCTTCTTAAAAAGTTGGAATAGGATGCCATTGGATGTTCCAAAGGCTGTCTGATAGTACTACATTTTTATGGAAGTCACTGCTTCAGTGGGAATTAATTGCTAGTCAAAGGAACTTTTTGTATGTGGTGTTCAAGTCAATGTAAATAAATATATGCCTACTGGACCAGTTTTAGAGAGTAATACTATCCCATGGGTTTGGGGAGTGACTGAAGAAAAAGCCTTTTAGAGATGTCCAGCCATAACTTTATTTTCCTTAGCAAATTAATTAGTGTGGATAATTTTCTTTGTTACAGACCATTCATCTATATGATGTAGCTTTAAGCATAATTTAGAAGGAGAACTAGTTAATTTAAATATATAAAATGTCCTCAGAGGCATGAAATGTTATTTAGGACCTTACTGATAATGGTCATGGAATATTTCTGAGCATCTATGCAGATTAGATCTTGAACAGCTGCGTAGAGCACATAGAAATCTTGATTCCTGTCTCTGTGAACTAACTTGAATAAAGTCTTTCATCTAGAGTTCTCACTGTTTGTCCAGTTTATGAATCCCTCAACTCATCTCTGAAAGGTTCATTCAGTGTAATACAGTCCAGCTTTGTGGTTTAGAGCTCTAGAAACTGCTTTTGTGGTTTAGAATGCACAAAAAGTTAGCAAATTAATCCATTGATTTTTTTTTTAAGAATTAGATAAAATCTACTTTAAATGATGTCTGTTTAGAAAAACTTTTGAGAGCTAGAGATTCTAGCTCAAGCTTAACTTGTCATTTTGATACAGGCCTGGAACTTACTGTGCAGACTAAGCTGCCCTTAAACTTATGTCTATTTCCCAAGAACTGGGATTATAGGCCTGGGTAGAATGTAACTATTTATGAGCTATATTACCTTAAGTAATATCTGAATATTACAAAGTATCCTATTTCCTTGTGGTTTTCAGTTAGGTCTCTGTCTCACACAGAGTTAAGAGAAAATGTGCTATCCTTTCTTTCTTCTTTCTTCCTCTTTCCTGCCTCCCTGCTCCCCACCCCTTGGTTTTTCAAGACAGGGTTTCTTTATGTAGCCTTGACTAACCTGGAACTTGCTCAGTAGACCAGGCTGGCCTTGAACTCACAGAACCTCTGCCTCTGGAGTACCAGGATTAAAGGCATGCACCACCGCTGCTCCCAGCTCCTTTCCCTTCTAAGAGGCTCATTTCTTAGACCTTGTTTTGTGTGAAATATTCTGCAAACACTTTAGAGTTAATTAAGCTGAAAATTATTGTATCATTTATATGTGATTTTTAAAAAAAGTCACATCATCTGTTCCTTATTGGACATTTATATATTTATTTTTGGAAGCTGCATGTTGCTTGATGTTTTATGTTTTATACTGCTTATTTCTCTCTGCAGATAGTGAGTTCTTTTAATTCAGGGATCTTGACTTAGTTAGTTTTTCATATGTTAATGTGCAGTATGAAATAGATATTGAAATAAACTCCAGGTTATCTTTTTCATTGCTTTGAAACATACACATAATCCCTTTCAATAATAAGAGTAGCCAAATTTGACAAATAATTGAAGAATTTATTTGTAGTCAAAAAGGACCACAGAAATTTTGATTCAAACATTTCAAACCTCTAATGACAAAACCACAAAAGATTGATACACATTAGAAACAGTAGTATAAGTGGAATTTATTCATGCAGTCAGTGGATATTTTAGTAACAACTAACTGCTAGCCATTCTGTTATAGCCTTGGAATATACTACTTTATTGATAAAAATATATAAATAAACATAACCCCTATCTAATGGAATTTATAGTTAATAAACAAAAAATGTTTAAACAAGATAGTAACAGGATATGAGGATTATGAATAAATAGGATTGTATGACAAAGTAACTGAAGGTGTAGATAGTAGTTAAAAAGATAAGGACATACATAGCTTGTGATACTAAGTTTCTCAGAAGTCCATGGAAAACTTATTGTAGGTCTCAGTTAGGAACTGGAAAAGAAAGCAACAAGTAAGCCAAAGCCTTTTGAGGTCATAATAATTGAACCAGTTTGGAGGGCCTCCTATAGATTACAAGTATGTGACCACAGTTGATTAAAAGACATCCATTATTTAAAATATGAGTCTATAATGTTCCAAAACTGAAGTATCAAATATTTATCCTGCTTCTCCTTTAAGAACTATATTTTAGGGGAACTAAATAGTTCATAAAGATAGTTCATTCATATAGAATTTCAACCTATACATAAAGTATAATAAATTATTTTAATAGAAAGAAATGAAATACTTGTGCATTGAAACTGTTCTTTTCTTTTGCTTATACTTATGAGTGCATGGTTAGGAAAACTAAGAGTCATTAAAAGAAAAGAGATAAGAATTTGACAGTTATGATTGAGAGATGGTAGAGAGATATGTTACAGAAACAGCATGAGCAAGATTCAGAGGTGAGAAAGATACTGTATGTAGCTAAAGAAGACTTACCAATTGGATTCCCTAATATAAGAGATCTTAAGTGGAAGTGCTGGAGATTGTAGTTAAGATGAGTTCTCAGATTAAGATGAGTTCTCAGAATACATCATATCTGGAAATAGTGAAACTCAGCCATTGCCAAGTTCAAGAAGAACTTAAGATTCAAAGGAACTTTAGTTCTTACTATGCTTTGGAAGGAAGGAATGCTGTTTCAACACAGACATTTGATGACTTAATTGATTTGGCAGTATATCTTATAAGAAAGGTATTGTATATAGAATGAAGCATTGATTTTACCTGAGCTACCCTTTCTTTAAATCGATTGTTCTCCAATTACTCTGATTACTATTTGAGCATGGTATTCTTTTTATGGGTATAAAGAAATAAAACATCTATTACATAGGGCCTGTTAATCTTGTTATTGGACCACATTTATGTCTATCTAAAAGGAATATATAATAGGATGAATAACTTAACCTTTCTTCCCAACAAAAGATCTCTCTTCTAATCCTAAATCCTCAATATATACACAGATAATATTTCTGTTTTGTTGACAGATTTGTGGATTATAGTGAGTATATTTTTAGTAAAATTTTTTTCTATTTTAAGTGACTTTTGCTGCGTGTGTTTGAGTAAAAAGATACTTAAAATCTGTCTTAAAATCTGGAACATCATCAAAGTTTGCTCTTCAGTTCAAGAGACCAGTGTATATCTGTCTGTTCCACAGTGAATACTCCTGTCCCTCTCCTGGTATATGAGAGTTTGGTTGCTGGAATTTAGAAATGTGTCCCATGCTTCAGCCAAGTAATAGTGAGAACCTGAGATGACAACAGTGTGTTCAGACAAGTAGTTTAGTTACATGAAGTGAGTATTACGTAAGTCCCATTTTTCTCATCCCTGTTATATATTTTAACAGGGTATCCAGAAGTTGGCTAGTCAATACCTGAAGAGAGATTGGCCTGGAATAAAAACTGATGATCGGAATGATTACAGGTAACTTAATAAATGGCTTTGCTGTGTGTGTGTGTGTGTGTGTGTTTATGTGTTTATGTGTTTATGTGCTTGTGTTCAGTCAACCTCAGATATCATTGCTCTGGTACCATCAACTTGTTTTATAAGACAGTGTCTCTTTTTTTTTTTAATTTTTTTATTGGATGTTTTATTTACATTTCATATGTTGTCCGCTTACCCCATCCCCCACCCACCTAGGTGCCCCCTATCCCCTCACCCCTCCTCCTTCTTCTCTGTGGATGTAACCGCTATCTACCCCCCCCACTCCCACCTCCCCACCCTCAAAATTCCCACCCCCTGGGGCGTCCAGCCTTCATGAAGTCAAGATTCTCTTCTTCCACCTATGCCCAGCAGGGCCCTCCACTCTAAGACAGTGTCTCTTATGGGCTCTGGAGATTGCCAGTAAAGCTGGGGTGATTGGCCTGCAAGCCCTAGGGAACCTCTTTTTTTCTTCCTCAGTGTTGGGTGACTACACCCAGTTTTTTGTCTATATTCTGGTAATTCTATGTCCTCGTGCTTGTATGGCATGTACTTTGTATTAAGTCTTAACCCCAGTTCCTATCTTGTTTTTTTTTTTTAATTTTTTTAAATGGTTTTTTTAGAGGCCTATCACAGTTAGATAACGTAACACTTTTTTTTAAAAAGAATTGCTTCTTTCTTTGCCTCTGTTTTTAAGACATAATTATTTTAAAAATTATATTCCATAACATATATAAATAAGCTTTGTGAATTAGATTATTTCAACATATCTTAAGCCAAGAGTATATATTAATCAATGTCCATATATGGAATTGAAAGAACAGAAACTCAGATTGTTTTCTTATGAACCTATGATCATAGAACACTGCTGCAATAGTAATGAAAAAAGATTACACTGCTGTCATGCTCGAAAGTAAATCTTAAATTTTGAAAGTTTAGGTTTTTGTGAGCTTTTAAATAATGAGTGAGTAGTTCATGTAACACTTGAAACATTCGGGTATAACAGGATGTCCCAAGAAGTTTACCCATTCATGCTCCACATGCAACCTTTAAAGATGGCCAGTGACAACAGAATGCAGATTTTATACTCAGTGACCTACCATTATCTTGTGATTTTGTTTAGACTTTGATGCCTTTTGGGGCATCAAAATTTGGAAATATTTATTGGCTTTTATATTCAGGGATGTCTTTAGATTGGAAGATAGAGAAGTCAAAGAACTCAGAGTTTACCATCTTTTTGGAATTAAGACCAATTCCAATGAGCAACAGTTAAAAAAATTAGGATAGTTAAGACCTGTGTATGAAGTATTTAAAGCATGAGTCAGAAAGCATGCTACAGAAATGTTGATAAAGACTGATGTCATCAGAACATTTCTTAAGAATGGGTCTAGATGGCAGAATGATATTAGAAGAAATCCCAATAGTTGTTTACACTGGCACATTTCAACTTCCATAGCCACAAAATGATAGATGGCATAACTTTAATATTAAAGTAAAATGGGAAATAAAAATAAAGATCTTCTTATGGACTTAGCAGTATGCAAACAGTTCAGCTGAAAGAAATATGGGGACCAAGTTCTAAATAAAAGAAATAGATAAAATAAAGCCTGTAGTTACCATGCAGGCTCTGTATTGCTAATGTGAATCAGCCTTCATGAGAGACTATTGCTGATACAGGATTGCAACTGATGATGGGTGAGGTGTATTTTAGTTTGTTTAGATTACTAAAGAAGGGTAGTGACTGTGCTCCCAGCACACTTATAAAACCTTATTGTAAGAGGTGTTTTAAGCGAACAGTTATTCAATATTTACTAAAAGCCAGACACCTTGCAGGAGCTTTTTTCACATTCAGTATTATTAAAACAACCTAGTGAGGGAAATATAATTATCTTTATTTTATATAGTAAATGAGTTCTTAAAGTAAACTTTAGGATTAGAGACTTGAAAGTTTGTCTTTCAGGAACTCACAGAAGGTAGCCACTATGAACAGTTGTTGAATTGGGAAGTTAGGGATACATATGACAGAACAGTCTCAGCTTATAGCATTTTGTCTTAAGGAATGTGCAAGACTTTGACAGGCAGACAGCTTGGTAAAAAGGAATCTGAGAAGTAACATATTGAAGGTGTGAAGCACAGGAAAATACAGTATTGGGTAACAGTAAAAAGTTCAGGATGGCTAGTGTGAAATCCGTAGGTTGCAGGGTAAACCTAGCAGCGGGTGTGGAGAATATATAAATAAGCTTCATAAAGGGCTTTGAATATCATGCCTAGTGGTTGTATTTTTATTCAGAAAGTAACAGAGACATTGAAGAATGCCAGTAGAGGAGGTAGTGATTAACTTCATGATAAGGTATAGTATAAGATAGAGTAGCACAAAAATGCCCAAAGTATAGAGCTTCTGAGTTCCTCATTTATCTTTATTTGAATCATGAAGGTTATAGTAAAAAATGAGGTTGTGGGGGACATTTCAGAGGTTTCTGAGAGCGTGAAGCCAGAGGACTTAACAGTTGGTTTGGTTTTGGGGTTTGCCAGGTTTATTTTCAAGCAAAGTATAGACAGCTTCCTTTGTATCTAAAATAGTTCTTGGCACAGAAGACACTTGATAAATATTTACTGACTGACTAAAAATAGTTGGAGGGGAGGAAGATTATACAATGACTCCCAGGACTTTTCAGTCTTTCGTATTATTTTCTTCCTTTAACATAGTAATATGATATCCATTTTTTCCCATAACCAGTAGGTCTGTCTGTAATAACTTATCCAACTTACAGACAAAGCTGATGCTGCTTCTGGAAATAGTCCCTCTGGTCTTCCAGCTCAAGTCACCCCCTTGCCTGACTTTATTTTCTGTGTGACCACATCACTGAATCTCTTTCCAGACTTTACCTTTTCCATGGCTTCTATGATTTCACATTTTCCTTGTAGAATGTGCCTGACCTTACTGCATCGGCAGCACATTAGGGGCTCTGAGCCTTGTCAGCACCGTCACTTCCTGGAAGCAGAACCTCCCTTCCTTTCTTTTCCAGAACTGATTTTTCCATCAGCAGCATTTTCTAAGCTAGCTCTTGAGCGCTCAACTGTTCTGATGGTAGTATAAGGTCTACTCCTAGAAATTTTTTTTAATTTAATTTTTTTCTAGAAGTTTTACTTTAGGTAATTTGAGAGGATGGTGAAGATACTCTGGAAAAGTCAGTAGAGAGATCAGAACTGAGGGTAAGAATGACAATTTCCAGTTTAAAAAAATTTAATTTTGGGGAAACTGTACCCCCTCTAGGGAAGATTGTCTTTCCTGCTCTCAGCATGCCTTAATTGCACAAAATTCTTCTTTGTAGGGTTGAGATGTTGTGGGCTTTCCCTCTGTCCGCTTGTCTATTGGTTTTGTCCTTGTTAGGCTCATGTTTAGACAGTCATGTTGGGAGACTTTATGTTGGGTGCAGCTTCTGACATTCCTAGGAGACACACTCTCATGGAAGACTTTGTGATCCTCTATTCTTTCCACCCCTCTTTTGAGGCTTAGGTGCTGAGTATTTTGTAGAGGTATTTGTTGGGAATGGAATTGCCAATTTTTATTTGTTTATTTGAAGCCTATTTGGTTTTAGTAATTTCAGTTTCCTGTTTCATTTTGGTAATTGATAGTTGGGTTTAGTTAAAAAATTCTTCTCAATGTAATGTATGATTATCATTAGTTAAATATTATAGAAGAGTACAAACAATACAAAGTCTAGCCTCTTTTTTTCCAAGTTATCGTCCTCTCCCATTCTATCCCTGGAATAATTGCTATAAGAGGCATGTGGGCTTTCTGCTTTTACATCTTTCCTGTGTAGTTTATTTAAGATTTATCTATACAGTTTTATTCTTTTTAACAGGGCTAGGGTTACTATATGCATATGTTTTTATAGACATCTCTCTGCCAGAAAAATGTGCATATGCCTGCACACATGCACAAAATCTACTTTAAACACTCTTTCACAGAACTCTTCGTTCTTTTTAATGGCTGTTTTAATATCTCATTAAGGATGAGCCATGTCATTCATTTCCATGTTGGTAATTGACTTTTGTAAATAATGCTTTAGTGAATAAGTCTCCTTGCTTATAAATGCGTCTTTGTACACTGTGAAAGTATGACTATGTCTGTGGGATAAATTATTGAGAAGGAAGTTCTGGGTAAAGGTTTAATCTTTGTAGGTAGGTTTTCACTGTTAGTGCTGGCATTCTAGAGATTTCCCTCACCAGTCCTGGCTTTAAATATTGTCTGTAGAGGCTGGAGAGGTGGCTCAGTGATCAGAGCACTAGCTGCCCTTCCGAAGGTCCTGGATTCAATTCCCAGCACCCACATGTCAGCTCATAGCTATCTATAACCAAAGTCCCGTAGAATCTAATCCCTCTTCTGATGTGCTACAGACATGCAGACAAAATACCCACATAAATAAGTAAATATTGTCTGTAAGTTGACACTAGCATCTTTGTTAGAAAATATATTTCAGCTTAGAAAATAAAAAAGTCAGCTGTCTTCCCCTTCTTTAGGTTTCATCTTGTCTTTTCTGGAATGTTAAGTAGCTGCTTCTCTCTGCCCGTGATTGCTGCCTTTTACATTTCCATTTGGTACAGTGCAACAAAACATCTTTACCTTCCATCATGACTGTCTTCATGTCTTTGTAAAATAGGCTTTCCACTACCCAGCTGCTTGAACATCTTTTGTTTATATCCTTGCCAACAAAAGGAATTTAAATTTCTATTTATGATATTCAAAGCCTTGAAGAGGCCTAGCTGCACATTACCTGTGTCTTCTCATCTGCATCGGCTTTTCCTGTTGTCTTTGGTTCTCTAACCCTGGAGGGCCTCCACTGCATTTTGCTGCAGTTTTTATCACAGCTCAGCCAGGCTGCAAGTTGGTCTTCTCCCTTGACTTACAATAGTCTCCTTTCCTCCTGCTAGGAACAGTAAGTAATACATGGAGATTTACATGTTACAACACTCCCTACTCCTTATTACCCCTTACTGTAAGTTAATCTTCTGAATCTTCTGTGTGCTTAGAGATTATACTTCTAGGTATAGAGACGATCAATGGTTTTGTTGATTGTTTTTATTAATTAGTTAATTATTTTTCTTTTATTGAAAATAGATTCTTTTCTCATACAATATATCCTGATTATATTTCCCTCTCCTACTGTCCCTAGATCTTCCCCACTTCTCCTTCCCACTGGATCCACTCCCATTCTGTCTTTCATTAGATAAGAGCAGGCTTCTATGAGATACAGCCAAACACGACAAAATAAACTATAATAAGATGAAGTAGAAACTTTCATATTGAAGTTGGACATGGCAGCCCAACAGTAGGAGAAGAGCCCAGAGAGCAGGCACAAGAGTCAGAGACTCACTCATTCTCACAGTCAGGAGTCCCATAAAAATACTAAGCTAATAGCTATAATATATGCACATAGGACTTGATGTAGATCTGTGTAGGCCTTGTGCTTTCTGCCTTAGTTTCTGTGAGCTCATATGCACCTTGCTTTGTTGATTCAGAAGACCTTGTTCTGGTATTTTTCATCACCTCTGGCTCTTACAATCTTTCTGCCTCCTCTTCAAAGTTATTCTTTGAGTTCTGAGGGAAGAATTTGATAGAGACCTCCAATTTAGACTCTCTCTCTCCACATAATGTCTGGCTGTGCGTCTCTGCATCTGTTCCTATCTGCTGCCTCTCTGATGATTGAATAAGAAAGGCACTGATCTCTGAATATAGAAGAACATCATTAGGAATTACTGTATTTATTATTATTATATTTTACACCAGTAGTGTTTGGTTTTACTTGAGGTCTCTGGGCTATCTAGTCTCTGGTTCTTGGTTACGAAAACAGTGTTGGGTATGGGTTCCTTCTTGTGGAGTAGGCCTTAAGTCAAATCAGACATTGGTTTGGCTACTCCGATAAATTCTGTGCCATTATTGCCCTAACATATTTTTCATGCAGGACAGATGTAGTCCAGAGGTTTTTTGACTGGGTTGGTGTCCATGTTTCTCTTTTGATAGCCTGCAGAGTACCTTCCCAAACCAAAGAGACTAGAACATAGAGGTGAAGGCTCCATGTCTGCTCCAATTTGACTTCTCCATCTTCAGTGAGTCATATGGGTATTATCCTCAGCAATGGTGCCCTGCTGTTTCTAGAGAACAATCTTCTGTCTTAGCAACAGTTTGGGCTATTTGAGAATTTCCATAGGATCTTCTTGGCCAACAACTCAGTTGAATACAACATAATTCTGTCACAGGAAGCCTTGCCTGACCACAAGAGATGGCCAGTTGAAACTCTGTATTCTCCATTACTAGATGACCTTATTAGGATCACCTTTGTAGATTCAAGGAAGTTTCCTCTGCACTAGGTTTTCACACCACCCCTGAAATAACCCCCAATTTCAACCATTTTTCCTTGTACTCTATCTCTTTGCTCCAACTCTTTCCTTCTTAGTCCCCTTCCCATATCCACTCATCTCCAGTCCACCTGTAAAATGTATTCTATATCCCTCTTGAGAGAGGTCTCTGTGCCCCACTCCCGAACCTTCCTCTTTGGGTCTACAGATTGTAGCTTGATTATCATTTACTTATATCTGGTTAATATCCCTTATAAGTGAATACATATTATATTTATCTTTCTGGGTCTGAGTTACCTCACTTGGGATGATTTTCTTTTTTCTAATTTCATCCATTTGCCTGCAAATTTCATGAATTTTTTTTTAGCAGCTGAGTAATATTCAATTGTAGAAATGTAATTTAACTGCCCTCCTCCCAATAACATACAAAACATTCTTACATTCTTTACTCAGGTCTCTCAGTGCCAATATCTTATGTATCTAATATCTTACGTATCATAACAAGGAAGTTGATACTGACTGGCAGTATTAAATTTTGCTAAGTTTTATGATACTTAGATTGAAGTAATCATTATGGATTGTTGGGACAGGATAGAGGCAGGGGTCAGTTAGGAACCTTAAATTTGTCCACGCAAAAGATGATAGTGGCTTACAACAGATGGGGGCAATGAGGAGATTGTTAGTAATCAGATTTTGTTATGTTTTATAAGTTCAAGCAAACAAGATTCCTTGATAAAACACTTGTGGGATTTGAGAGAAAAAAAGAATCAATGTTTCTGTAGCCATCTATGAGATTATTAAATATATTGCCAGAACACCGTCTAGGAAAATCAACAATTTGTTTTTGGGCATGCTATGTACCCAAGGCCTATAAATATTCAATGTATGTTCAATAAGCAGTTGAAGGTTAGGGAAGCTGTCTGGAAAGGACTTAAAAGTTCAAGAATTGTCAGTATAGTGGTAGTATTTAATACATGGACCTGGATCAGTGAGTATGAAGAAAAACTGGATGGACTTTGAGATACTTCAGCATTGATTGGTCTGGAAGAGAAAAAGAATCAGCAGAAGAGAGTGAAAAGTAAGTAACTAGTGAAGTAGAACAAACCAAAGAGAGCAGTTCCATGGAATCTTGCTGTTTTTACCTGCACATTAATGAGTTAGGGCAAGAAAGTATGAGGTGTGCTATGTAAAATAATTTGGGGGGGCTTTCCTATTGTTCCTTATATCTCCTAGATAAGTGACAGAGACCTAGTATATTTTTTAAAAACTTCAGGCACTAAGCTGGACAGGCTCTGAATTACTCTAACCTGACTATGCTGGCCTGGCCTACTTCCCAACCAACTCTGCAGCCACCTGTCCTGTTACCTGCCATCTTGATCTCCCCCTAGCCTCTTCCTTCATCCTCATGGCAATTCCTGAACCCACTGGAGACCCATTCTCTCTCCCTCAAGGCATGGAAGTTCTACCTTTTACTGTCCTGCCTAGCTGATAGGCTGATTAGCTTTTTATTGGCCAATTAGAAGATGATGGAGAACAATATTTTACAAAATACTGACTCAGGAAATCCTTTATAATCATGACAATAAAATATGTACCGCACCCAGATCTCCCCAGAAGACACGGTGCACAAAAACATTCCCCAACAATGCTACATGATTACTTGAGCCAGGCATGGCGATGCATCCTTATAGTTCCCAGCACTGTGAGAGGCTGAGGCCAGAGTGCTTTGACAAGTATGAGGTTGGATTGAGCTTCATTGTGAATTTTGGGATAGCTAGGGCTATAGAATGAGACCCTGTCTCAAAATATCAAATAAACAAACAAACAGATCTAAAACTTAAGCCAAAGTGTCTGGCTGGTATCTGAATTTTATGCCTTTCATAATAGAGACCTCATTGTTTAGGGTATGTTTGCTGCTAGAAATCTAATAATTTCAAAGCATGGTGTTTGGTTTTTTTTTTTTTTAGTGAAAAGAACTGTCTTTATTGTGTATTTCATATGACATGTGTATATATTCATTAATTCCTTTTTTAAAAATCTAATACACACTATTCTCTTTTGCAACACAGTTGTCCACAAGCACATCACCCTGCTATGGAGTTTTCACTTTATAGGGAAATTAATTTTTCTATAATTAAGCAGTTCTATAAAAGTACTTGTTTTTAGTTGGTAGGTGATGGTGCACACCTTTAGTCCCAGCACTTGGGAGGCAGTGACTGGTGGATCTCTGAGCTTAAGTCTAGCCTAGTCTCCAGAGTAAGTTCCAGGACAGCCAGAGCTATACAGAGAAACCCTAAAGTTTTTTTTTTTCTCAGTGCTGAGGAAGAATATCTGTTATTTGTCTGCATGGTAGTTTGAATCCTATCAATTGTCAGGCCATGGAAGACACCAGTTTTACTGTATTAAGTCCACCCATGATTTTATGCTTATGCAATACAGTGAATCTTACAAAGAAGCAAGTAGTGTATTTCTACCTAAATATATGCTTATATCTAAACCAGGTGAGTATATTATATGGAATAACACTGGTTGAAGATCATACTTTATCAAGTTTTTTGTTTGTTTTTGGTTTGTTTTAAATTGGCTAGCTTTTTGAGACAATGTCTTATGTGGCTATGGCTGATCAGGAACTTGTCTAGACCAGGCTGACCTCAAACTATCTTGGGTTTTTCTTTTACTATCTCAATACTGTCATCAGTTTATATTTTATGTACTGTATAATCTTGTTATTGTCATAGATAAATTATTTTAAGTATAAGGGAAATTCAGAAAATAAAATTAAATCTATCAGTTTTAGTGTTATGTCATTTAAAAATGAAGTACCATTTATTCTTATAAGTTATAAAATATACTTATAATGGAAGAAAATTCTAGAACTAACTAAAGCTTTTGGTAAGTTAGAAAAAAAATGTTTTGAAAAGGAAGTTGGCTAGAAAAAGTAAAAGATGACTAATCGTTTGACTTCGCCAAGAGGTTCTCAGCACAGTATCAGGCAAGGTGTGAGGTTTGCTTGGAGCAACTCCAGAGCATAGCATGATGCTGGCTAGGCATGTTACAGCAGAAACAGATGTAGAGCACCACCACTGGTTTCTTTCTGAGACAATATAGGTGTCTCAGGCACATAGTGGTTTTGTTTGTGATACAATTTTTCTAGCTTAATAGGCTTACATAAGGCAGTGTAGTTGAAGGAGAATGTGTTTTAGAGGTATCTAGCCTTCATCTTCATTTTAGTGTTGTCACATCCTTGAGTGACCTAGTTTTTCTCTAAGCCTGAGCCTTATTCACCTATAAAAGAGGAAATTACCATAATGAAGGAATATCATTTGTTCATAACATTGAAAATACACATCACTCACTCATTTCATAGTTTCATTTTGTCTCAAACTATAATGTTGATGTTCCTTCTATTCCATTGTTAATAACAGACAACTAAAATCCCTTACTCTTCCCTGCCTAATACTTGTCTATCCCTCTTTGAATTTAGGAGTATGTATCCTGTTTGGAAATCTTTTCTCGAGGGAACAATGCAGGTAGCCCAGTCTCGGATCAATATATGTGAAAACTATAAAAACTTCATTTCTGAACCTGCAAGAACAGTAAGAAGCTTAAAAGAACAGCAACTAAAACGGGTATTGCTTCTATTTTCTTTCTTCTATTAACATGTATTTTAATATTTATAATCAGTAAGATTAGCTAAATTGCATTTAAAACTTAGGACTTCTAAAAAAACATATTCATAAATGTTCCTGGGTAGCATTTTACGGGATTTTTCAGTGTGTGCATTTTTTGTTTGTTTTATTTTGGTTTTTGAGACAAGGTTTCTCTATTTAGCCCTGCCCATTCTGGAAATTGCTCTGTAGACCAGGCTGGCCTCAAAAAGCAGAAATCCACCTGCTTCTGCTCCTGCTGCTGAGTGCTGGGACTAAAGGTGTATGCCACCACTACCCAGCTCCGTGTACTTTTTAATGAAATGTTTTGTTGCTGATAAAGTTGAGTATAGTCTAAAGTTTTAGAAATTGGGAATGTTCAATAAGTACTTCTTAGGAATAACACTTATGCCAGGCACTACTTATGCCAGGGTTGGTGGTGCACACTTTTAATTCTATCACTTTGGAAAGAGACAAAACAGATCAGTGTGAGTTCAAGACTAACTGGGTCTACATAGCAAGTTCTAGGCCAAATAGGCCTATAGAGTAAGAACATTTAAATAGCTCAAGTAAATATAGACACATAGTTTTACAGTATTGGTTTGATGTGTGTTAAAGTATTTACATTTTTATCCCAGTAAGTCTTGAAAAAGTTTTCATTAATCAGTCTTAATTTCAGGTTGGGCCATTTTGGAAAACTTAAAAGAAAGAAATTGACAAATTTTGCCAAATATACTAGTAAGTTGAATTTTTAAAAGCTTAGTGTATCAGGAATGGTGGTACATACCTTTAAACACAGTACTTGAGATACATTGGTACATGGATCTTTATGAGTTTGAGAGCAGCGTGGTATACATAGTGAGTTCCAGGTCAGCCAAAGCTACATATTAAGATTCTATCTCACATATTGCCTCTAAAAAAGATCAGTGATTAGTTTAAGAATAGATGAATATGTGATACATACCTGCTATTCAAGAGACCAAAGTAGGAACATTGCAAATCTGAGGCCTGCCTAGGCTACAAAGCCAGTTGAAGACAGACCTATCAAATATGAAAAATACTTTGTCTCCCAAGTAAATAATTTCAAAGAACTTGTTTCTTTGATTCAATTAAAAATTGATAAGAAAAGTCATTGTTGAATGCCATTTTTATAAAAGTTTGCTATTAAAGAAAGTGTTTAATATATAACTACTGTGTGTCAGAGTGGTACTTTGTTGCTCTTTGTTGGTTTGTAAATGTCATCTGTTGAGGTAGTTATATTATTTTAATCTCAGTATTACTAATGAGAAACTAAGATTAATGGGAATAAAAGCCCTGAAGTCATGTAACTAACATCTGGAAATACAGAGATGTAGCCCAGCTTGGATTCCCACAAAGACCAAGTCCTTGATACACTGTAGCAACTTAGGTCCACTTTCCCTGAGATATGAAAGCCTCTCACATTTTCTCATTCTGGTTAGTTTAATTGCTTTTTAATCTGAAGCAAAATTGCATTAGATTCTAGGAGGGGGAGTTAGATGTTTAAAGTGTGTCCTTTTTTTGTAAATTAAGTTACCGTAATATTTGATAACATTCTTTATTAGAAATTACTACATCAAAAAAATAATTACTTAAGGAGATAGCATTTCAGGAATCATACAATGTTTGTTCTCAATTTTATTTGAATTTTCAGAAATTTAAAAAATCTCATATTCTGTATGCCAAAAATGATTTCAGTAGCCCAAAGTCAATATTAAATATTTATATGTGTCCATGTAAAGTTTTAATTTTTCTAGAACACTCATCTAATATTATTTGGCTAAAATCAATACATTTTTGTAAGAATGTCTGTGGCTTGTCTTTGCCAAAGATGATCAATTTTAGAGGAGACATGGTAAACAAAGTATATGACTACTGCCAATTACTCTAATTAGAGGAAAATGTGGTGTATGTGTTTGTGTGTGTTTAGGGGTTGGGGGAAGGAAGGTATGTGATTCTATATAGAAGGAGGACTTGAAGGCAGAAGCAGAAAATTTATTCTAATGTCTTATCCTGGAGAAAATACTGCATTTTCAGTTGCCAGTATATTTGTCAAGTGTAACTAAGTTACCAACAAGTTCCATCTTTTCTCAGTAGTATAATGTTTTAAAAGAATATAATTACTCTTGTTATTTTCTCTTCCATTGTTGGAATAGTGTCAGACCTGAATCTAAACAACATTTCTGGGCAAGGAATATTTGATGAGATTTGACAAATCCCTGTCCTGTGAATTACCTTGTTTTGTATGATAGTTGATAGTGTATTTATGGTTCATCTAGAAAATTAATGAACACTATGTACTTATTGGCATACTTGTCAAAACTTTGGGATTGATAATAACTAATATCTCCTTTAAACTGCCTTAAACACAGAAGAGACTCTGTTAGTTTATATATCTAAAATTTGTAGCTAAAATTTCAAGTATAAAAGGATTTGGGGTTTCAGATGCTTATATTTAGAATTCAAGTTTAAAAAATCATCAGCTCTACTTTTACCAATGCCTTCCTTTTAAAAGTATTACTTAATAACAGGGTTTTAGAATGTATGATGTAAAAGGGTAAATGCAGATGTGCACATACGGAGGTCAGAGGACAACTTTCAGGAGTTTGTTCCCTTTTCACAGTGTGATATGGGCATCTGACCAAGCTACTCAAGCCCTTGCAGCAAGCATTTTTACCTGATAAGCCAACTTGCTGGCTCAATGACCTCTTTTATTATTATTATTTTCTCTTTTTATTATTATTACCTCTTTATTATTATTATTGTTATCATCATCATCATTAATTGTTTTATTCATTTACATTTCAAATGATATCCCCCTTTCTGGTTACCCTTCTACCAACTCCCTCATTCCATCTCCTCCCCCCCCCCTTTGCCTCTGTGAGGGTGCTCCTCCACCCACTCACCCAATCCCACCACATCTCCCTCCGCAGGGGCATCAAAGTTTCACACACTGGGGGCCTCCTCTCCTATTGATGTCAGATAAGTCCATCTACTGCATGTGTATCTGGAGTCCTGGCTCTCTCTTTGGTTGGTGGTTTAGTCCCCTGGGAGCTCTGAGTGGTCTAGTTAGTTGGCATTGTTCTTCTTATGGGGTTGCAATCCCCCTCAGCTCCTTTAGTCTTTCCCCTTGCTCTTCCATTGGGGTGCCCGGGCTCAGTCTGATGATTGGCTGTGAGTATCTGCATCTGTGTTGGTCAGGTGCTGGTAGAACCTCTCAGGGAAAAGCCATATCAATGATCTCTTAGTTTATTTTTTAGCAGTTCTCTCACTAGGTTACAGGTAGGCACCCTTAGATTTTTCTTCTTTCTCAAAAGGCTTAGTAAACCTACCAGAGTTGATTTCCATGCTATTGCATTTTTTTGTTGGTGTTTAAATAGATCTTAATGATAGTTTTTCAGTTCTAGAATTTTGGGCTCACTTAAAAAAAATGAATTCCATATTTCAGGTGCAATTTTCTTTCTTTTTTCATATATATATATCCATCCCCTTTTACAGTACTACAGATTGAACACAGGGCCTTGTGTGTGCTAGGAAATCTTTCTGCTATTGAGCCATATCCAATTTTATTTTATTAAATATGTTACTCATAATTCTACTATATGAACATTCTGATCACTTTTTATTATTGAACATCTGTTCTTGGTTTCCATCATGTGAGTCCCAGGAATCAAGCTCAGTAATTTGGGCCTACTGTAAACTAGATGTTATGGATAAAAACTTTGGAGGCTCTGGAATGTCTCCACCAAAGAGAATGGAGTTTGACAGGCAAACAAAATTCTATTCCTTGTCCCATTGGGCTCGGGGTTGGGAGTTTTTCAGGCTTGGTTTGTTTCAATAATTCCTGTGGATGCTTCCCACCTTTCTCTGCTGACAAAGCTTGAATTGCACCCTATGTCCTTTCAGAGCATGTGGCTGCTCTGACCCTCTGGTCTCACTGAACATTTGGCCCTCGGCTACTCTTCACTAGATTTCTTGGTGTTTCAGAAGTCAACTAATGACTCATAGGGAAACTGCATTTGGTGTTTGGACTTGCTTATTCCTCCACAGTACCTTTCTTTCTAGGTCTTGGCTTTATTAGAGTCTGCTCGTTGAGCAAGCTTTCTCTACAGAGTAGAAGACTAATATCAATTTGTGTTTATACTCTTTTTAAAAATATGAACTAAATATGATGTGCGAAATGCAGTGTGTGTGTGTATGTGTGTATGTGTGTGTCCCCACATACAAAAGTACATTCTCTCCTGTCATGTGTGTCTCAGGAATCAAACTGGTGTCATCAGCTTGGCTTACCCACTGAGCTACCTCACTACCCTTATGTATAGTCTTTGTGCCATGACTCAGTAAGTACTCTAAATAGAGAGAAAAACCAGGTGGAAAGCTCATCTGGGTGTGCATCCTTTCTCCCAGTTCTCCCAGTCCCATGGTCTGTAAGCACTCTGCCAACTTACACACATACCTGACTATGGGAAGGTTAACTGATCCAAGTTATTCTCTTACTATCAGAACTACATTTTACTCAAAGTTCTTTCTCTGCAGCATGTTAAAATTTGTTTATCTTTTGGTTTGAGACAAGACCTTACTGTATACCTCTAGCTGCCTTAGAACTTAATATTGACCAAGTTGGCCTTGATTTTGTGGCATTTGTCTGTCTTATCCTCCAGTTGCAGAGATTACAGGCATGCAATATGCCCCAGTTTATCTATGGCATTTTAAAGTTCATATTCTAAGGTCTGGAGAATTTGTTCAGTGATTAAGAGTACTTGTTGCTCTTTGAGAAGATCTGGATTTGATTCACTATGTGAACTCTGCGTAGTGGTTCACAACCATCCATAACTTCCAGTTCCTAAGGATCTGATGCCTTCTTTATGACCTCCACAGGCAGCAAGCATGTATAAGGGGTGTGTGTGTGTGTATGCATAAAATAAAATGAATAGATCTAAAAACCGTAAGTTTATGTTCTTATTAAATTCTTCTCTGTTTTGTCTGGTTTAAAAATAATAGTGATAAACAAGACATAACTACAATTATTAAGTTTTTGTGAATATATATGTACACACACATATATATACACAGAAATATATATACAGATATATATGCATAGTAAGATATATACAGGAATTATAGCCAGGCAGGATTCAGAGGCAGGTGGCTCTCTTGAGTTTAAGGCCAGCCTGGTCTAGAGCATGAGGGATACACAGTGAAACCCTGTCTTGAAAAACAAAAACAAAAAAGATATTATCTTGACAATACAACTATATCCTTTTTTGTTACTGTTGTTGCTGCTGTTTTGTTTTGTCAAGACAAAATGTAGCCGAAGCTGAATTTGAACTCCTGGCCCTTCGTCTGTCTGCTGGGATTGTAGGCATGTGCCACCACATCCCATCCAGGTCTTTTTGTTTTGTTTTTTTTTTTTGTTTGTATTCACGACAGGGCTTCTCTATATAGCTTTGACTGTCCTGGAACTCACTTTGTAGACCAGGCTGACCTCAAACTCACAGAGATCTACCTGTTTCTGCCTCTTAAGTGCTGGGATGAAAGGCATGCACCACCATACTTGGTTACTTTTTATTGCATGCTGACATTTGCTTATAAATCAAAACAAGAACAATAGTAACCTAAAGAGTTTTGCTATTCTTTTTACTTACCCATATCTTTTTTCTTTATAGTAGGATATACTTACCACTCTTGAAACAGTTGTAAAAGTAGCTCAGTGATAAAGTATATGCATAGTTTACAAGGCCTTCAGTTTGGACTCCTCTAGCACCACACAGACATACATAAAGAATCAGTTGGTAGCTGGAGTCATAGGTGATTGCACAGATCAGGTGCTGAAAATGAACCAAGGATCCTGTAAAAAAAAAATATATACAGCCATCTCTGCTGCCCCCATAGTAGACTTTTTAGTTATCTTACCCTCTTCAATCTTCTTACTACTTAAAACAGACGTTATATTAAGATTATGAAGAAATACAAAATTGATTTGTTCTTTTGCTTTTATTGTCAAGATATTTATTTCCAGTAGCATACATCTTTTCATAGTTGCTTTTCCTAGCCTTTCCTTAATGTCAGCAACAGCATTGGGGTTATTTCCAAAGAATGATGGGTAGGCAAACTGTAACACTGTTGGTACAGAACTTGAAATGGAAGTACCAGCTGTTCACCAGATTTTAATTTGCAACTGAAGGACAATAAACTGCTGATTTTTCTCCTGATTTTCCATCCTGAAGGCATATTGCACAGTTCTAAGGATGAACTCATTTTCTGTAAGCCTAAGAACTAAAATTTTAGTAATTACATTTTTTGTATTTTACAGTGTGTGGATCAGTTGACAAAGATCCAAACAGAATTACAAGAAACTGTGAAAGATTTAGTGAAAGGCAAAAAGAAGTACTTTGAGACTGAACAGATGGCTCATGCAGTAAGAGAGAAAGCTGACATTGAAGCAAAGTAAGTATTTTAGCATTTCTAAGAGAATGGCTGTGTAAATTAATGTTATCTTTGTTAATGCTCTGTTCTCTCTTAATGGAAGGTCTAGATTTCTTTTTAGGTTGTGCTGCATTCATTTGATCGCCATGTATTTTGTGCTGCTGATCACATTTTTTTTCCCTCTTTTGTCTGGTTTCTTCTATTTTAATGTGGCAGAGTAGGGATATTTGATAATTAAATTGAGTTTTGAAAAGGAAAGAAGAAATAAACATTAGATTTACAGACTTGAGAGCTATTGACAGCTTAAAGTTGCTATGCTGTCTGAAAGTCAGGGCTTAAGAGGTCCATGTTGATCATGTTGGCTCTAATTGTTGAAACCTCTACGAGTCTCACATGTTACTGAAGGATTATGGATACATCAAATAAGCAAGGGCCGGATCCATGTAAAAAAACTTCTCTGAAGTACTGTTGGTTTTTTTTTTTTATGTGAAATTTAGTATACATACATCTATGTTTTAGCAGTTGGTTAATTTCACTTTAAGAAATATGTATTTAGTTCTTTATATTGACAAACAAGGGAAAGTAGTCACTACAATTAGTTATAGGAGATATAAATCACATGAAACAGATTTTTCCAATGACAACTTGACAGCATCTGTGTGTGGAAGAGCAAATGCATCAAAACAAGTAGTGCATTTGGTTTTTAGTCTAACTTGGTGGTGGCTGTGACTTTTTCCCAGTGGCTGGGGTCCACCTTTGCGATCTTGTTCAGGTGGTTAGTCTGAAAAGAACTGGTGCACAGGAAATGAAGGAAGTAGAGAGGAGTCCCTGCTCCAAAGAGAAAAGACTACTAGGCCTTCAAATACCTAGAATAGAGCAGTAGGCCTTTGTGTAAACAGAAATTTTACTGGGTGGGGAGAATTAAAACATTTGCATAAAATCTTACAAGGTGGGAGAGAGAAAAGGATTCTAATTCCTTGTTCTAAACACAAGTTTTATAATATTTGATATTCCTTACACTGGTAAGAAAAGCCTACCTGTACTACTACCACCTATGTTACAGAGCTGAATCCTGAAGTGTTCTGTGAGCAAAGACTCATGTTCACTGTGCTGACCTGTACAAAATCTAGGATTCTGAATTCCTTGGCATGAAAGCAAAACAGCCTTGCACTTTTCCTGTACATCTTGGCACAGGGAATGGTATCTAAGATTTTTTATATGCAAGACATTTTTACTGTAATATTTTTACTAATTTTTAAAGAATTCTATACACATTACAGTGTATTTTGATTATATTCATTCCCTCCTTTCCTCCTAACTCTTCCCACATCCATGTCAACCTCCCATCTCTCCACAACTTCATGTCCTTTCTGCTGTTGTTGATAATCCACTGAGTCCATTTATAGTTATTGGGCTATTCATTGGAGTACTGTCAACCTATCAGGAACCACACTCAGAAAGAAAAAAAGCTCATCATCTAGATGTTGAGGTTCTTGAGCCAGTTCTCCCTGCACACTAGAATTTTGGCTTGCTTTCGTGTAGGTCTTATGCAACCAACCTCAGCTTCTCTGAGTTCATGCGTGTAGTTGCCCTACCTGTCATGTCCTGAAGTTTGTTTCACTCCAGTACTTTATCCACAAGAAACTTAAACAGCTTCATAATCGTTTTATAAACATTGGTGGGCCTCTAAAATTTAATTTATCCCAAAATAATGGTAAATGAATGCTCATACATGTTACAGGGAAACACTTAATGTTTCCCTAATTCTGTTTTTCCTTCTATCATTTAAATTTTTTGAGTATAGTTGTTTCATGTACTTTACTGAGTCTGTCTTCTCACTGAGACCTGAAAGGTTTTTTTATTTAATTTACTATTATTATCACTTTGTGTGTAGATATGGTAATAAGAGAAACTCTCAGATAGTTACAGATAGTTGTCAGATGTCATGTGGGTGATGGGAACTGGATCCAGGTTCTCTCCAAGTACAAGTGCTCTTAACTGTTAAGCCATCCCTCTAGCCCCAACCTGAAAGTTTTAAATTGGGAAAATCTACTTAGTCGTAGTAGGCCTCATGGACTTATTGTCCATGGAGGCTAGACCTGAGAATTCTTAGATTTGTAGAGCTAATGTGAATACATCAGGTAGCCGTGATGCAAAGGGTGACAGTGAAACATTGACTAGCTTCCTAAGAGGTCTAGCTGACTTACTGGGAGAGCCTAGGAGACAGCTGACACCCAGAGCTGCCTTTTTATATGGCTCAAATACAAAGCAAGACATTTTAGGTCAGTATACAACTTCTTTAGAAAGTAATTTAACTAAAAAGTAATCCAGCATCATCATGGATTCACTCAGTGCTCGCTGAGTTAGTACCTTATTTTGAATATTGTGAATATAGAGATGAGTACAGTAAAGTAAGATTTGTGCCCTCAAATTTGGAGCCTAGAATTAGAGCATTCATTTAAACATAACTGTATGAATGATTTGTTTATTCATAGTAAACTCAAAAGAAATAGTGTCTTAAATCACTCAGTAACTATTTACAGGACTATGAGAACCCTATTGAAAGCATAAAAGATGAAGGTTAATTTTTCATAATGATAAGAAAAGCCTTTATAGAAGCAGTGATGTTTGAACAAAGTCTTTTTTTTTTTTTTTAAACAAAGTCTTAAAGCTTAGCTTAATTTTTTTCTAAGCAGAGAAAGGAATATTGACAAGGGGACATGAAGATTGGATTACAGTATTGATAGATGATTTTATAGATGGCTATAGGCACTGTAGGAGAGGTCACAGAAGAGAGGATTACAGTTGAAGGAGACAGTGAACTAACTCATGTTAGAAGTGTAGATTCTGAAGAGCCAGTAGACACAATGACATGGGTGTGTTTGGTAGGTAGTCAAATATTTGATCTTAGTGACAATGTAGGATTGATGATCTTCCTTTGAGGGTCATTTGCTCATTAGATGATGGTTATCAG
>NW_021604648.1:331733-342700 GCF_004785775.1 Grammomys surdaster | reverse complement strand
TTTTGGTTTTTTGAGACAGGGTTTCTCTGTATAGCCCTGGCTGTCCTGGAACTCACTCTGTAGACCAGGCTGGCCTCGAACTCCTGTCTTTTCTTTATATGCGTTTATACATGTGTATGCAAGTGCCCATGCGTATGTGTATATGTCTGTGTGGAGACCAGAAGTAGGTGTCAGGTGTCTTCCTTACTTGCTCTTTACCTTATTTTTCAGACAGAGCCTCTCATTGAACCTGAATCTCATGGATTTTAGCTAGGCTGTCTGGTCAGCAAATCCCAGAGATCCTCCTGTCTCTGCTCCCCCAGGATTGACATTTGAACTCAAATCCTCATACTGTGTGGCAACCATTTAACCAACTATGCCATCTCCCTAGACAATGCTTTTAAAAATTACATATATGTATTCAGTTATTTTGTGTGAAGGCATGTGTATGTACATGTGTTTGGACACAGGCATTCCACACTGTGCATGTGGAGGTCAGAGTACAACTCACAGGAGTCTGTTTTCTCTGTTTACTATATGGGTTCTAGGGATTGAGTATCAGACATGGCAGCAAGCACTTTTACCTGCTGAGCTATATGAATAGTATCTTGCCATGAACTGTCTTATTTTGTCACTAGTATTATTTCAGTACTATTCAAGAAATATGTGCAGATTAGCAAATGAAGCAGAAGCCAGAAACTTAAAACCTTGCATTGGAAATTCTAGGTGCATTACAGTCTGTTTGGATAATGACTACAGAAAACAGAGAACTGAGAATACTTTAAACAGACTCTTTTCTTACCCTAAATAGGTACTTTCTTATCTTAAATTCTTGGGCTTTTGCTTCTGAGTCAAAATTAATGGAAATCTGATTAATAAAAAACAAACCCCCATGAACTATAAATATGAAAAGGTAGGAAATAATTAGAGTCTGGAATATCTTTAGTTTTGTTTGTTTGTTTGTTTGTTTGTTTGATGCTGTTGATTGAGCCTAGAGCTTTTGTGTTACTAAGCAAGTGGTCTAGCCACAAACTTAAATCACCTGCAGGAGACCCACACCCATCTTTTTTTAAACAGTAAAAAAGAGTTAGGGATAATGTATGTTTGTCTCTGGTTGTCTTCTCTCTTGTTAGAACTAAGAGTCTGCCTTTGCTACTCTGCGGAGACTGACTGCTTTGTTTCTAATCCCCAGTGATCTGAGACTGTACTTAATATTAGACGTAGCTGCCAGCACATGTGTTTAATTCTCCCATGGCAATCACCATGACACTGCAGTCAAGACAAACCTTGCAGCTTGAGAAAAATCACTGGTCACAGAGTCTTGCAGTTCACTTAGCATTTGCCTGTTTACTTTTCTCTGTGCAGTTATCTCTAGTCTTAAAATATATATAAAAACAACACATTTTTTACTACTTATGGTCACATTATGGTTCCTTTCACAAAATTAGTGTACCAATACTGAGTGGAAAATGACTACATAGAACAATAAGAATCATACAGAGTTCAGGGGCCTTCTTAGTAACTACAGAATACTTTTACAAGTTGAGGGGAACACAGGTTGGCCAGCAAACATGAATAACTTATTGCAGGGGTTAGGGTCTCCAAAGCCTGTGCATTGCATTCTAGTATTGTTCCAGCTTGATAAATACAGATAAAGACAATAAGCATCACTCTTGGTTTTCCAGATTTAACTTAGTTTTAGAACAGTGTCTTGAAAGGATCATTTAAAAATTAAGTAATTATGATATAAGGTAATTTCACTGTATAGTCTATAATCTTTTTAAACATGTTTTTCTATTTTTATTATAGGTCTAAACTTAGTCTTTTTCAATCAAGAATCAGTTTACAGAAAGCAAGTGTGAAGGTGAGTTTTGAACAGTATGTATTGCAAGTAAGAAGCCTCTGGGCTTATAAATAATCAGCCGACTCTATCAAGGGTAAAGGTGGGTTACTGCTATGTTAGAAAACCACTTTAATGTCAATAATCCAAGCAAGAGCTTTTCTCCCACTGTGTGGATTTTCCACATAGCTGTTGACACTTCAGGCACACCTTGCTTTTCAAGACTGTTTTACGGATAGGTTTCTTTTCTTTACCTGTTTTATATGTCCTTATCTTTATTTCCTAGTTCAGAAATATAGTGCAAGGATTTTAGGAAGTGCTTGCTCAAAATCTATTTCTGTCACACATAACTCTTAGCGGGATATGGGCCTTTGAATTGTAGAATGTCTGTTAAGCATATTGGTGAGTTGGCTTTCCTGTGAAGCTCCCCAGCAGAAGGCAGGTATTTTGGGCACAGTTTTTGGAGAATGAGTTGGCTCAGCAGGTAAAGGCACCTTCAGCGAGGCCTTATGACCTGAGTTCAAGTCCCAGATTCTATATAATGTAAAGAAAAAAATCTACTTCCTGTGTGTTCTCTAACAAGCATGCATGGCAAGTGCTCATACCCCCCCCCCATAAATAAATCAGTGTTACTAAAAGGTTAATTTAAATAAACTATTTTCTAACTAGATTTACCAATGTTTTGGAAGGTAATATATTTAATTTCAAACCCTTTATTTTCACACCTGAGTAAAATGAGCAAACTTTTTTGAGTTTCTATAGAAAGTTTCAGAAAATATCTTAAATATAATTAAGATACTTTAACTGTTATATAGTGTTCCTTAGATGTGACTGGGAATATGTACCCCTGAGTTGTCAACTGTATAGTTGCCAGAACAAAGACCAGCACATAGTGACAGCACAGTTGACATGTCAACAGAGACAAGGAAACTTTCACTTGGTCTCACCCTTAGGTAAAGAGCTAGCTACAGGTCTTCAGTGCTTCTAAGAGAGGGAAAATCCATTTCTTCTAGGGTTAAGCTTTCATATAGGTTGTCCAGTCCCAAGTGTTTAGCCAGGAACTTACAAGTAAATCTAAATGTATTTATTTGATTATATATACATGTGTGATATATGTGTATGTGTGTGTATTTTACACATATATACATATAACATATGCATACATGTACATATGTATGTGTGTATATATATGCATATACATATGCACACACACACACACACACACATATATATACACACACACACATACACACACACATGTAATTTGGGAGGGTACGTGGTGGGGATGAGCGTGCAGGAATAATACAAATCCCATGCTTATGTATGGAAATTTTTAAAAATTACAAAAATGATTAAAAATATTCTATATATAGTTATGTTTCATTTCTTAGTAATAATGAATACTTTTTATATTCATAAGATTTTTTTTTCTACTTGGTTCTTTACTTTTGGTGAGACATCATTCATTAAATACCAGTACTAATTACCAGTACTCCCCACCCAATTCATTCTTGTCAGTCTTGTTTATGTAGTTCATTCTAGTCTCAAACTTTAGATCTTCCTGCCTCAGCCTGCCAAGTGCTAGGTTTACAAACATGTCCCACCATCCTAAGAATAGTAGTCGTCACATGTTTTGCAGTATAATGTCAGTTGCATTAATATTTTATTTTTGTTTATTGTGTTGTAGTTAAAAGCCCGGCGATCTGAATGTAATACCAAAGCTACCCACGCAAGGAATGATTACCTTCTTACACTAGCAGCAGCAAATGCACATCAGGACCGCTACTATCAAACAGATTTAGTTAACATTATGAAGGTAATGCAGTTAATATTTGTGGTAATTTTGCTTCATTGAGAACAAAGCTTGTGAACTAGGTATTATGCATGAGAAATTGAGTTCTAGTATTGTAGTCACTGTTTATTTTATTGGAATGTGCTTGCTGCTATTTGGTTGATTTAGTAACCTTGAACTGATTTTTAGTGTAAGAAAATGTTTAGGACTGGCCTTAAAGCTTAGCAATTACCTATTGTGTGTGTAAGGCCTAAGGTTGATCCACAACACCACAGAAAGAAAGAAAAAGAAAATGTTTAAATTCAAATCACAGTAAATAATTGTATTATATTTAACAATTATTGATTCACAAGACAGAAAATGGGTATATAAGATATGAGGTAATAACTCTTGGGTTGGGGAATGCTTTTGAACAATTTCCTAAGATTAGAGTCAGTGAAATCAAAATACTGAAGCTTTGTAGATATGTAGAACTTCTGAGCCACCAGAAAAAGGCTGATATTTTTGTTTGATTGATTACATTCTTATTTTCTGAAAATATTTCTATAAAAAGTAAATTTTATAAAAATATACTTTTATAAATAATTGTTTTATGAGAAGATATATTTCTATAGTCTATCTGTTAAATGAACTGAATTTCTTTCTTTTTGTTTTTTGGTTTTTGGTTTGTTTTTTTGAGGCAGGATCTTGCTGCATAGCCCAGGCTGTCCTGAAACTTACTGTGTAGACCAGGCTGTCCTGAAACTTACTGTGTAGACCAGGCTGTCTTTGAACTCATAGAGCTACCTCCCTTTGCCTCCCAAGTGTTGTGATTAAAGGCGTGCACCACCATGCCCAGCAAACAGAATTCTTTATTAATCATAATTTTAACTATCAACTATGTTTTCTATTATTTTTAATTTAGATTTAAAGTTTCATAATTTTATCTTAAAATTATATATTAATATGTGATTTGAGGTATCTATTGGACAAACAAAAAAAATCTAGTAGTTATATGAAAATGTGTCTACTCTTGAGTATTCCTGTGAAATGTAGCTTGTTGGGGACTACACTTGTATCCCCAAACCCATTTTGGTTGTTCTCCAGCTGTGCTACCTATATTTTTCTCTTTTCCTGTGAAAGAAAGGGAACAGAAGAGGAGAAAAACATTTAACCTAATGCCCACTTTGAGTTACATTTCATTTTCTTCTTTTCTTACTTCAGGAACCCAAATATTAAATTATTTTTCTTTTGTGTTTTAAACATAACCTTTTCAGATGTATAATTCTTATATTGTTGTTTGTTTGTTTGTGTTTTGCTTTGTTTTGAGAATGGTTTCTCTGTGTAGTCCTGGCTGTTCTGGAACTCACTCTGTAAACCAGTCTGGCCTAGTTCTGCCTCCTGAGTGCTAGAATTAAAGGTGTGTGCCTCCACCAACTGGCCTTAGTTGAAGGATTCTTATGACTGTGCAGCAAACCCTGCTTGCTATTGCTTGAATTGTTTGCTAAGAGATCAGCAGTTTAAAGTGGAGCTGTAGCTGGCACAGGTATTTTTTCCTCTAGCTCTGGGCAAGAAATCAACTCTGTCTAGAAACAGCAAGTTCATTGCTTGAAAGTAGAGGCAAGGCATTCCTTGGGACCTTTAGGGAAAAACAAATGGAGGAAGTCACTGAACTAAAAAATAACATACTGCAATTTTTTTCTTGTTTGTTTTTTTGCTCTGAAATCCCTTTGTGTCCCAACTATCCTCTTGTGATTGTTGGTGATCAGAATGCAAGTTATAATGAGAGCAGCCTGATGAAAATTCTGCTTACTTACCCCCCAAACATAGGAGCCAGACTTTCAGCTGTTTTAGGTCCTACTGGGTGTTACATAATGCTACAAACTTACAAGGGCCAAGTGCAAACTCCTATTGTAACGTTTCTCTAGACAATACTATTTGCAATTTCGGACAATGTGTTTGTTGGGGATAGGTCTTTAGTATAGGTTGTATTTAAAAGTAATGACTCCTATATGTGTCTACTGTTAGACCTGATAAACTACAAATTGAATATTTTTTTATCTGAAATGCTTGAGATCAGAAGTGCTTCAGAATTTGGAGTATTTTGGAGTTCAGCTATTTGAATCAGGGATTTTACACTCAACCTGAATATATCTTCCCCTGTGTATATTTTTTAAATTGATATTATATTTGCTTACGCAGCAACAAAAATCCCAGGTTAAGGGTTTAACACAATGGTAGAGCGTGTGCTTAGCATGCACAAGACCCTGACTTCATGCCTTAACAAAACATGATCTTAATGAATCATGGAAAGTACATTATTTGGGGGGAAACTTTGTTCTGTCACAAACACATCGGGAGTTAATTGGCTTGATCAGCCGTCTGATGATTATCCTTGAGCTTAACTTTGACGTCTCCATATGAATTTATCAACATTAAGTAGACTGTTTACTCAGGTACCTAATTGCTTCAAATGAAGATGGGGTTCTTTTTTTGGTTCTTTTTAAATGCTATGTATAAATTCGTTTTGCCAGGTGTGGTAGTCTATGTCTTTAATCCCAGCCTGATCTATATAACAAGTTCTAGGATAGCTAGGCTTATATAGGGAAACCCTGTCTCAATTTAAAAGAATAAATAAATAAAAAACAAACAAAACCTTTTTCTTCCCCACGCTAATTCTGTGACCTGCAGCATTGGACAACTCAAACTAATCATGTTTTTAGTTACCTAATAAATTTCTATCACTGAATTCACAGTAGTACTTATACACTGTTTTGGAGGGGAAATGTCTCTTTTTGTAAACATGATTATATGGTCCCAGTTAGGATCTGGAGTGTGTGTGTTTTGGTGTGTGTGTGTGTGTGTGTGTGTGTGTGTGTCAGGGGTGATGTTATATAATTCTAGCACTCGAGAGGCAGAGTCAGGAGGATCCCATGTTTGATGCCATCCTTGTATATATAGTGAGGTCTGGGCCAACCTGAGCTACATACTGAATCTACAAAATCATAACTAAACAAGCGCACGTGTGAATGGGTGCCGTAGAAGCAGGAAATTGATTCATTTACTTAGTCTTATGCAATTAATAGTCATAATGTGGTAGCTACTGAGCTAAATTGTGGAAGAAGCAAAGGCAAATGGGATGCTTTTCAGCCTCATAGATCTTAATCCTCAGGCTAGAAAAAGGGCTCAACAGTAAGGCCACTTGCTTCTCTTCTGGGTTTGGTTACCAACAGTGGCTCACAGCTACTTATAATTCCAATTCCAGAGTATCCTGTGCACTCTTCTGGTACTTGCAAGCCCCTCCAGCAGTTCGTACATGTACGGCAAACAAGAGCATGTACACATAAGCATAAATAAATTTTTTTTTCAAAAAAAGATCTTAATCAGCAGACACCACTACAGTGAGCAGATATGTGATGGGGAGATGGGAAATAGGGAGTACCAGTGGAAAGATGGAAGAGAAAGCAAAGCCAAGCATTGTGTGCACAGTGGAGAGAGGTGGAACTGAGTATGGATCGTGGTGAAGAGCAGGCAGATATAAGGAGTGAGGCCATGGAGAGGTCCAGCCAGGCTGTTGCCATGTCTGTATCCATGCCCCTATGATAGCCACAGTCTGTGCTGATAGCTGTGGCCTATGTTGCCACCAAAGTCCATCTGGATGTCAGTGATCTGGGCTGCTGCCTGAGACCATGTTGATGTCTATGGCTATAATGTAGGGGATGGAGGACAAAACTAATCTGAGTGGCTGCCACCTGAGGCCATGGTGACATCCTGGCCCAGGCTGCCACTGAGGGCTGGGTCTGGGTCTGTGGTTCTGTGGCAGCTGGGGTCTGTGTTGATATGCATGGTCTGAGTTACCACCAGAGGCCATGCAGAAGTCAGTGGTCTGGGCTGCCACCTGAGACCGTGATCACATCTGGGCCCATGTCACCACTGGGGGCCATGTCTGAGTATGTGATCCTGATGCAGATAGGGACTGTGTTGATATCAGAGGTCCATGTTACCACCAAAGGCAATGCAAATGTCCCTGGTCTGGGGTGCCACTTAAGGTCATGTTGTTTGAGCACTATGCTGAGCTGGCCCTAACCCTAGCTATCACCATGCTCAGGAGACCTGGCCCCACTCCTCATTTGGGCAGCATGGGAGAATTGGCTCTGGTGGCATTTGGTGTAGGAGAACTTCTCCCCAACACCCACCTGGGCATCACAGTATCCTGGTGGTTGGGTGTAGATGAGCCAGGCAACAGTGTGAGCACATGAGAGAACTGACTTCCCCTCTTGCTTGAGCAAAATAGAAGAGCTGGCCCTGGTGACACAGGTGCAGGAGAGTGGATAAGCTGAACCAGCTTCTATCCAGACCCGGATCCTGGGCTCTGAGTTGGCCCACTCCAATATCCATCTCATCTATGAACTGCTGGAGTGCATGAAGGGTTGGTTTTGCAGATCCAAAGCTGCAGCACTTCCATGACACATGCAACAATAGGATAACCGAGAGGAGTTCTGATGAGGATCCAGTATTGATAATGTAGCAGAAACTACATTGTAGAGTCCTCGGTCCAGACCAAAGACTTACTGCAATGATCATTTGCAAATGAAGCTGTTTGGACAAAAGAATATACTGTGTGACACATGACACACCAAAGCTTCCATAGAGAGACTTTTTTCCTTCTATTTTTATTTTTTCCTTTTTGGTGGAAATTGGAAGGATGGTGGGCAGATGAGTGGGATTGTGGGATGCATGATGTAAAATTCACAATGAATAAATAAAAAGGTTTTTTAAAGGCTTTAATTTCTATAATATTTTTCTTAATATCGATATGCTTGTTTAATTGATCCGATATAAGAAGTTCAGTGAGGTGTGGTTAGTATACATCAAGGAAGTAAATCAAAGTCTCTGATATCATAGCATGCATTGTTGTCTAGTAACCTTTTGTGTTTTTCCCCATGTTTTAGAATCCCCTTGATAGTAAAAGTTACTATAATAAATAGTATTGCTATTATAAACAGTAGCATGCTGTGAATGTCCTGGTTTCTGAGCAAATTGTAAACTAAAATTATCAAACATCCCATCTTAATTACTCTGTACAATACGGTCATGTTGATATGTAAATATTTAATGTGTTCTTGGGGAATCCCTTTCATTCCTTATGCCAGTACTGATTACAGCGCCTTCTGCACATCTCACTCTGGATCTGTATAACATTGAATAGGGTGGTTGTTTGTTTGTTTGTTTTTAAACTTCAATTAAACTAAATAAAGCCAAAAAAAAAACTGTTGATAGACTCTGGAAATTAGATCACTAATCTCATCCATAGAAAGCAGTTCAGCTGGCTGAGAGTTACGGCAGTTTGCCCCTCTTATGTTCCTTTTTATAGCATGTTCTAATGCAATATACATGCTCATTTTTTTCTTTTTAGAAGCTTGAAGAATATTTTCTTTGTGGTTTGGGTGAAGAGGGAAGTGAGTCAGAGTAGAAAGTATAACAAATATTGATCTAGTGAAAGACTTTAAAAGTTTAATAATCTTGAGGTTTTATTTTTAAAACATGTTGGTCTCCAGGAAAAGTTAAATAGATGTGTCCTGGTTGGTAATTGGGCAAAAGATAAGCAACTTTAAAAAAAAAAAGATGTATTTATAAATAAAATAAATGGTCTTCAGACACACCAGAAGAGGGCATTGGATCCCATTACAGATAGTTGTGAGTCACCCTGTGGTTGCTGGGAATTGAACTCAGGACCTCTGGAAAGGCAGCCAGTGCTCTTAACCACTGAGCCATCTCTCCAGCCCCAACATTTTGTTTTGTGAGTCAAGTTCTCATGTAGTACAAACTGGCCTCATACTCACTATGTAACTACGTCTAGCGTTGATTCCTCCTCCCAGCAGCTGGGATTACAGGTCTCCACTACTGCATCCTGCTGCATACTGCTTTGCTGCTTAATGTTTGTCAAATGAAGAGGGAAAGCATTGGTGTTCACCCCCCTTTCTTGCTCACTATACACCCAGAACGCTTTCTCATTTATTTTAGTTATAGTTCTGATATCTGAGCTGTAACTAGCTGTTACACTTCTGTTGCCTACTTACATTACTTAGCTTCATGAATTAGCATGAAAATCATGTTTATTCACTGAGGACTTAGCATGAAACCTTCTGGATCTCAACCTGGCTCTCTGCCTCTCCTACCTTCCATCTTCTTTCTTGAAAGATGAAATGGTTGGCCCAGTTTCTTACTTTTTTATTATTCTCAAATCTGCAGCTTTGCCCTTATCCTTCTCCACATGTTTCTTTCTCTTTGGTCAAAATTTTCCAAAGTGGAAGTGACTCCCCAGCCCCGTAATTCCCTTCAACAATCCATTTTAGATTTCATATGACAGGTATTGTTAATGTAGATTGCAAGGTTCTGAAACTACATCCTCAGTATGATAGTCCTTAGGTGTATGTGACTGTTTGATTAGAAATAAATGTGAATGTTCTTATCAGTCACCATAGCCACATTTCAAGCACTCAGAAGCCACACGTGGCTACTGTGTTGGATAGTGTAGACATAGTCCTTGTCCATCATCTTAATGTTCAGTTTAAAGCTTGGTTCTGATTTTATTCCCATTGCCGCTTGATCTGTCTTTGTTGCTCTGGTTCCATTCTCTTGCTGTGTTAAAATGTTGTAACCAAAATCAAGGAGGGAAGGGTTTATTAGGTTTATATTTCCAGGTCATCATTGAGGAGAATTGGGCAGAAACTCAAGTAGAACCCATGGGAGGAGTACGTACTGCCTTGGCCTCTGACTCCCCGCACAGGCTAGCCTAATGTAGACAATCTCTCAATTGAGGCTCCTTTAGATGACTCTAGGCTGTGTCAAGTTGACAACTGAAGCTAATTAGGACAGTCAGCAGCCTTGCTGACCATTTTTCTACAACTACATCCATGATTATATTCAGTTACTTATTAGTCACTATGTCTTTTTTGTGTTCTAGAGTTTTAGTTGGACTTTATAATAAAATGGCTTTCTTGTTTTGGAATAGCCATTGACAAATCATAAACAGATGACTGTTACAGTGGTACAGAAAAATTTTATTACCAGAAATACATGTTGGATTGGATTTGGCACACAGGCCTTAGTTTGCAAGCTTTGGTATAGAACTTTTAAAATATGATGTAATATTCTAACTCTAGGAGTGATCTCAAAGATCATGCATTTTAATGGCTTCAAAAACGAAATACTGCTAGTACAGTGGAGTACTGTGTGATTCCTCCAGAACATCTCCTTCTTCTCTATTTTACTATTCTGACAGCAGAATATGGTCTTTGATGGTATTATCTATTGACTGACCTATCTATCTATCTATCTATCTATCTATCTATCTATCTATCTATCTATCTATCT
>NW_021604648.1:287021-331723 GCF_004785775.1 Grammomys surdaster | reverse complement strand
TCTATCTATCTATCTATCTATCTATCTATCTATCTATCTATCTATCTGAAACAGAATCTCACTATATAATGCTGGCTGGCCTGGAACTTGCTATGTAGCCTGTTGGCCTGTAACTCAAAAAAATTTTGCCTGCCCATGCCTCCTGAATATATTAAAGGGATGTGTTACTACCCCCAGATTTTTTTAACATATCACCTTAAATGCAAATCAGAACATATAATCTGTTCATATCCTCTAGGAGTCTGAATGAGAGCACAGAGCAGAGAATGCATAAAACTGTAAGAGTAGTGTGCAGAGTGGTAGGAGTGTAAGGACAGTACTTGACTGGAAGCTACCAGGCTGGGATTTGATTCCCAGCTCCCCAAACCCAAGGCAGAAAAGCAGAACATTAGGAGTGAACCTTAACGAAATCGGTTCTTTTTAAGATCAATTTTTAAATGTACAGGTAACATACCAAAAATGAATCTATTTTAAGTATACGGGGGGGGGCCTTGTTTTAGCAGCTATGTATTACTACATAATAACCATCACAATCACAACTAATACTTGAATATTTTGTCTTCTTTTGTTATATTTGGTTCCTATTAGAAGGTAGTACATTGCTATACTCCATCATTATCATTTCATAGTTTCATAAGTCAGAAGTCCAGGTGGACTTAGCTGGGTTTTGTGCCTCGAGCCTCAGAAGAATTAAGGTGTTAATCTGAGCTCTGTTATCTGGATATTCTAGAAAAAAATCTGTTTCCAAGGACCTTCACATTGATAGAGTCCACTCTCCCTTAATTGGGTTTATTTCTCATTTTCTTGGTGGCTGTAGGCTGGGGTAATTCTCAGCTGCTAGAGTTTGCTGTTACAACCTTTCTATAGACTACCTAATTAATAAACCAGCAGTAGCAGGAGAGATTCCATTTATGAGTTCCTGTTGTGTGTCTCTGACTTCTTGTTTTGGCTTCTCTGCTCTAACATCATATTCATCAGCCTCATCTATGCTCACAGGTGCTCGAGGCAGTTGTATAATCGTTGCATGATTCTGCCTACATTGGCAATCTGGCACATATTTTGTTAAATTTATTCCTAAGTAATAATATTCACTGTTACAACAGCTGTTATGTTTTAATCTTTTCTTTCAATATTTTTTTGCTAATGTCTGGAAATAAAATTAATGTTTTTAGTTATTGATCTGTCCTAGTTACTATGCTGCTCTGTGACTGTAACAAACTTCTGCAGTTTAGTGGCCTGAAACAATAGCACCATCTGTTTTGCTGACATACCTGCACTTTGCATCCAATAGGTAGAAGTAATCTCTGTACCACCCCATATCAGCTAGTGTGCTTCAAAGGCTAACAGCTGAACCTGAGGGCTTGCTTTCATACATACTTGGTGGTTGGTGCTGCCTAGTTTAGCTTAGGGCTAAAACTTCCATGGCTGTCAAGTAGAGCCTCTGCTCATAGCTTCCTTTTGTCTCTTAGGGTTTCTCACAATATTATGGTTGATTTCCAGGGGTGAATTAGAGGGGGATTCTTTTATGAGAATCTCAGGGTTCATGCAGTCTCTCTGATACATTGCTCTTATTGAAACAGTTACAAAGTTTGGCCCAGTATCCAGTAGTGTTAAGAGAACAAATTTTACTTTAATGGAGTCTAGTGATGCTAGTGAAGTACACATGTAAACAGAAATGTGGCTGTGGCCGTTTTTGACAAATGTAGTCAGCTATATGATCTTGTATCCTGTACTCTTTCTTTTTGTTTTTCTGTTGACTTTCTAATGGTGTTTATATGTTTAGTAACTTTTGTGTGGGCTCTACAGTTTTCAGTGATCATGTTCATGTTGAATTAAATAAAAATAATTTTATATTAAATAAAGAATTTTTTCCTAACTTACATTTTTTTTCTTGTTTTATTTTACTGGTTAGGATGCTCAGTATAATGGTAAATACAAGTACTGAATAGACATGTTACTAGTAGATGTTTTATGACATCAAGAAAACTAACTTTTTAAAAATTGTAGTAAAATATACATAACATAAAACTTCCTGTTTAAGCCTGTTAAGATTGTGTTCATTATTATGAAACTATTAGAACCATCTAACCCCAGAACTTTATCGTCTTCCCTATTCTAAACTCTAGCCGTTGGACAGTAACTCCTAACTTCTCTTTAACCAGACTCTGCCAATTATTATTTTGTCTGGATAAATTTGACTATTCTAATGAGCTCATGTAAGTGAAATTATGTGTGTGTGAGTCTTTGTGTGTGTGTGTGGCTTATTTTACTTAGCATAGTATCTTCAATTTAGTCGTTGGTCCTAGGGCATTGCTCTGTAGTCAGATGCTTGAGACCCTGTGTTTAATCCTCTCACTACCTCATAAAAGAGACAGAGGTTCCTTCGTGCTGTAGTTGTCTCAGTTTCTTTCTTTTTTAAAGCTAAATGATTTTCTGTTGCATTTACGTACCACATTCTGTGTCACCTCTTCACTCTCTAATGGGTGGCACTTAACATTTTTTTTAACCTTTTGGCTATTATGTCTAATTATTTGAGAAACAACCATACTGTTTTTGCTCAAGGGCTGTATCATTTTTACATGTCTATCAATAAGTAAAGATGTTTTCTGCATCTTTTATAGCACCTATTATTTTATCTTTACCTTTCTTTCCTCTTCTTTCTTCCTTAGGAAGAGGATAGAGAAAATTTCTTATGAGACAGTTATTTTGTTTTATTTTTTCTGTCTAAAATCTGTGTAGGATGTGTGAGGTGGTACTGGTTGCAGTGGCCTTTCGTTAAGGAGAATTTGTCTTCATAAAGGAGTTGGCCTGTCAGCTTGGCTTTGTATGGTGAGTTGGATGTCAGCTGATGAACAAGAATGGGGCCTCAGAGAATTGGAGTCTTATGAGTAAGGGAGTGAAAGTATACCAAGAGTGTATTTGCTGACAGTGTTAACGATAGCTTGTTAATTAATTGTAGGGGCTGAGGGGAGAATTCACTGTGGAATGTGCTTGGTATGCAAGCATAAGGATCTGAGTTTGGACCCCCAGTCCCCACTTAAAAATTTGTGGCTGGCAGCCAGCATTTTGTCCAATGCTGAGCAGCCAAAATAGGCAGACCCTCAGACCTGCTAGTTAGCTACACTAACCAGCTAGTGAGCTATGGTGAGCTCCAGATTCAATTAGAGACCCTATCAGAAATATGGTGGAGAGTGTTAGAAGATATTCAGCATCAACCTCTAGCCACCATGCATGCACGTGCTCATGCATGCACACACTCACACACACATACACAAGTTGAAGAAATTATTTGACTTTAAAGAACAAATTTGTTTGTTTTTTGAGATGGTTTTTCTGTGTAGCCCTGGCTGTTTTGGAATTCACTCTGTAGACCAGGCTAGTTTCGAACTCAGAGATTTGCCTGCCTCTTCATCATGACTACTGAGATTAAATGGCACATGCACCACCAACACACAGCCAATAGCAACAACTTTAAACAAAGGAAGAGTCAGTACAAAGGCAAGAATTGGTATGAGTGTATGTCCTTAGTTGACTATACATACATGTATGTATGTATGTATGTATGTATGTATGTATGTATTGGTTTTTTAAGACAGGATTTTTCTGTGTAGCCCTGGCTGTTCTGGAATTTAGTGTACACCAGGCTGGCTTCAAACTCAGAAATCCCCCCTACCTCTGTCTTTGAACTCCAGAGATTAAAGGTGTGAGCCACTATATTGAGTCTCCACAGCTTATACCAGTGGTTCTCAAATGTTTTTTGTTTGTTCAGAACTATTTTTTTTGCTCTTAAAAATTATTGGAACATAAGTTTTTGTTGATATGGGCTATAATTACTATATTAGAAATTCAAACTGAGAGACTTTAAGACAACAGAGTGTCCAAGAACAGATTTCTCTGACTACCAGAGCCATTGAGTCATCCATATTATCCATCCTCTGAAAACTTTTACATGCTTCTGGAGGGAATGAGAGTTGAAACGCCTAATAATGTTGTAGTGCTTCTAAAAAAAAATAGAGACCTCAAGGATGCCTTAGAAGGGCCTTCAATGTCTTTCCTGTATTCTCTTGAATCCTACCTTGAGAACATCTGCCATCTACTAATTAAATAACCTTATTGCTACCTTCAGGTGGAAGAATTTCAAGAATAAAATTGAAGACCTCATTGATTTTTTTTAAGTGGAGTTCTAGAATTTTAGGAATATTAGTAGTGCACTGACCTTGTCAGAAATACAGCTTCTTCTCACATAGTCTTGTTAATGAGGAAGCCACTCTTATAAATGAAGTAGAGACAGAGAGTAGAAAAGGACAAATGACACACTGTTTATTTCACTCAGTAAACTGATTTGATTGCCACTGAACCAACGTTTATAATTTATAACCTAAGTTGCATACTTATACAATATGCTTGACTGCTTATGACATATAGTTAACTATAAACAAAAGTGATGTAATTCAGAGAGTTTTACTTAATGTATTGGATTTAATAACTTGTTTGAATAGGTTTCAGTAAATAGAGACCTGGGATTATTACCTTCAAGTCACTTCATTCAGTTCTCAAAAGTGTTTGTTTCTCAACTACACATACTTCCTATATTTAAAACAGCACCCAATCGAGACCACAGAATTAGCCGGAAACACCTGCATTCACTATGCTTATAGAGTAAGCAAAAAATGGAAGAGCAAAGATCATACTTTAAAAAGACACATGAAAGTCCAGGCTCTAACACTGTAGTATTGGTGATGGAAAGCACTAGGTGTGAGTAAGGGATAAGCACATTCATAGGCATGGTATCTTCCTGTTTCCAGGTCACCATGTATCTATTTACTCCAAAGTGAAACCAACTCAAAAGTATTTTAAATCAGAGATGGGCAAGAATGATGAGTGACACACTTGTCTATTCATTTATTCTCAGATTTCTGATTAGCTTTCTGTAGCTTCTGAAATCTTATCAAAGCTTTTTCTACCTGCGTCTTTATCAGAGTAAATTTCAGTCCCTCAAGTTTCTTCATTATTGTGTACTGTGTGCCAGTCCTCCATGTCTACCACCAGACTTATCAAAGCAGAGAGGGCTTTTGAGTAGCTTACGAAATGAATGCTATAGTACTGAGAGTTGTAACTTAAAATGGGAAATGGCAAATAGGTTTCATTTAAGGACAAGATGTAAGAAGTGAATAGCATCTGGTTAGAGTGTGAAGTGTTTTGAAACCTGCTATTTCAAATCCCCTAACACTGTTAGAAACATGCATCAAAACATTAAGTAGTACTCCATTGAGCAACAATACCAACCAACCACAGCTCCCAGGGACTAAACCACCAGCCTGGGAGCACTTAGGGAGGAATCCAGGGCTTCAGCTGAATACCTAAGAGTGGAGGGCCCTGCTGGGCATAGGTGGAAGAAGAGAACCTTGACCTCATGAAGGCTGGACGCCCCAGGGGGTGGGAATTTTGAGGGTGGGGAGGTGGGAGTGGGGGGGGTAGATAGAGGTTACATCCACAGAGAAGAAGAAGGAGGGGTGAGGGGATTGGGGGTTCCTGGGTGGGTGGGGGATGGGGTAAGGGGACAACATACATATGAAATGTAAATAAAACATCCAATAAAAAAATTTAAAAAAAAGTAGTACTCCATTAGTATTTATAATTTTTGTATAGTTAAAATTTTAAATGAGAAATTTTTTGCTTCAAGTTTGGTAAATTAATTTGGATGAAATTTATTTGGTGATATGGTAGCATTATTTTATTCTTCTAGTATACAGCATGATAGATCTCACAGTGACATTTCCACATGCACACACATCCTCACACTCACTCTTATACTTAGTTATTTGCCCTTCACCAGCCTCTTTCAGTTTAGATCCTTTCCTCTCCTTTTGTAATTCTTTTTCTACTTTTATGTCGTTTGTGTGTGGTCAGGGGTGCATCTGCGCCCATGTAAATTTAATTTAGATTCTACCGATGAAAAAATGCAGTGTTTGTTATTCTGAGTCTGGTTTATTTTACTTAACACTGATTCCATCCATTTTCATGCAAAAGTCATCATTACATTCTTTTTTACAGCTTAGTAATGTCTCATTGTTCATGTAAATATTCATTTTTTGTTCCTTTTATTCATTCAGCTTTTTAGTCTGGTTCCATATTTGGCTCCATTTTTGAATTTATTTTTGGTCAGACTATGCATCTAGTTTTGCTCTTATATGTGGGTGCCTAGTTTTCAAAGAACCATTTGTTAAATATTCCTTCTTTTTCCAATGAGTGTTTGTGATGATTTGTCAAAGGTGGGGTGCTTATAAATGTGTGGGTCTATTTCTGGGTCCTCCATTCTGTTCCATTGCCATATGTCTGTTTTGTGCCAGTACCACCCTGTCTTTGTTATTATAGCATATTGTCTTTCATATAGCTATAAATGAGATGTTTTACTCAGCTGCAAGGTATCACATAAGCTCAGAGTTGATGTTATTGAGAGGGGTTAAGGTTCCAAGTTCAGATATTTTAAAAATTGAATTTGAGCTGGATATAGTGTTGTACAGCTTTAATCCCAGCACTCTGGAAGGCAGAGGCAGGCTTATTTTTGTTAATTCCAGGTTAGCCTGGTCAATATACTGAGTTCTGGGACAGCCAAGGGTTAAATAGAGAGACCCCCATCTTAAAATAAAATTGAATTTGAGATAAGAGATCTTAACACAAGCTATTAATGGAATAGAGAAGTATGTGGAACACTAAGACCTGGAGTTTGCTTGCTGCCCTAGTTTCTAGTGTGTGTTAGGTCTTCTCTGCATCATGTCCCAAAGAATTTCTTTCCTAATATCCTTTCTGACCCAGAACTATCTTGTGTCTTATAACACATTAATTTTCTTAATATCTGGTATCTCTTTTGTTTCAATTTCTATTGAAACAGCATAAGTTCATAAGTTCCTCTTGCCCTTTCCACTTTTAGTAACCCAAGTTTTGAAATTTCATTTAAAGCAAGTAGAAGAGTAGTTGTGTTTGCATCAGGGCATCTAACACTTTAGAGAAGATGAACTCTTAACCATAGGAAGAAGTAAGTCACGCCAGGTGTAGCAGTTCAACCTTGCAGTCTAAGCACATGGACTTTCAGAGATGACCAAGACAAGAATCACTATAGTTTCAAGGCCAGCCTGCGTTAAAGTATGAGACCTTGTTTCAAAAATCAGAATTGAAAGAAATAAGCATGTATGCATTGTTCTGCCACAAAAGCCTTCCTCCAAAGCACACTGATTGCTTCACTCTGCTTGTTAAGTGATGAGATCTACAGAACTGTGGCTAGCAATACCCTGTGCATAAATTGCAAAAGAGGGGTTCTTCAAATGTTCATTTTTCTTTTTATTTTTCATTCTTATTAATGTAACTCAGTGTCTCAGAAGTAAGCTCTTATATGTCTTAATTAGTTTCTTATTTCAAAGTAAAGATGGGGGTATAAGTAAGGAACAAGAGAGGACTACAGAAATGGCTCAGCAGGTAAAAGCTTTGTTCTTTCAGAGAACCAGGTCCAATTCCCAACACCCACATGGTACCTCACAACCATCTGTAACTCCAGTTATGGAGGATATGACACCTTCTTCTGATCTCCACAGGCACCAGGCATATGCATGGTGCATAGACGTACATGTGAGCAAAACACTCATACATATAAAATAGCATAACTAAATCTTAAGAAAAAAAACAAGATTACAATAGTTTCTACTCTAAACCAATGAAGACTAATATTAGCTTTCCCCTTAGAGACCTTATTTATCTTTCTGGAATTAAAATAGAGAGTGTTTACTTTGTCTGAGTGACCAAGCAAGACCAAATACAGTTGTGGTTCATGGGGAGTTTCCAGAAGGTACTTTTGGTGCTCTCCTTCTTCCTAGCCTTTGGTTAAACATGCAAATGTATCAGGAAACTGGGAGGGGGTTGTTATTGTTGTTATCTCAGATATAACTCCTCTATTTCACAGTATAAACTGTACCTGTTGAGAGTGTCAGTTCAGAAAGTTATCTTTTAAGTGAAGGAAACATGGGTTTTTTGGTGATTTTTGTCAACTAGGATTTTTTTCCTTCAGCCACATGGAAAAGGGAATTTTATCTGCTATACTGACTTTGCCTCATTTCCTCTTAAGCCATGATTAATTGCAGCTAGATATTTAGAACTTATAAGACTGAAAAAAATAGACTTCAAGTCAGTGAGAAAGTTACAGATTATGAAAGATAGGATGTATAGTCTCGTAAAAGTTCTTTTTACAGCATACCAACCTATAGTTGATGGCATATTTGTGAAAGATAGACAAAAATATGAGTGAATATTTATCCAAGTTTAGTGAGTGTTAGGGTGTGATTTTAAAATATTCCAACAAAGACAAGTACTACATGGAAAAATAGTAATAGATTTGACAGTTACAAGTTTTAACACCTTCCCTCAAGTACACACATACACACGCACACACACCCATATATGGTTTTATGTGCACCATGTATATGTAGGTGTCCGTAAAGACTAGAGAGAATCAGATCCCCTGGGAACTAGAATCACAAGAAGTTGTGAATTGCCTGCCTGATGTAGATGCTGGGAACCTAACTTTGGTCCTCTGCAAGAGCAGCAAGCATCTTTGAGCCATCTCTTAGCCACAGCAATCTCAGTTTTAAAAATGTGTTACAATAACAATAGGAGACACTTATTGAGCTAAGTGTTAAGCCTTGTGCTTTACATCTAGGTGAGAGATTATTAAACACCTAGAAGATGAGAGGGTTAGAGATACTGCTCTAAAGCACAAGGTCTCTAATCCTGGCCTGCTTCCCAGTCTTGCAGCACATCTCCTCACTGCGTTCTGCACTACCACTTAGCAGATACCTCCTCTGTTAGTCTTCTGTTACAGCAGTATTCTACTGCAACATTGTGTTTATAGTAATTAGGATAAAATCTAAATGACTAAACTGGAGAGACTCCAAATTATGATGGTTTCTATAAGATGATACTTGTCATGAAGTAGTTAAGGGTCAGTAAGTAGGTTCTACCTTCTGAAGTTATTCAAGGATCCAGGTACCAGGACAGCTCCATAAAACTCTCATCATTGACCTGACCAACAGTAAGGTACTGACTTACTTAGATTCTAGTCAGTGAGTAAGAGAATGAGATCATGGAGAAGACACACCTATTTTTCTGAGATCTAGTCTGCAAAGTTGCATGCATTTATTACTTCACTCATGTTATAAAAAGAGAACGCTTAGTGATATGGCCTAGCAATAGTAGAGGAATCTAAGAAGTGCAGTCTCATCATATACCCAGGAGGAAAGGAAGAACAGTTTCTGCCACAACTACCACTTCTGAATACCTGATAAGTCACTAGTCACATGATAACATAGAAGTTAATATGAAAAATAAAAGCACATAAGAGTAAAAAATACAAATTTAGTTTTAAAAAGAGATGTGCAAAAGAGTAATTGATAGTAGATTTTGACAGAATATTAAAATCATTCAGAGGAAGAAAGAATGTCTTTGAACAGGTGGTACTGGACACAGCTGAATGTCCACATGCACAGAAAATTATTAAACCACCACTGCCTTGTATAGAAATTAATTTAAAATGAACTAGAAACTTAAAGGTCAATGCTAAAACTGCAAATTTCTTAGAGAGTAAAGTGTAAATCCATATGACCATAGGCAGTGCTTTCTTAAATATCACCAAAACCATAATCAAATGAGGGAGAGGGGTGTTGCTAAATTTAAAGCTATGAAGAAAATGAAGACAACTACAAAATGGGTGAGAATCCAAAAATATGAATCTGAAGCTGTGTATGTTGGTGCTTTTGAGAAGTGGTGTCAGGAAGCTCAAGAGTTGAGCTGCCTGGAGACCTTGCCTTTGCACACACGAAGGTACACACACAAGAGTGAGGAGAGAGAGGGAGGGAAGGAGGGAGGGATGGAGGGAGGGAGGGGGGGGGGGGGGGGGGGGGGGGGTGAGAGGGAGGGAGCGCTGGCTGTGTTTGGGTAAGAATCTAATATCTACCATATAGAAAGAAACCTTATACCTAGATAATGTTTGACAGGAGCCTTGCATACTATTTCTGGTCTTCATAAAGCCCTGTGACGTAGGTAATATTTTCATTTACTGATCAGGAAATTGAATCTCAAACATAATACTGAGGGAGAATTTTTTAGGCTCAACTAATCAACTAAACATTCATACACACAAGACTAGTAAGCTACTACTATTCATTATCGGCACTGGTCTACCAAAACATGCCGAACAAAAGTGATAGTCTACTAGCAAGGCAGCAGCCAGAATTCCTCTTTGTGGAAGCAGTCTCCTACTGTAGCAGTTTCTGCAAGAGCTCATGAAGCTACTGAGAGCTACCCCACCCCATTCTAGCTCATTCCCCACAGAGTCCCAGGTGAGATTCATGCCCAACAAAATGAGGTCAGTTTGGGACTTTGTTTTTTATTCTTTTAGATACAATTTTATTTTTAATATAGAAAATGCTTAAAACAAAAAATGTTTAAGAATCAAATCCACCAACTCAGGACAGTCTCACTTTCATCAGTAATCTTTTTCTTCTCACCCAGCCCTCATCTGTCACTTTCTTCATGTCTTCCCTTTTCATTAAAACTGTTAATCACTAATCCAGGGTGATGTGAATTTCACCTCTTCTGTCTTCCCATACTCAAAGGTGAATCCCTTAATGATTGGTGAACTCATAGGAAGGGAGTTTTTCTGAAGACTCCAAAGTCATGAACACGTGAATCATGGTCATTTCCTACAGAATTGCCTCTCTCCCCAGGAGATGAACCCCCCTGATTATCTCTGCTGCCCAACTAAGGTTATTTCTAAATCTCGTTCCAATTATATCTGTCTTCTGAAGTTAGGTATCTTAGAGTAATATTCAGTAATAAACATACTTGCTACTTACTTTTTTAGCCTTAAGAATATATAAATGATGAGAGAAACAGGGTAAATCAAGAGTCCTGTATTTTAACTTGATTGGTGATACATTTATTCATGTTTATAGGTTACATGTGCCTTATAAAACTTGACAGTTCTTTTGCCTCAGCCTCCTGTGTGGTTGGACTACTACTCAGCCTGAGTAGGCTTATACTTAAATCCTTCCATTGGTGTTTAGTTTGTCACCCCTATAATGGAAAATAACATTTTCCCCTTCTTTTGTTGATTTTATTGGGTTAGAATATTTCCTTGCATTATATCTTATTTGTTGATATTGGTTATAAATACTATCAATACAGTATTAATATTTTTAAAGCAGCTTTCTTAATTTTTTTTAAGATTTGTTTACTTTATGCAGTTGCTAGGAATGTGGGTTCTGAGTCTTCTGTAAGAAAAAGTGTTTGTAACCACTGAGGTATCTCTCTAGCCCCAGCTTTTTTGATCTTGATATTATGGAACTCACCCTTTATGAGTACAAAATTCAGTGATTTTTTCTTAGAAAATAAATGTTTATATAGCCTTCATAACTCAGATTGCATTTCTGTCCCCTCCTACTGTTTCCTTTTAGCTGTGTGCAGGTAGACCCTGCTCCTACCCTCTGCTCCACTCTGCTTTTTGTTTATAGATTCACCTTCTCTGGACATTTTATATGAATGGAATCCTATACTGTGGTTCTTTATATCTGACTTCATTCAGTAAGCATAGATTTTACACTTCTCTACAATGTAGCATGTGGTTCATCACCTTTGGTTGTTGGATTTTACTGTAATTATTTTTGCAATGCCATATTTTTATTTGTTAGAACCTCCTCAGTTGAAAGGCATAGGTTTTTTTTTCCCCTGGGGGTTTGGCTGTTATGGATGATTTTCTACAAATACTCATATATGTTGTGGATAACTATATAATATAGAGGAAAGAGATTGCTAAATCATGGTGCATTTTTGTGTAACTTTTTTGAGAAACTGCACATTATTTTTCAGTTTAATAACATTTGCTGTTTGATGCCACATTGGTATTCCTGCTATGACGGTTCATTATGGTTTGCTTTTCTTGTTTTGTTTTTACATTTTATTCAGTGTGCATGTGTTGTGAGGGGCTGAGGGGCTGTGGAAGCCAAAAGACAACCTGTGAGAATAGGTTCTCTTCTTTTACCGTGTGAGTCCCAAGTGTTCATCTCAGGACAACAGGCTTGGCAGCAGGCGGCTTTACCTACTGAGCCATCTCCTAGGCACTTGCTCTTTGCCTTTAAAAGAAAAAAAAAAATGCTTGGAATAAAACCTTGGGCCCTGTGCATATGAAGCAAAAGCACTGCCCGACTATGTTCTCTGCCCAGCGTGCACTTCAGCATGCATTCTTTATAGATAATGGTGTTGGGCTTCCCTTCAGGGGCTTAGTAGTTACTTGTATGTCATATTGGTGAAATGTTTACTTAGAGCTTTCATCAATCTTTAAAATTAGGTTGTATTTTTTATTGAATTATGAGCTTTTATATTCTATTTTTCTTTCCTTTTATTTTTTCACTTCTTATTTACTTATTCTCAGACCCATATATTTACTTCTCTGTGTAGCCCTGGCTGACCTGGAATTCACTTTGTAGACCATACTACAAGCCTCAGCTCAGATCTGCCTGCCTCTGCCTCCCAAGTACTAGGATTAAAAGTATTGCCACCACGCCCAGCTATGATCTTATATATTCTAAGTAAAAGTTCTTTATTGGAAACCCAGTTTGCAAACATTTTCTCCCAAACTGTAGATTCTTATTGTTAGGATTTTATATACACAAGTGTCTTGACAGCATGTGTCTAGTGTATCATGTTCATGCAGAAGAGGGCATCCAATCCCCTGAGACTAGAATTAGACATGGTTGTAACCCACCATGTAGGTGCTGGGATACAAACCTGGGTCCTCTGCAAAAATCAGCCATGCTTTTAATCACTGAGCCATCTTTCCAGGTGCCAGATTCTATTTTTTTTCTTTTTTTTTTTTTTTTTTTTTTTTTGGCGAGACAGGGTTTCTCTGTGTAGACCTGGCTGCCTGTCCTGGAATTCACTTTGTAGACTAGGCTAGCATGAACTCACAGAGATCAGACTTCCTCTGCCTCCTGAGTACTGGAATTAAAGGTGTGCACTATTTCAATTTTCTTGTGTCTGTCAAGGCTTGCTTTATGATCAACTATATGGTCAATTTTGGAGAAGGGTCCATGAGGAGCTGAGAAGAAGGTATACTGTTTTGTGTTTGGGTGAAAGGTTCTGTAGATATCTGTTAGATCCATCTGATTTATAATGTCAGTTTCATTATTTCTTTGCTTAGTTATTGCCTGGATGATGTGTCTATTGGTGAGAGTGTGATATTACAGTCTCCCACTATTGGCATTTGTTGTGTGATGTAAGCTTTTTTTTTTTGATGTAAGCTTTTTAAATATTTATTTTGCAGATGTGGGTGCCCTCGTGTTTGAGGCATAGATGTTCAGAATTAAGGTGTCTTCTTGTTGGATTTTTCTTTCCTTTGATGAGTAGGAAGTGTCCTTCTCCATCTCTTTTGATTACTAACTAAATAGTTTTAAGACATGTAAAGAAGCAAGAATGGGTAGTCCAGCACATGAAAAAAGGAGTCAATAAACGATGTTGGGCTAGTGAGATGGCTCAATTGGCAAGGGTACTTGCAGCCAAGTTGATGACCTGCGCTCAGGCCTAAGAACCCACATGATGAGAAAACCAACGCCTATAAGTTGCTTATTAACTTCCATATGTACATTATCACATGTGCGTGATAGATGATAGATAGATAGATAGATAGATAGATAGATAGATAGACAGACAGACAGACAGACAAATGTGAAAAAAAATTTTTTCCCGAGACGGTTTCTCTGTGTAGCCCTGGCTGTCCTGGAACTCACTCTCTATAGACCAGGCTGGCCTTGAACTCAGAAATCCGCCTGCCTCTGCCTCCCAAGTGCTGGGATTAAAGGTGTGCGCCACCACTGCCTGGCTGTGGAAATGTTTTTAAGTATAAAAATGTTCATGTTGTTCCTGGGGAACTGATTTTAAATTGCTTATTTTAATGTGTTCAAAGAACCAAAATTAATTATCTAAAAATTATTAATCTAAAGAGCAAAAGGAGAATATAAAATTAAGGCTCACCAAATTTAAAAAAATCAGTAAGGAGATTGAAATGATTAAAGTGAATCAAAAATTTAAAAGTGAAATAACTGGCCAGGAGACAGAGGCAGGCAGACCTCTTTGAATTTAAGGCCAGCCTAGTCTAATGAGTGAGTTCCAAGACAGCCAGGGCCACACAGTAGACTCTTGTCTTGAGGGAAAAAAAAAAGAAATAAGATAACTGTGCTGGAGTTTAGTTTAGTGCTAGAACATTTCTCTAATACGTTAGGGCATTAGGTTGGATCCTTCAGCTCCCCCCAAATAAATAAAAACTGAGAGGATTTGGCAACAAAGCTGAGCTAGTAGAAGAGTGTGAACTTAAAGGTAAATGTGTTGCGATTATCCTGTCCAAGAGTGATTGTTATACTGGTCTGCTTTGAAAAACAATGCATAAAGTTTGGTGTGGAGTTATATGTCTCTTACATACAACTTGAGAGGTAGAGGCAAGAAAATTAAGAATTCAAGTCCATAGCCTGGCCTAGTGGCACACACCTTTAATCCTAGCCCTCAGGAGGCAAAGGCAGGTGGATCTTTATGAGTTAGAACCTAGCATGCTCTATATAGCAAGTTTCAAGACAGCCAGGACTACATAGAAAGACCTTGACTCAGGACAGGAAAAAGGAGAGAAATTCAAGTTGTATAAGAAGTTCAAGACCAGCCTTGACTACATGAAACTTGTTGAGAGAGAGGGGTCGGGGAGGGGTGTCACTGCATAAAACAATAATTATAAAGAGTTGTGATGGTTTAGAATGTAGACATATGTTTTGCACAGCAGTAATAGCCTGAGAGGAGAGGAAAGTGGAGCAATATAAGAACAAATTTGCCATATGCTGTTAATATCTTGCTGTATTAATCCAAACCAGATTGTTTTGAAATAAAATGTTACTCGTAACTTCCAGACACATGCTACAAACATCATTACTAAAAACATGGTGAAAGAAATAAGGTAATTAAAATAGCACATAAAATACCTCTTAACAGACTCCATGAGAAGCAATTTTTTCATTTCATAGGTGAAGAAATAGAATGAAAGATTACTTTACACGAACTCATGACAGAATCAGACCCAGAAACCAAATCTGTCACTAAAATCTTTTACTATGGTAAAAGGGAAATTATTGAAGTTTTCTGGTTAAAATAGTTATGTTTTATTATTTTAATAACCATCTTTTTTATAAGTAACATTCTTTTGATTTCATTTGATCTGGAAAGTGGAAGAAGCTTGAATGTTTTCTAGAGTGACACTGCTAAGTGGTAGAACTAGGATTTTAACGCATGTGTTAGGTAGGAGGCTTGCTCTTGGCCCATGCTCCAGGGGCCTTGCAGCCTGTGTCTTCCAGGATTGCAGCACACTGCAGATGGCTGTAATAGTTGGGCAAACCTCACAGCCTAACTTCTCTTCCTGCCAGTGGCTACTGAGTAGAGGGCACAAATCTTAGAAAAGCAATATTAGACCCTTTCCTTGCCTTGCTTTGTAATTCAGATTAAAAGTATCTTATTTGCTTCCTCTCCACAGAACCTAAGTAACTAAGAGTTTTTAAGTAAAATGACCAAGTATAAAACTAGATAAGGTATTTCTAATTTTACTTCATATCGCTTGACAGATTGAGTCATGGGTTAAGATATTTACACTTAAGAAATGCAGCTCAGGACTTGCTTTGATTTCTTTAGATTTATAACAAGTTATATTTTTAATTTACTGCTACAATTTGGGGACTTCTGAAAAAAAAAAAAAGATAAGTAAAAGCAAGTTAGCCATCAGTGTTTTTCTTCCAGCATCCGCAGAGGAGGACTGAAGGATTTCATGATTTAACTTTAAGCCGGCTCACATTTATCATCTTGATATTTATTTCCTTGACTTTTGCCCAGCACTATTTTAGAAATGCTCATTGGTCTCAGAAAAAGAAGAGCTTGTTTTTCTAGTCAGCTTGAAGGAAGATCTCAGTGTAATGCTGAGTACAGAATCTGACCTTCCTGAATCTAAATAAGGAGGCCACTGTTTAAAGTTCTCTCTTAAGGGGAAATTACATCAAATACTTAGAAAAATGACATGTTTTTTTCTCCTAATTCCTAGCTCATCATAATTTTCCTCTTTGAGCAAGTTCCAGGAAATTTATAATTTTCCTGTAAAGTAGATGTTGAGTAGATGACACTAGAAATCCATGTTTTGAATTTGTCTTTATGATGCTCCCTTTTTTCCTTCCTATTTGAATACTTGCCTTTATGAACTTATATTCCATACTCAGTAGATGTTAGGGACCATGCAAATAGAATGAGTAAAGAAACCAGAAAAAAATGCGTAGAAAAACATTTCCATTTAGTCTGTAGCTAACCACAAAGAAACATGGCTGCCTAGACATTCAAATTTAGTGTTGGTTTTTTTTTTTAATGCTGTTGAACCATTCATATGTGCTGACTTAAGGCCTATGGTTTCTCAGTGTAGGTATTACAGAATTCTTTTCCTAAATATTTGTATTAAGGGACTGAAGAGTTGGTTCAGAAATTAGGAGCACTTGTTAATCTTACAGAGGACCTTGGAATGATTCCCAACACTTACTTGGTGGCACATAACCATCTGTAATTTCAGTCTCAGGAGTTCCATCGCCACCTTCTGACTTCCATGGGCACCAGGCTTGCACATGGTGCACATACATACATGCAGCCAAAACACTCATACACATAAAATAATTTTAAAAGCCTTTGAAAATTCATTTTAATAGTCAAAAGTTTTGAAAGATATATTTGGATGACTTACCCACTAAAGTTTTAAGTATTAGAGACAATCCAGGAACTCACCCAGAGCTTATAAATTACTATTCATATGTGCCATTGCCATGTATGCCTGTGCCACTCCTTTATAGTTGTGCTTCTCCTGTCATTTACCATTTAAATAATTCTTATTTTAAGGGGATGAGGTAGTGGCATAGTAGTTAAGAGTGTATACTGCTCATGCAGAGAACCTGAGTACAAGTCCCAGCACCTGCATTAGGCTGTTTATAATTACCTGCTCCAAGCAGGAGATCTGATACCGCTAGTCTCCATGAGCATCCACAGATACAAATAATTAAAAATAAATCTTAAGAATAGTTTTTACTTTAAAATTTTAAGAAACATAATATCGTTTGGATTTGCTTAATTGATTTTAAAATAAAAATTGTCTACTCTAGGAAGCAAGTGTGTGTGGTCCTGAGTGAATGTATTGCTAACTTGGGCACAGCCATGCCAAGGACTCCAAGACCTTGGACCCATGGAAAATTGACAAAGCCATTACCATATGGGGCAGGCTCAAGAGGGATGGCAAAGATTGCATGTAAGGAAATGGCCTCTGCAGTCAGCAACTGAAGCTTCTTCCTCACAGATGTTTACTGCCTGAGCCTGACTGCAGCTTACAAGACTAGCTAGCCCCTCCCACATCCAGTCCCTAATAAACACACTGAGGTTCTGAGTTGCCCACAGTAGCAAGTAGTAGAACCTCATCTGACCCCAGCTTTACTGTGCATTGTCTGTGCATCCTTTCTTCATTCCCTCACCATCTCTAGTCAGGGTTACAGGACCCAAGGCAGGAGAATCTCAGTCTACTATAAGGCTTTTGATCTGTTGAGTTGAAGAGGAACAAAAATATAGGATGGCAAAGTATTAATTATTTATAATCAATTACCAATGCAAATCAGGGTTTTCTTATAATGTAACCAAAAGACACAGTTTGGAATATGGCTAATATAAACTATAGTTATTTTGTAATAATATAAGGCAATGTCTTATTTGGTACACACACACTTTTTTTAAAGTTTGGGAACTTCCACATCATACAGTTTGTGAACTCAGTTGCTTCTCTTTTGCTAATGTTAATACCATCAGGCTTTTCAGTCAGGGTGGTTAACGTGGATTCACCCATATTTTTAAACCTTTAGGTTCTGATCTGGTACATTATTTATCAATCAGTTATTTGCTGAACATCGTTGGTGTTTCAGGCTTCATACTTGACCCTTAATGCTAAACAGACTGACATGGCCGTTCCTATTCATAGGGTTCAAGAACCAAAAGAAAGACAGGCAGGTGTCAGAAGAACAGGGTAATGCCGTAAGGTAAAATGACAAGACGCATCCAGAGTTCATAGTGATCAAGAGAAGCTCTTGAGGATGAATAATACTGAGCAAGGCCAGGAGAGAGGATGAAGAAAAGGCATGTGTAAAAGCTCAGAGGCGAGAGAGAAGTGCTGGTAGAGTTCAGAGATGTTTAATGTAGGGAAAGTGTTGCAGGGAAGGGAGATGGCAAACAGGTGAGTGAAAGGGGCAGACAGAAGCCACATCAAAACCACGTGGTCAGTGGTAAAGTTCAAAACAAACAAAACTTTATTCTGAACATAATGCCTGGCCAGGGAAGAGTGTTGAATAATCACGTAAAATATAAGTCAGGGGTATCCTCCCAGCCACAGTGTGAAAGGGGATGTCAGGACCAGGCATGGTTATGTATACCTTTAATCTGAGCACTCCAGAGACAGTCAGGCAGGTCTCTGTGAATTTGGGGCCACTGTGGTGTTCATAGTGAGATTCAGACCACGCAGGGCTACATAATATCTTGCTGAAAGAAAGGAAGGAAGGGAGGAAATGTGTTAGCAGAAATAACTGAAATAGGAAATTGCTGAAAAATAGCAAAAGTACTTTGAAGGTTAGCAATGTAGCTGTGTTAGAGTGTGTGCTTCACATGTGTGAAGTGTAAAGGTTTGATCACTAGCACTGCTAAAGTTAATTGTTAAAGGCTCTAATTTCTTTCCTGATACTCAGATAGCTAGCATAATGTCTAAGTGCAGTTGACACTCGATATCATTCAGACTACATAGTAATTTAGTTTGCCTTAAAATGTATCCTTTGTTCATGATACCTATATTATCATGTCTTGTATATAGGTAAAATGAGTAATTTCTTCCAAACAAGATATTATGGTAAGCTACTGAGAATTTTTCTAAGTCACAAACTTCATATCAGAAAATATATGTCTCTTTTTAAAACAAGTTCATGAAAATCCTGGTTTAAGGTAGAAATTTTTATTCCATCTCAACACACCACAGTGTCTGAAAATGTTCATAACTGTGAAGATTATATTTAAGACATTTGCACTGTGCTGGTTTATAGTGCTCAATGGTGCCATCTAATGGTGAAAGAAGATTCGACATTATTACTCTACTCCAGGGACAAGTTTTGTTTTGTTTTGAGCCAATTTTATATTAAAAGCTTGATGTAGAAGCCAGTCACAAAATATAGAAATAATTATTGTAAAATTATTATAGAGATGATTCTCATAAATAATACTAACATACAAGAAAAAAAAGAAAACACTTGGGAGGCAGAAGCAGGCGGATCTCTGAGTTCGAGAGAGTTTGAGGCTAGCCTGGTCTACAGAGTGAGTTCCAGGACAGCCAGGGCTACACAGAGAAACCCTGTCTCGAAAAAAAAAAAAAACATAAAAAAAGAAATAAAAGAAAAAAGAACAATGTTAGATGATATAATTTAGCCCTGGCTGTCCTGGATCTCACTCTGTTGGCCAAGCTAGCCTCAAACTCAGAGAACACCTTTCTCTACCTGAGATTAAAGTGCTGGAATTAAAGATGTATCCCACCACCACCTGGTTTCAGACACATTTTTCAAAAGATACTTGAGAAAGTAAAAAGAGCAGTCCATGAAATGAGAGGAAATATGTCCAAATTATATATCTTGTAAAACTCTAGTATATACAATATATAAAGAATTATTGGCACTTGAAATCAGAATTAGACCCCAACTAAGAAATATGAAACAGAGGCTGGAAATGTAGCTCAGTTGGTGGACTACTTGTCCAGCATGGAAAAAGCTCTGGGTTCCATTTCTGTTACTGTATAAACCAGGTGTGGCAGCTATGGAATCTCAAGTGGAAACAGAAGGGTCAAAAGCTAAGGGTGGGCCAGTGAGATGGCTCAGTGGGTAGAAGCACTTGTGTGCAGGCCTGACAACCTGAGTTTGATCCCCAGATTCTGCAACATAGCAGGAAAAAAATCAGAATTTCACTGACTGCCACATAGGCACCACAACGCATGTGTGTCTTCTATAAATAAATATTTTTCTTTGGCAGTTGAAAGTACTTTTAGTTGTATAACAAGTTCAAGTTGTACTACAAGAAACCCTGTCTCAAAAAAAGTCAAAGGTTTAAGTTAGATAATTTTGCAAAGAAAATAGGTCAGTATATAGCAAAACATGTAAGAAGCTCACAAACATCTGTAACTTCAGTCTAAGGAGATCTAATGTTCTCTTCTGACTGCTGTGAACACTATATGTGTGTACAGACATACATTCAGGTGAATACACATACACATAAAATAATAAAACAACAACAGTACCAATAAAAAGCACAAAGAATCACACACACACACACACACACACACACACACAAATAAGTGGTGGCAAGGACACAGAGAGTCTTCATGAATTGTTCGTTGATAAGGTGCAGCACTATGGAAAACAAAGTTGCCATATGGCTAAAGGCAGTTCTACTCTGATGTGTCTCCCTAGGGAACTAGAAGCAGGTGACAAAGCTAAAATAAAGGTAGAAGTGAAACTCCAAAATGAAAACATTTTATTTGGAAGTAATAAAAAAATAATATTGCAATCCAGAACGCATGCACACATGCTGAAATGACCTCTAGGATGTCTAGGGAACAAAGGAAAGGTTGGCAGCTTTGTTGAAACAAAAGAAATGTACTTAAGCCATTATAAAAGAAAGCTCATTGGCACTTTGGTGTGTTTGAGAGAACTGGGGAGTTCTCACTGGAGAGCAGCAACAGTCACTATGCAGAGCTAGCTCTGTTGACAGTTTTGTTAATTGATGAGAAGAAAAAATATAGATTTTTTTTAAAGACAAAGCTGTTGTTAGGTTGAGTGGCAGGAAAGTTCTTGTAATGATTATTGAGATCTGAATGTTTTCCCTTTGACCTCTCTGTTTAAGATGTTCATGACAGGAATATTTGCTATGTAGATAAACACGTGGGCATAAATGTTCATGACATTTTATGTTTTCTCTCAGATTGCTCTGTAGCAAATATATACTAAACCCTAATTCTACCACTAATGAAGGAGATTTGTGTTTATTGTATATGTGTTCCAGGCTCTGGGCCTGGATTCTTCCTTTCTTACAGTCCCTGTAAAATTCCTACAGCTAATTGTCATGAAGTGTCTAGAGAAGCAGATAGGCAAAGATCAGAACCCAGATGTTTTTGTCTCCAGAATATTCGGGTTTTTTTCCTAAGCTTTAGCAATATTAGATTTTTCCCTTTGTTGGTTGCTATTCATATAAATTCAACACTTCCCTAGTAACTGCTCACTGTTCACATATTCTTACGTAATGCTCTATGCCTTTTGTCAGTTTATTAATAGATTTTTGAAATTGGACATTTCTATATTTTTAAAGACAAAGGAATTATGTACCAAACCTTTATCATAATTTTTGGCTTTTATAATATTCCTCCCTTTTAGGCTCTTGATGGAAATGTGTATGACCACCTCAAGGATTATTTGATAGCCTTCAGCCGGACCGAGCTAGAAACTTGCCAAGCTATACAGAATACATTCCAGTTTTTACTAGAAAACTCCAGCAAGGTAATGTGTTTTTAATGCAGCAAGTAGTATTTGCCATTTTATTTTAATCTAAAGTTATTTCATACATTCAAAATGAAGATACTAATGATAGTAGAAACAAGTTTTAAAGGACATAGTTCTGAAAAAATTCTCCTTAAGAAAGTGGGAGAATGTTCTGATCACTTTCTGGGTGAGATGAATGAAAGGGGGAATGTGATATGCAGGAAAGCTTAGACAGCAGTCTGTTGCCGTCGGTGAAGGATGGCCTGCTCACAGGAACTTCAAATCCATTCAACTCAGTCATTCGAGAGAACAACAAGGTCACCTGTCAATGCCGACAGCAAGAAAAGTGAACACAGGGAACGTAGCATGTGATAATTGATTTAAAAATAAATTCCACAATGCCTTGTTTATTTTTTTACAATTTAAACTCAATTTCTATATGCTATCAGACTTTGGTATGATCTTTTCATTTAAAATACCGATCTATTAACTTTGCCAACATGCCACACTGAATATATAAAGAAAATAAATATGATTGTTTTTCCTCAGAATCAGATAAATTGTTTATTTTTAAAGGTCATGGTGAGTCTTTGCTTTAGAAGATAAATTTTGCCTGTAAATGTTACATTCTTTCTGGAAAATGCAATGAATATTTCCTGACTGTATGCATTTTAAAATGTATACATTCTATCTAGATCTACTACTTATATGACCTAGGTTAATTCTTCCTTCCTCTCTCCTCCCCCTTTCTTTCTTCCATTAAGGAGAATGAGAACTGAGTAATGTCTTTAGAAACTGTTTAGGAATCAGGATGTCCATCTTCACAAGACAGGAATGAGAAAAACACACAGATTCTTTATTCTAAACACCTCCCAATGCAAATATTCTTGTTTTGGTGTTTCATAGAACTCCTGATTCTATGTGTAGAAAACAATAAAAGGGGTCTGGAAAGGAGCTCAGAAGTTAAGAGTACTTGTTGCTCTTTCAAGGGGTCCAGGTTCAGATCCAGCAAAATCCATGTAGTGGATTGCTCATAACCAACTGTAACTGCAGGTCTAAGGGATCTGACACCCTCTTCTGACCTCCGGGGGCACCAGGCATGCACATGTTGCACATAACGCACACACAGGCAAAACACTCATCCACGTGAAATCAATCAATTTTATTTAAAAATATAAAGAAGGAAGAGCATTTAAGATACCAAGTTCCTATATCTCTCTTCCTAGAACATCAATAAAAGATGTAAAAACATTGATGTGTAGAAAGAAGAATAGATGAATGGATGAATGTTTTTGAAAGAAAAATAAAATTTTAATTTTGGAATTGTGGTAATAAGTATACAGGTGTTCATTGTGGAAATCTTTCTTAGTCTATTGATTGATTCATTCATTCATTGACAGAGTCTCACAATGTAGCTCTGACAGGCCTAGGACTCAATATATAAACCAAACTGGCCTTGAACTCACAGATACCTACCTGCTTCTGCCTCCAAAGTACTAGGATCAAAGGTGTGCTCCACTATACCTGGCCAATTCTTTTTATTTTAATGTGTGTGTTTGAAATCATAAGATAATATTAGAAGAAAATGTCTATAAATGTGTACTGATTTTGTTCCTTCTACATAATAATGGCTTTTAACTACCGTAAAAAAAAAAAAAAGATGTTTAGTAGTCAATTCAGGTTTTCTGAAATTTTTTTTCTGATTTTTTAAATTGCATTTTAGTACATTATGGCAGTTTTCATTTTCCTATATAGTTGTCCACTTACCAGGTCTGGTGGTACACATCTTTCAAGAGCTCTGAGGCCACCTTCCTTATTGTTTCTGTGTTTGCACTTTATTTTTGGTGACACCGGTCAGTTTTATTAATTTTGCTAGAAATACTTTTTGTTTTGTTTTTTAGTGATGTGTTTCCTCAATTATTTCCTTATCTAAAGTATTTCCTTCTATATTCTTTATTTAGTGTTCTTGCTGTTTCTTGAAAAGCTTATTTTTCTTGTTTTCAATCAATTAAATACACACACACACACCCTACTCCTACTATAGTCTGATATGGACCGCTTTTATTCTTATTTTTCCATCTTCTCATTAGTCCATGAATTTGCATTTACTGGGAATGTGGCAGGATGATGTTATTCATTTCCAGCTTTACTGGAAACTGTAATCTATTTTTATTCTAATTTTGTCAGGTTATCTTTTGGCAGAATTCTTTGAAATTTCTTTTTTTTTTCCAAGAAAATGTCACTATTTTTAGTTTTAAAAATATGTAGGCATTCAGAATGAAGACAATGACTAGACTGTAAAAAAATAAGAGTAATAAACATATAGGAATGAGAACTGACTAATAATTGTGCATGTATTTGATTTTTCTGAGTATTCATGGTATCTCTTACATTGTGAATCCCATATTTGTTTTATGGAAAAGAAGATAGACTGAGCCTGAGATTGTACCTCTCTCTCCTCCTCTCTCTGTCACACACAATGCTCCCATCACTGTACTGTTACTCTACTGTGTTATTTTATCTATTTTCTCATATTATTGTTATTGAAAATGAATTAAGAATTTATGAGCTACTTTGGATACAAAGGGATAAGCTTTTATTTTTTGCTTTCACTCATGAGCCTCTCTCTCCCTGGGGGTGAGGTGTAAATGAGATGCTCTTATGTCAAGACTGGAAGTGGTAGGAATAAAAATTCAATATGAATGATGTAGCTTGGAGATGTGGCCTGTTGTTGTAAGCGAGAAGAGCTCACACCTACGAGATTTATACCATGTGTTTTTCTGTTACAAACAGCTTGTTATGCTGTTCTGTTAGAGTTCAGAAAGCAACTCAGAGATTGCTAACTGAATGGAATGTTTTAAAATCTTGACTTTTTTATTCTACACTGTTATTTGTTTGGGTAAAAAATCTGTTTTCTCTACTTGCTTACAATGTAACATAGTCCCAGGTTGTTGTAAGGGTAATTCATGCAGACACTACATATATAAATGTTAAAGTGCTCTCTATAGCTTTCACCCCATGAATGGAAACAACTGGCCCTAGGAGCGTCTATTAAATTTCAATTATTTATGAAGCTTGCTCTTCTCCTTAATATTTTATGAAATGCTTTGTATATGTAACTGAAGCAGATGTTGCTAGGGATATTTTTTTCTAGAATGGTAACTCCAAAAGTGGCTCTACTGTCCTGTGTCTCCTGTTCTCAGCCTGCAAAAGATACCTCTATCAGTTAGTAGTGTAGCTCCTTGAACAAACAGTTCATAACTTGACAATTTTATCCTGTATTTCTTTGGAAACTGACCAGTGATATCTATAACATCTTGAAAACTAGCCAGAAAAGTGAATTTAATATATTAAAGAACAAAATTATGATCATTGTTGGGCAGTGGTGGCGCACGCCTTTAATCCCAGCACTTGGGAGGGAGAGGCAGGTGGATTTCTGAGTTCGAGGCCAGCCTGGTCTACAGAGTGAGTTCCACGACAGCCAGGGCTATACAGAGAAACCCTATCTTGAAAACCACCCCCCCCCCGCCAAAAAAAAATTATGATCATTACAGTGGATATGAAAAGCTGGCTGTGGTGGCACATATCTTTTATCCCAGGACTCAAGAGATAGACAGGCAGGCAGGCAGGCAGGCAGGCAGAGGCAGGTGGGTCCCTGTGAGATTGAGCCTAACCTGGCTTACATAGCTAATTCCACAATAGCCAGAGCTACATAACAGTGAGACTCTGTCTCAAAACAAACAAACAAAAACCAGTGGATATGAAAAAGGACATTTTACAAATTTTAATTTTTTTGTAGTCAAAACAAGAACTCAGCAAACTGGAAATTAATGGGAATTTGTAGAACACAGTATCATTTGTGAAAAGCCATTAGCTAATACCATGCTCAATAATGAAACACTGTATGTTTACCAAGATCAAGAACTACTCTCATGACTATACTGCACTGCTATACTCAAGGTCCTAACTTAAACAGGTTAGAAAGAGAAGAATAAAAATTATTGCTAGTTGGAAATGGCATGATTCTCTATAATAAGCCATAAAACCAATATAAAAACTACTGAAGTAATCCAGATAAAAAAGCAATTTGGCAAAATTACTCTAGAAACAAGATCAAACCATAATAGCCAGTTGTGTGTCTGTACTCTTAACAATTAATGATTTGAAAATAAAATTAAATCAGTTCAGTACAGTAGTATCTATAAAGAATAAAATACCTGAGAATGAATTCAACCAAAGAATTACATACTGAAAATTTCGAAATATTGCAAAAGAGAATCTAAATAAGTAGAAATAATAAACATTCATAAATTGGAGGGTTTCATATTGCTAACTTTATAGTATCACCCAAAGTGATCTACAGATTTAATATTCCTATCAAAACTCCAATAGCCATTTCTGTTATAGAAGTGAAAAAGACAAACCTAGTTTATATGGAACTGTGAGAAACCCTAAATAGTTGAAGTAACATTGAAAAGGAAAAGCCAAACTCATAATTCCAGATTATGAAGCTTACTTTAATGTCACAGAAATCAACATAGTATGGTGTGGACATTAAGAGAATAAGTCACCAGTGAAATAAAGTTTGAGTCTTGAAAATAAGCCTGTGCTTACATAGGCAACTGATTTAAACAGAGGTACTCTTACTATTAAGTGGAAAGGATTCAATCTTCAAAAAAGACACTGAGATAAATGTATAACCATATGCAAAAGAGCAGAGTTGCACGTCTTCCCAGTTTTTAATGATCTCTGATGCACAGCAAATAAAGGATGAGTAAAGGGCACACAGTGGCTAAGTAGAACTCAGAATGTGTTCAGTTAAATGCTGCTCACACCTAGCCTCAAGATATATCATGCAGGCAGTTGGCTTTCAGACTTAAGAGGCCTATGAACCATATATACATAATGAAAATAAATCTTTTCTTAAAATAAGATGATGAGCTAGGAGAAACCAAGAGGGACTATGTGCTTCCAACTCTACCATCCCCTGCCTCTCTGCCCCCAGTAAGTTTTTATATAGTAGCTATCTTCTTATCCTCCTAAAATATTGCATAGTATTTGTCTGGTCTCCTAATCCAGAATAGTGTCTAAACTAGTACTTTCCAAATTTAGAATTATCTTCTTGAGAAAAATCAGACACGTAAGTAGGAACTCAATTAAACAAAAAGTAAGATGTGTAACATTTTTATTTCCTTTTGATCATATAGTATTGGAAGATTTCTTGTTTGTTTAGAAAATAATAGAGGGGATAGTGGGATGACTCAGTGGTTAGGAGTAAGTAATGATCTTGTAGAGGACCTAAGTAGGGTTCTTAGCACCCACCCCAGGCTGACTGTTAATGCCAGTTCTAGAGTATCTGGACACCTTCTAGCCTCCATGGGGACGTGGGCTCACAAGTATACAAACCCATACACATACATTCACATATACATATAATTAAAAATAAAATAAATTATTGTTTGTTTTAAAGAAAATAATTCCAGATATGGTGATACATGGCTTTAATTCCAGCACTTGGAAGACAGACACAGGTGAATCTCTGTGAGTTCAAGGTCAGACTGATTTACATAGTGCATTCCAGGCCAGCCAGAGCACCATAATAAGACTCTGTATGAAAATAAGTAAATGAAAAAATAGATGAATAAATATACATTAAACATTTTAAAATGTATCATTATTTGGTGTGATGTGTGTGTTTGTGTGCACACATGCATATGATGAGAGGCATGGTATAGCATGCTTGTAGAGGTCAAAGGACATCCTTGTGGGGTTGGTTCTTCCTTTACACCTTTACCTGGGTTCTGATGATTAAATTCAGGCCATCAGGCTTGTGCAACAAGTGCTCTTTACCTGATGTACCATCTGGCCAACCCCTAAACTTTAAACTTTAGAATATAATTACTGAACATTTTAACTTTACTTAAGACTTACAGGTTCCTGTTTTGTCTTTAGGTGGTACGGGACTATAACCTTCAGCTGTTTCTACAAGAGAATACTGTATTTCACAAGCCTCAGCCCTTCCAGTTCCAGCCTTGTGACAGTGATACTGTAAGGGAATTCTCATCTTCATTTTACTTGTTGTTTGTGCTCGAATAAGCAGCAGAAGCTGAGTGTGTCTCATTAATTTATAACAACTGTGAAGGCACAGAGAAACCACACTGGTCCTTTCTTAGTGTAGCTTGCACTTCCAGTGTCTTTGTGCTAACAACTTTCCACTCTGTAAGTTACTGGAAATCTAAAAACAACCAGAAAAGAAGTTGTATTCAGTGGATTTTTTTCAAGTATAAATTGTGTTCTCTGAGCATGAAATTCTTTATACTATATCCTTCGAACCAACCAGTGGCTAAATTTTAACCAGAATAGAATTAATAAATAGAATGATAAGTATGTGTGTGAAAATATTTTGGCTGGTTTTATATAAATTATAGATCTTTGTCAACTTCCTTCATATTTTAAATTGTTAAAACTATCAATGTTGTTTTAAGATAGCAGTCATATTTTTCTGAGTTTCTTAGAAATGTTTATAATTATTTGACTTTTGAAAAGAAACAAAATATTGTTTGACAATAAAAATACAAAATTTAATAGTACAAAACGATAAGACATGTATGAACATATCTAGCATATTTTCTTAAAGTAAGCAAGCTATGACAAAAGCAAAGTATATTTATAAGTCTTAAATTAAGAGTCAATACCTAGAGAACTTGTATATAGTTCAAGAGTTTAATAGATATGTTTGACTCATTTTTTTCCCCTTCATTTTCTTCTAAAGTAAGGTCTCAGCTTTGTAGCACTGACTGTCCTCAAATTCACAGAAATCTTTGCCTTTGCCTTTCAAGTGCTAGGATTACAGCGTGAGCCATCAAACCCAGTTCCTACCTCCCACCCCCTTACATTCTAAATAGCCTGGTGTTGCAGGCTATATGGAAGAAATTGAGGAAATCCTTATTTTACTTTACATAATAATCTTTTTCATTATAGTAATGCCTCTCCTTTTAAATTTTTATTCATTTTTATTTTTTGTCAGTGTTGGAGATAAAGCCTAGGGATACATGCTAGACAGGTGCTCTGTTGCTAAGCTACCTCCCTAGTTTTTCCTCCTTTTAAAGGCATTCAACTTTGCTTAATGACTCAATGACATTTTCTTTTTCTTTCTCTCTCTCTCTCTCTCTCTCTTTTTTTTTTTTTTTTTTTTTGGTTTTTTCGAGACAGGGTTTCTCTGTATAGCCCTGGCTGTTCTGAAACTCACTCTGTAGACCAGGCTGGCCTCGAACTCAGAAATCTGCCTGCCTCTGCCTCCCAAGTGCTGGGATTAAAGGCGTGCGCCACCACCGCCTGGCTCAATGACATTTTCTTAGAGTTTGACTTTTCTGAAGCCTGTAATGAATAAGCAGAAAATTAGAAGATAAGGGATATAATTCTATGTGATGGCTCATTCCTGTAATTCCAGCAGTCAGGAGGCTGAGGCAGGAGAATGACCTCAGAGTTTAAGAGTCTAAGGTAACATGAGCTACAAAACAAGATGTTGCTTTTAAAAGAAAAAAAAAGACACATAGTATAAACAAGTTTATCACTTTTGATAAACTTAAAATTCTGACCAATTCGAGACATTTTTTCTTTGACCATTTACCATCAGAAAGTTAGAATAATAGTGATTCTTACCTTTCTTTTCCAAAGCTCAACTATTGCTCTGAGACCTCCCTTCATTTCTAGGCACTGTGCTAATGTTCTTAGCTGTTATGTCCCTGTTTGCCTTAAAATTCTAACTCTCTGCTGTTTTCTGTCCTTGTGCAATCTTTACTGGGTAGAGTTTAAAAGCTGCCCAACTGGTGGATATTGAGCTCTCCCCTGTCAGTGCTCTGAGAATGACGATAGCTGAGGTATATGGGGTTATGGGACAGGGTGGAAGGGTGGAATGTGTGGGCTTGCATGTCACTGAAAGGTGGGACCTGATGTTGGAGTAAAAAAGTCATGTATATGGCTAAGGAGCCCTTTAGTGAACCAGCCATGGCTTTCAGTTTTTACCTTATAAATTAGAAAGTTTTCTTTATTGTTTGTAACCAAGATAGCGAGGTGCTCATTCTTCATCTTCTCTAGAGCACCTTAACTTTCCTCAGTGTTGGGACATTGAACTAATCCTGCCTTTATTAAAAGACCAGAGCCTAAGAGATAAAAGAAGCATGACCAGCATCCTGTTGTGAATGAATGGCACACAGCTGTTGTGATGGCAATATTCGTATTTTTTCTGATACACATTTTCATTTTTGAAAAGGAATGTTCAGTGCTTGTGGAACAATATATTTTATAATGGAAGAAGTTAAATACAATTTTACAAAAATCATTCTAGATTGTTAACTATAAAATATATGTGTATAAGCTTTTACCTTCACACATCTATGCACTTTGTATGTGCCTAGTTGCTACAGAAGAAGAGGAGGAAGCTGAACCCCTGGATCTAGAGTTACAGATGTCTGTAGACACTATGAGTGCTGGGAACTGAACTCAGATCCTCTGTAAGAGCAGCCAGTACTCTAACCACTGACCCATCTCTTCAGACCTTTGGTGCAATTTTTTTCTCTTCAGAAAGAATAACCCCTGCCTTAATATTTTTTCCTCTCCATATAGTCCAATGTTTTTTGCAATGATGGAGCCACTATTTAACTTCTTCCTTTTAGAGTTGGTAGCTCTAAACCTATTGTGGAGTGAAGAATCCAGGTTAGATCTGTTAACTCACTCATCCTATGAGGTGAACTTTGGCCATGCAGGAAAGACTAATTACCTCTGTCGTCAGTCTATATTGCATCTGAAAGCATTCTTGTTCTCATCTTGTTTTGAAGCATATAACATTTCAGCAAACACTGAATCCCTACTCTATATGCAGGTCACTCGGCTGTATGCTAAACTACAGACTATGGACTAGATGAGCTCACTAACATGTTCACAGATAAGAATAAAGTTTTAAATGTATATGGTGACATTCTCTTCTTGGTGTCCAGTAACTGATATAATCAATAAATCCTGATGTGGTATGATTTTTTTTTAGATAGGTCTGTTGAGGCATACTTATATGATATAATTTACTCAGTTCAAGTACACTCAACAATTTCTGTGTGTTTACAGAGTTATTTAAGCACCATTCTAAGTAAATCATAGAACACTTACATGACCATGAGAAGATCCTCTCATTTCATTCCTATCCCCTGCCACAGGCAACTTATACTTTCTGTCTCTATAATTTGCCTTTTCTAGGCATTTCACTAAATTAAATCATGCAGTATGTATAGTCTGTTGTATCTTGTTTCTTTTATTTAACATGTCTTTCAGATTTATCCATGTTGTTGAATGTGCCTGTATTTTTAATTTTTCTGATTAATATTTCATTGTGTGAATATTCCACATGTTGTTTATCATTTGGTCGACATTTAGTTTCTTTTTCACCCTAGATTTTACCTGGCTTAGAAGCTAGCTAAGTACTGCTTGTCTTGTAAATGTGATGGTCTGAGTTTAATACCAATTACCACTTTAAAAAAAAAAATCAGGCTTGGTGTTATGCTTAATAATTTCCAAGGAAGAGCAGCATACCAGTTTGTTGTCTGGTGCCAATGGTGAGTCCTAAAAACATACTTATAAGTAACATACAGACTGAGCAGGTAACCTTTAGGAATCTGTATGTACATATATGTGTGCAATAACAATCAAAGAAGAGAGATGAACTTGACTGGGAGCAGAGATGGGTATATGGGAAGGTTTGCAGGAAGGAAAGGGAAAAGAGAAATGCTGTAATTATAATTTGAAAAAAAAATCACACTGCTGTGGCTGGTGAGTCTCTATAACTTGAACGCTAGTCAGCCTAGCCTGCTTGGTGAGCTCCAGGTTAGTGAGAGACTATCTCTCAAAAACAGATGGACAGCACCTGAGGAATGATGCTCAAGGTTGTCTCTGGCCTACAGATACACACATGCACATGGAGGGGGGAGGGTGATGGGGAGATAATGCTACCACAGTTATTTCTTTGTATTAATATACCTAAGGTTATTGGGTCATAAAAAATTGATGTTTAAATCATTTTTAGAAAAATACTGAACCATTTGTCAAAGTATCTGCACTGTTTTTTATTTCTACCAGTTTTATATGAAGGTTCTTGTTTCTCCATATCACTACAAATATCTGTGTTGTTTCTCTATTTTTTTTCTATTTGTTTGTTTATTTCACAAAGCTAGAGGTCAAACCAAAGGCTTTATGTATACTAGGGAAGCATTCTGCTGCTGAGCTACACACTAGCCCACCTCTTTGATTTTAACCATCCTTGTGGTTATAAAATAGTATTTTATGGCAGTTTTGGTTTGTATTTATGTGATGACTAGCTGTTGAATGTTTTCATGAGCTTTCCAGTCCTTCATATATCTACTTTGATAATATATATATATATTTAAATCTTTTATCCATTATAAATTCTTACTTTGTTCTTAGGTTGTGTTTCTTCTTGTTATACGTTCTTTGTTTTAAGCAAACCTTTTTTTTTCTGTTATACCATTTTAATTACATGAAAGTATTAAGGTCAGTTCTAGGTTGAAGAACTAGCAACACAATAGATGCAAATAGTCAAGGAACAAGCAAGACAATAAACACAAATAGTCAACGAATAAGCAAGGCAATAAACAAAGTCCCGTGATCACTGTTTCTAAGTGCTTATCAGGATGACCAAAGTATTGGAGCCTACTTCCTTGTCTTAACCCAATGTCATTTCATACCTGAAGCATACTTCTTTGTTCTAGCCTAAGATTTAGAACCTGAAATTACTTCTGTGTTCTAGCCTAATATTTAGATTCCTGCCTGTAATTACTTCTTTGTTCTAGCCTAATGTCAGATTCCTACCTGAAGCCCATTTCCTTGTCCTTGGCCAATGTCAGATTCCTGCCAAGCAGCCCCAAAAATCTCTTCACATATCCCCCTTTTTTATTTCATAAACAAGACTGAGTCTGTCTTAGGTCATTCTGACAAGAATGCCTTCCTTACCCGTCAAGGAATATGCATTATCAAAAGCAATGCATTTCTGTCTTAGGTTGGTAAGGCTCTGTGCAGAATCTTACCTGTCCTTGGTTTGACAGCCTGTTAAATTAATAACTCCGTCTGGGGGTCCATTTTCAGTTTCAAGTCATGTACTTTGGCTGTCAACATGTTGATGTTGTTAAATGCAAGCTTTAACACAATGGGCAGGAATAAAAGTATTCCCAGGATAAAAAGGGCTATCATGATCAAGCTATATATGCCATTCTTGAAGCTTGACCATAATCGAAATACTGACCTCAAGCCATGGATAATTTTATCAGCAGTAATTGCAGTATTCAAAGCTCAACAGAGCAGCATTCTTTAAATTCATAATCTCTCTATGCAAAGTTAAAACATCCAGAGAGGTGTTAGAATTATGCCAAATACCCTGCAAGTGTCTTTAAACTTTTTCCTAATTATAATGACTATCATTGTAAAATTTAGAAGTAACATAACTCCATTGGTATTTGGCATGACACTCAATTGCTCTTTACTCTTAAACTCTGAACCTCCTTCCAGTGATTTGAATAGGATAATGAGCATCAATACGATTTTCCAAATGCCTATCTAAATCCTCTTGTATAATCAACACATTAGTAACATTTTTTGCTAAATGATTAACAAAAGTAGCTGCCTTAACTTCTTGTATCAAAGCAATTGCAGAAGCAGTGGTGCTAGCAATTAATGTGATTAAAGCTGTTATACCAGCAATAATCAAGCCCACTACCCTCTTGCTTCTGCTTAAAGCCTGACTCACTTCTTCCAGTACTTGCAAGCTTTTTAAAAAAAAAAAAACCAAGATTCTGTAATACTCAGGGCAATAAAACAAAAGCTGGTTGATAGACCCTGTAACAGACATGCCAGGTTTCAACACACTAATACAATTGGAAATTATACAGTCAATACAACTTTAAATATTGTAGAAGAAACAAACATAATTTTAACTTGACAATTAAAAGAGCCTTAACACATGTACTAACACTTGTTTGAAATCCAGATCCTGTCCCAACTTTATCTCATGCTAACATAACATCATAGAGAACTGCAGCTAACTTCCAAATATGTCTCTGAAAATGTCCAGATCCAGCCTTCCAAATGAAGACTGTTATTTCCAATATTGGATTGATTTCTAGACCAGTACATTATTGAGTTTGAATAACTGGTCATATTTAAGAAAAATACAAGAGTTATTATAACCTCTCTTTTTGATTCTCTGTCCCACAAGGTCTAAAAACTTGAGGCAAGGCAGCTTGTCCCATCTGGGATATAGGAAAGCAAAGGTGGGTTAGGAACATATGTCTAATACAGCTTCCCAGTCACCATTGTCAGGGCACTCAGCAGACTAACAGATCAACATCATTTTTTGTCCCAGCATCAGCATGTCTCACCAATCACTCTGGCAGCCACCATGCTCCTTCACCATCCTGCAAAAAAACAACAATAACAATAACAAAAAAAGAACAAACAAACAAACAAACAAACCACAAGCATGCCCTCTTCCCCATATTAGATACCTGATCGGGATCATGCCATATGCCAGTAAGTGGATCCTTCCTTTTCACCTAGGCATAAGTATGCCTAGTTGTAGGGGGCCATAGACTCTCAGCAGAAAGTTCCTTGGCATCCAAATGTTTTAAAAAATTTAAAATAAAAAGAACATTATTTAAATAAATTTGTGGTATACGGGGAAATGCTGCTCTCTTTTTTATTTTATGAAGATATTGTTTTAAAGTTCTATGGGTCCCTTCCACAGTACCTTGTTCTTGAGGATTATAAGGAGTCCCAGTAATGTGGGTAATACTAAATGTTGACAAAGCATTACAAATGCTCAACTATAATAGCCAGTTCCATTATCTGTTTTTATTATTATTATTATTATTATTGGATATTTTATTTATTTACATTTCAGATGTTATCCCTTTTCTCCATCTCCCCCCCCCAGAAACCCCTTATTCATCCCCCCTCCTTCTACTTCTATGAGGGTGTGCCCTCACCCATGCACCCACTCCCACCTCCCCGCATTTGACTTCCCACACACTGGGGCATCCAGCCTTGCAAATCTTTTTAAAATGGTTATTTACTAATATAGAGGTCAAAGGACAAGATGTGAGTTAACTCTCTCCTTCTCTGTAGGTCCCAAGAATGAAACTCAGCTCATCAAACTTAATAGCAAATTCCCTTGCCCCTGAGCCATCACATAGGCTCTAATTATGGATTAAATCTTGATGATGAACTAAAGTTTATTCTGCAGATATCAAGAAACAATATAACCAGAATTGAAAGATAATAAAAATTAATGGCTGACATTCTTTGAACATTACTTCATGCTAAATATTTTTCTAGTTATATAACTTATTATTAACTTATTTAATCTTTATGACAACTCTATTTAGATGTAATTTTGAATCCTTGCTTTAAAGTTGAGGAAGTTTGTTTAAAGTCACTCAGCAAGTGCTAGAGCTAACAGAGTTTGTAAACGAGTGATCTAGTCCTAAAATGGCAAGTAACACTTCAGTGATGAGAGAGAATTTAAGAAATACCATTTATGTGCTCGCTTCGGCAGCACATATACTAAAATTGGAACGATATAGAGAAGATTAGCATGGCCCCTGCGCAAGGATGACACGCAAATTCGTGAAGCGTTCCATATTTTTAAAAAAAAAAAAAAAAAAGAAATACCATTTATGTATTATAATAGATGGAGAACTATAGGATTTGTTCAGATATGACGGTAATATAATATCCATTACAGAAGCAGGATAGTTTTGGTAGTGGACTGCTGACCAGGTGATTGACAGGCCCAACTGGATTCACTCAAGGGAGAAAACAATATGTGTGTAATGTTCTGATCCTTGATGCTGATCAGAATCCCTGTCTCCACCCTGGGCAGGAGATATTCCATTCTTTTGACAAGGAAACTTTACAGTGGTCAGCCTGTGTGTTGCGCTGACTCCCTGGAGGCTTGAATGATCTTTTCACAGGGGTTGCCTAAGACCATCAGAAAACAAATACTTGCATTACAATTCATAACAGTAGCAAAAATCACAGTTACAAAGTAGCAGTAAAAATAATTTTATAGTTAGGTGTCACCACAACTTGAGAAACTGCATTAAAGGGTCATTGAGAACCACTGATGAGGACTGGCAAAATTGATACCTTTCCAGTGTTACCAGAGAAAAAGAAAGTGGGGCCCAAGGCTGACCATAAGAGAGAGGTCTCTCCTCAATGACCTCCAAGGGTATGAATCTCTGTGTAGCTATCTAACACTGATTTTCTATGAAGTAAGACATTGCTTCCCACAGAAGTAGGGCATGTCTTGCATTGTCAGTGCTGATTAAGGGAAAACCCTCTGGTCCAGCTACAGATTGGTAAAAGTCACAGTGGAGATAATAGTCCTTCTCTTTCTGTTCTCTCTTGTGTTGTAGAGTCGACAGTTAGAATCAGAAACTGGTACCACAGAGGAGCACAGTCTAAATAAGGAGGCTCGGAAATGGGCCACACGTGTGGCACGTGAGCACAAAAATATTGTTCATCAGCAACGGGTAAGTGTGGTAGGGCATGCTGGCTTTGTGCAGTTGAAATCAGATAGATTTTTTCCAACCTAATCTTTTCATTGTTTATTTGGGAGCTTCGCCTTGTGCACCCTGATCACATTCACTTCTCAGTCTTCTCAGGTCCACCTCCCCCAAAGAAAAAAAGAATGAAAAAAAAAGAAAGTCCAATTTGTATTACCTGTATACTCTTTGAAGAAGGTCAAACTCCCAGTGGCTAGGCTCTTAAAACAAACTGTGTCCTCCCTCCTCTCTCCTCCTGCCAGAAGCCATCAACTGTACAGAGCTACACTTCAACTCTTAAAAGGCTGACAGTTTTTAAGAGTTCTCTTCAGTGGCTTTTGTCTACACTGTTTCTTTGGTGGGGTGGCGTAAGGAATGAAGGTGGGAGAGAGAGGTTTTCACAGAAGCCTTCTATGAGATTTCAGATAGAGTTAGAGTTGAATTTTATTTTTATTTGTGTTTGCATGTGCACCATGTTTGTGCCTGATACCCACAGAGGTCAGAAGAGGGCATTGGGTGTTGGATCCACTAGAACTAGAGTTATAGACAGTTGTGAGTGTCCATATGTGTGCTGGAAAATGAACCTGAATTCTCTGGAAGAACAACCTGTGCTCCTAACCACTGAGCCATCTCTCCAGCTCCAAGTAGTTGAATTCTACTAGTGTGAAAAATCTTATGTATATTTTCCCTGTCTCAACAGTCAGCATTATGCTCTTAACTCTTAAGCTTTGAAAATCTAATAAGCTTTTTTTTTTTTAAAGACTTGTGTGTCTCCTCTGTACACATCCCTAACTATCCTGGTATATGCTATGCAGACCAGACTGGAGTCCACTAACATCAGCCTCTGGCCTCCACACACACCTTCATGGGAAAGTGCACTCATCCATACATATGCAATGAAATAGAAATACAGGTGGACAGCAACACATGAAACTATGCTTTCTGTAAAGGCATAGAAATAAAATAACGTTTTCAAAATTTTGTATTAGCATGAGTTTAAAGTTTGGCAGGTATCCCTGTGGTCAGGATATAGGGAAGGATAGATACAACCTTTTGGGGATATCTATTAATACTTAAATATGGAATTATTAATAGGACTAAATATATCAGTAAGATGATTATATATCATATATGTTAATATATTGATACAGAATTAAAATATAACACTGATATTAAAGTATAGAATATATATAAATTTGGCAATGTCTACTAATACTAAAATATAGAAGTCCAGGTAAAGCTCACTAATAGAACACCCACTTACTTGTGCTAGGCAGTTGTCTTAATCACCAATGCTCCAAAACAGTGAACAAACAACATGTACAACTTTGACTTTAGTAACTAAGGACTTTTTCACCAACACATAAGTTCCCCGAAATAACTACTCTGAGACTTAATTATATTTATGAATAAATGCTTAGGCCATAAGTTTGGGCCTATTCCCTGACTATCTTGTAACTTAATTATCCCATTTATCCTATTTTAAATCCTGCCACGTGGTTGGTTACCTGGTTCTCGGTTTCATGCAGCCACCTTCCTCTGTGTCTGGGTAAATCTCCATGCCTGACTCAATCCCAAAATTCCTCTTTTTCTCTACTTGATGTCTCACCTTCTAATCCTGCCTATTCATTGGCCAATCAGCTTTTTACTGACCAGTAAGTGCTGTTTGCTGTTTTAAAAGAAGTTTAAAAGTTCCAGTAGCAGTACTCTGAGTGTAAGTACACTATTGCTAAACTGTTGGGTGAGTGCTTTAAAAAGAATGAGGTCAGTTTCTGCAAACATGACAAGGTTTGGTAGAAACATTGAGGGAATGAATGATATGTCACTGTTTTTTTCTCCCCATAAAAAAGATTTTCATAAATATGGTTTGGAAAAATACAAATTGATGGGATAGTAGTATCTTGGTGTAAAGAGTATGTGTTGGATTCATTTGCAGTAATGAGGTCTTCTTGTTTCTTTACAAGAATTGTTTTGCAAGAATACTCTATAATCAGGCAGGTGTGGTGGTACAAATCTGTAATCCTAGACATAGAAGCTGGAAAATCAGAATAAAAAGCCAGCAACCTAGTGAATTTGAAAATAGCCCAAGCTTCATAAGACCCTATTCTTAAAAAAATAAAAACAAAACCGAAAAAGTCAACATCTATCCATTTTTAAAAAGTCAAAGCTATATATGTCTCAAATATGCAATGAAAATAAGGTGTACAGATTATATCTATCAATTTCTTGGTTTTCACCCTACATCTTCTGTTGCCTTAGGTCCAAAATATTAAATGGATAATGGATAAGCAAACAATGAGTGTTTAAATGCCCACTATTCTATAGCACAACAAAGTCCCACTTGGAGTTGTGGACTACTTTATCCAGTATATGCACACTGTCAGCTCTCCTCTCCTGTGGGTTTCGTCATGGCCATCTCTGTTATCAGAGCTGTCACAGCAACACAGTGCTAGTGTTCAAGTAATCTTAATTGTGGCCTTACTGTGCAAGACCAGCACTAGGGAGTCACCAGCTTATGAACCTCGGAAAGGCAGGTTAACCCTGATGCCATGTGCAGTACTGTAGGACACAGGAAACCATAGTAAACTTAAGGTTTTATACTGCTGTGGTTTAGGACACTAGAGACCTTGAGATGCATCTCCAGAGGAGGGAGCTGTTACTGCATGCTTTTATAAGTCATTAACATCAGGGAAAGCTAAGACAAGTACTCTTTCTTGTTAGGCAACTTTCAATTTCTAAAAATTAATTAAATAAATAAAATGTTTTAAATTAATTATTACTTTAGCACTGAACCCTCTGGAATTATGTGAATGCTCAAGGAAAGAAATGAGAATAAAAAATCTTGATTTTCTTTGACAGGTTCTAAATGAACTAGAATGTCATGGAGTTGCTGTATCAGAACAAAGCCGAGCAGAGCTGGAACAGAAAATAGATGAAGCTAGAGAAAATATCCGTAAAGCAGAGGTAAGAAAGCTGTTAATTGTAGTGTGTCACTAGTTCCAGGCGGAATGTTACAGTGTGAAGTGCACCTTTGAAATTGAGTTTCTACATGGGTATTAAATTGAAGACAAGGAACCGTCTTTGTGTCCACAGTTGTATTTTTGTGTACCAGTAGCACTTACAACAAAAACTCTGAACCTACTCTGAAGATCCTATAGTCATGAAACATTAAATAGCAAAAGGAATGCAGATGTTAATTTTAAAGTTTTCACATAGTGTTAAATAAGTCAATCAAATTAATGGTAGAGAAATTGACACATGTATGTTCAAATTCCAGAAGAATAAGCAAAGATTTGGTTAAGAAAAAAAGGAGAAAAAAAAAAAACAAAAAAACCCCAAACCACCTAATTATGAATTTTAATCTTTTTTTGGAGTCATAGGAATAGAGCTGGGAAGATGGCTCAGCAGTCAGACCAATGACTGCTCTTCCAGAGTCCTGAGTTCAATTCCCAGCAACTACACAGTGTGGCTCACAGTCATCTGTAATAGGATCTGATGCCCTCTTGTGGTGTGTCTGAAGACAGCTATGGTGTACTCATAAATTAAATAAATAAATAAATAAATCTTTTAAAAAAGAATAATAAAAATACAGTAGTGTAGAGATAAATGAAGAATGATACCCAACATTGATATCTGGCCTCCACATGTATACGTCCATATTACACATGCACACAAACATACAACGTCACTCACAGATTCTGAGCCAACATCTATTAGGGCATTCAAATAAGCAATTCTTGCATTAGTTCAATGTTCATCTACACTAGTGACTTTCAAATAGCCTTTTAAAAGTTCTAAGAAAGTGCCTCCGTGGTTTAGCAAACACAGAGAATTTAAGCATGTTTTGAGCATATTTCCATGGAGGTGATCTGAGTCAGAATAGACCTGCCATTTGTCCCTGTACCCATCTTCACATTTTACCTGGCACAATCTGACCCTCAAGCTTCCATACAGAGGAGAGCAAAGTGTCCAATGAATAGCCTTTTTTCCTCTCCAGACCTGGGGTCTAGAACCTCTATATTAAATGTGCTTGCCAAATACCGTTGGCAGGCAGTTGCTGAGCGGTAAACACTGGCTTGTGAACAAGAGCTGTGCTTGTTGCTTTTACACTGTTTTTGAAACATTAATAAAACAGGAATGACTATTTTGAGACAAGTCTCAAAATGTTTCTGAAGGTACGTCTTTATATTTTCATTTCCAGACTCCACCATGGTACCACTGGCTAGTGGTACCTTAACTCCACCAGACTGTTCCACCTCACCCTTAGTGTAGCAGTCAAAGGTCACACAGTCTCCACTTAGAGGGAATGATCTATTATTCCTATTAGTATGTCAAAAACATTAAGTGACATTTCCACAACACAGTGTCTTATCTCTCCTGACACAAGCAGTTAAATCTTTATTCTCAAAGATAATTTTCTAAAAATATGGAACCATGATATTCTATCCATTATCTTAGTTTTAAATATCTGTAAAATTGTCTTCAAATGAGCTCTCGTTTAGTTTTCATTTATTGGATAATCAAAAATAGCCATGCTAAAATTAGTTGACAGATGTGAGGGCATATTTTATTAGGGCAGCAGTTGTAGGATTGTCGTATTGAAATTTTTGGATAGACTAGATACTGAACTCTTCAGAGAAACTGACAGTAATCATTTCTCTGTTTCTCCTTTTTTTTTCCCTAGCTCATGTTATTATTTGCATTATTTTTTGTTGTTTATTTTATTATAAATTCTTCACCAAAAAAATGTTATCATACCCTTTGTCCTTTCTTTGTATTTCCTGCCAACATAAATGGCTCCCTCCCTTGTTTATCAATCTGCTTTGTCTAGTCTCTGTATGATTCCATTCATTTTTATTGCTAATTAGAGTAAGCACTGTTGTAGTACTCTGTCATTGATGAAAGAAACGTTTTCAGTGAGCAGAAATTAAAAATGTAAATACAGAGACTAAGGATTCTATAGTCATTAATTCTTGACTGGTTAAGTTGAGGCAAAGTCATATCAAATAATTTGGCAATTTAATGAGTGCTTCCTGTGTACCAGATTCTTAGAAAAAGCATCTCACAATAAACTGTTATTACACTGTTTTGATTTCTGAAATTCTCACAAGAACATTAGCAGTGGTACTCTCTTCAGTTTCTAATTAAAAATTAGAATCAGCCAGGCTTGGTGGTGCTCACCTTTAGTCCCAGCACTCAGGAGGCAGAGACAGGCAGATCTCTGTGAGCCTGAGACAACCATGACTACATAAGGAAAATCTGACTTGAAAAACAAAAACAAATTAGAATGAGACAATTGTTTAGTAAAACATCAGTAATCATTTTTTATCTGTTGTTGTTGTTTTGTTATTTGGTTGTTTGTGGTTTTTTATTTGTTTATTTGGGTTTTTTTCAAAACAAGGTTTCTCTCTAGTCCTGGCTATTTTGGTAACTGCTCTGTAGACCAGACTGGCCTCAAACTCAGAGATCTACCTGTCTCTGCCTCCCAAGTACTTAAAGTGATTAAAGATATGTACTACTAAGCCCAGCTTGCCCTGGTTTCTAAGTATTTGAATTTTTTGAAATGCCGTTTGTCACCCACATACACGTGTACACATATAAACAAACATTAATCATCTGATCTATATCATTACAAATTAACAATTGAGTGTTACAGCTTAAGATGTTAGATATAATTTCCTATAAATATATATGTGAAGTATACATATTGTACACATACTTGTAAAGAAAAATGAGAAAGGAATCAAAACAACTTACTACAAAAATTAAAACCAAATTTGGGCTAGAGAGATGGCTCAGCAGTTAAGAGTGCTTACTTTTCTTGCAGAGGACTGGATTTGGCTCCCACCTCTCTCAGGGTGACTCAACCATATGCTGTCTTTTGGAAACATTTTAAATCCACAGGACACTAATAGATTAAAAATAAATAGATGGAAGAAGATATTCCAAACAATAATCAGAGGATGACAGTCATGGACAAATACTGTGTGGTTGTACCTGGAAAAGGAGAAAATTAGATAGGGAGGAGAATGAGAAGCTGTTATTTAGTGCATTGAATTTTGAATTTGGGGGCATTTAAAATATTTTTTAAAGATTCATTGTTATATGGGTGGTTTTTTTGAACATGTATATCTGCATACTCAGAAGAGGGCATTAATTCCCATTATAGAAGGTTGTAACCCACCATGGGAGTGCTGGGACTTGAACTTAAGACCTCTAGAAGAGTGCTGCTGACTATTGAGCCATCTCTCTAGCCCCTAGTTTTAGTTGTATGTGATGAAAGAGACCTGGAGTTAGCTGTATAATTGTTGCACAACAATATTAATGTATTTAATGCCCATTAGACTGTATATTTAAAATAGTATATGTATTTACATATATACATGTGATAACAGTTAATGAAAAAAGACGCCATGGCTGTCAAAGAGAACAAGTAGAGATCTGTGGGAGGAATTTGGGGGAGGAAGTTTGGGAGGAAAATGTTTTAATTGTGTTATAATCTCAAAAATAGAACATTTTAATGCTATATACATTTACCACGATAAAATGTGTCTTTAATCCTAATACTTGGGAAAAGCAAAAAGATAAGAAATTCAAGGCCATCTTCAAGTTTGAGGCCAGATTGGACTATATAAGACCCTGTATCAATCAATCAATCAATAAATAAATCTTAATGCAAACTAGACTACTTAATGTTGAGAAAATAAAATATACTGAATGTGTCTTGTTTTTCCTTAGCGGTTAGGTGACTTATATGTATGATTTCCATGAGTGTGTGTGTATGTGCATGCGCACATACTAATGTGAGTACACAAGTGTATGGTTATGCTTCTGTCGTTTTATGGATACTTGTCTATGGTTTAGGAACACAGTCCAGAAAATAGGCAGTTACTGTCTGTCTTGAATTTAGTGAAAAGCAACTGTAGTCTCAATTTCAAGTGTTTCTGGCAGCTTCATCATGATTTAATTTAAAATCAAAAGAACTGTTAATTAACAATCACTCGTGCCAGCCAAGTCAAAAACAAAGTTCTTAAAGCCTGTGCTTTAAAATGTTGATGTTATTAAAAAGAAATGTTATTAGCATTATTATTTAAAAAGAAAATAGTTTATGTCCATGCCATTGGATGACAGCCTTTCAAGATTAATTTCACCTAAAGTTCAAAGTAAAAATTTTTCCTTGGAAGAGCAGTAGAAGTGTTTTCATGCAAGAATTCATTCAAAGATTACTAAACACATGTTAGGAGAATAGCTTGGTGCTAAAGGAGGCTCAATTGTGTCAAAAAAGTAAATACCCGAACAGCTAGGTGTTTAATGCCTTCCTCATTATGACAGAGTGTTTATCATAAACAGAGGGAAGAGTGTGATTAGCTGTCCAAGAAAGGAAAAATCATTAGAAAACCATAGAAAGGATGTTTGACCCTCAAAAGATAAGGGGCATCATAAAGCATGAAGCATTACATGTCAGTGACTGGCATCAACCCAGCATGAGAGCATGTGCTGTGTTGGAGTGTGTAGTCATGTGGGAGCATAGAGGCTATGGAATGATAGGAAAGACTGTTTCAAAGTGTAAAAGCTATTGTACTCCAGATTATTATTCAGAATCCAGTTAGAGCTGGAGAAGTGGTTCAGTTGTTAAGAGTGCTTACTTCCCTTGTAGAGGATCCAAGTTCAATCCCAGCACCCACATGTTGTCCCACAACTATCTTTACCTAGTTGCAGGGGATTGAATGCCCTCTTCTGCCTTCTTCATGCTCCAGTCATGTGGTGCACATACATATACTCAGTCAAACATTTATACTAAATTAATAAGTGTGTTTTGTTTTAAGAATAAAACATAGTCCTAGTCCAGAGGCATAGCATTTAAAACAAGAGGATAACTTGATTAAGTTGTGCATAGACCATTAACGATGGCTTATGAAGGGTTAGCTTAGAAAGCTACCAAAGATGCTGGACTTCAAGATAGTCTAAGCCACACTCTTCTTAACAGCAAAAGGAAAATTTTGTGGTAGTCTCATCTCTTCCTAGTCTAGTTGTGATTTGTGTCAACAGTACTGTGGTCTTGTTGCAATACAAGGTACAGCAGGTGCGGCTGAGTGGCAGCACATCACATGCATCACATGTACCACATGCATCACATGAACCACATGTACCATATGCATCACATGTACCACATGCACCACATGTACCACATGCACCAAATGTACCACATGCACCATATGCATCACATGTACCATGTGCATCACATGTACCACATGCATCACATGCGCCACATACATCACATGTACCACATGCATCACATGTACCACATGTACCATATGCATCACATGCACCACATGCATCACATGTACCACATGCATCACATGTACCACATGCATCACATGTACCACATGCACCATATGCA
>NW_021604648.1:271478-287011 GCF_004785775.1 Grammomys surdaster | reverse complement strand
TGCACCATATGCATCACATGTACCACATGCATCACATGTGCCACATGCACCACATGCATCACATGTACCACATACATCACATGTACCACATGCATCACATGTACCACATGTACCATATACATCACATGTACCACATGCACCATATGCATCACATGCACCACATGCACCACATGCATCACATGTACCACATACATCACATGTACCACATGCATCACATGTACCACATGTACCATATGCATCACATGTACCACATGCACCATGTGCACCACATGCACCACATGTACCATGTGCACCACATGTACCACATGCAACACATGCAACACATGCACCACATGCACCACATGTACCACATGCATCACCATGTGCCACATGCACCACATGCATCACATGCCCTGGACCTGCGTTCAATCTCCAACAACACCCAAATCAATAAGATACAAGTATGCCATTTGCCTTATATGCTTATGTTCATGTTCTCTCTTTTCTGTAGATGGAAAATTAATATGTAACAATTGCTGATAAATATGAAGATTGTTACTGTGTGAGGGGAAATTGCCTTGAGTTCCAACCTTGTCTGTTTTGCTTTTTTCTTAGATCATTAAATTGAAAGCTGAGGCCCGGCTGGAGCTACTAAAGCAGATCGGGGTTTCTGTAGACACGTGGTTAAAGAGTGCCATGAACCAAGTGATGGAGGAACTAGAAAATGAGCGGTGGGCCCGCCCTCCAGCCGTGACCAGCAATGGCACTCTACACTCGGTACAGTTTCTTTTCTTGGATATCATTGGCTGACTGACATTCACTGTTGTTTGCTCTGAGGCCAAACCTGATAAAACTTTAAAATAAAAATAGTGGGAGGTTGTTACCTTCAGTCTGTAACTTGATTTAAACTTAATACAGGAAAGAGAAGAGGGAGGAGAGAACAAGTGTGTTAGTGCTTTATTTTGTTTTTAATGCAGTAAAGAATACTTTGCCACTAATTGGGCCATTGGTGTCTATCTCCTAAACTTAGTATTCCATTTATAAGGTAAATATGCATCTTAGCTGAAAGCAGTAGAAGAGAAAAACTAATATTTCTATAGTTCTCAGAGATCTTCTCTAATGAAATGAACATTTAGAAAGTTGAAAAATGCCGGGCAGTGGTGGCACACGCCTTTAATCCCAGCACTTGGGAGGCAGAGGCAGGCGGATTTCTGAGTTCGAGGCCAGCCTGGTCTACAGAGTGAGTTCCAGGACAGCCAGGGCTACACAGAGAAACCCTGTCTTGAAAAACAAAAAACAAAAAAAAAGAAAGAAAGAGAGAAAGAAAGAAAGGAAGTAAGTTGAAAAATATCTTTTCAAATGTAGGGTCTGAGCTAGAGAAATACCTCAGTCAGTAAAGTGCTTATCATGCAAGCATGAGGACCTGAGTTCAAGCTGCAGCACCTGTGTATCATAGCCAGACTTGGTGATACATGCTTGTCATTCCTTCCATGCTGGGAAAGAAGAGGCTGAAGTTCCCTGGGGTTCACTAGCCAGCCAGTGTAGCAAGCCAAATTGGCACGTTCCTGGCCAACAAGAGACCTTGTCTCAAAAAGCAAGGTAGATGGTGCCTAAGGAATAATATCCAAGGCTCAGCTCTGGCCTCCACACACACATGAACACACGTGTACACACACATATACATAAAATACACAGGCTTAGTATAAAGGTGAATTCAGTTACAAGGGACAGAGCAAGAACCCAATGCAGGGAGGGTTTGACAGATAATAACCAGTACATAGCTTGTTTTCTTCCTTCAAGTCCAAGGTTCATCCTGCTTGTTTCTTGGTGGAATTTACCAATGTTTGTTTCTCTTTGTTTTCTTTTGTTTATCATCTTCCTGTGTGGAGTATAGTGTCCATGTCTTCTGACTCTGTTCCACACAGCAAAGTGCTATGGTACACAATAGATACTTAGTGTTTATTGGCAGGAAGAACTAAGTGGATGAATGGAAGGATGCAATAATAGTAAACAAAGCCAAGGTGGTTCCAGCTGCTAATGTTTGGGCTGTGCAGATGTTAGGCATCCTTGTTACATAAATTGGCCAGCATTTTAGGAACACTCCTGGAAGTTTCATCACATGTTTCACATAGTACTCTGGTTTTCTAATGGAAATACACTTATACATTTAAAAAGATTGTGTGGAGGTATACATTATAAGGGAAAACAACGTATTGGAGTTTTTAGCTGGGTGGTAGTGGCCTACACCTTTAATCTCAGCACACAAGAGGCAGAGGCAGTCAGATCTCTATGAGTATGAAGCCAAGCTGGTCTACAGAGGTAGTTCTAGTACAGCCAGGGCTACACAGGGAAACCCTGTCTCAGAAAAAAAGAGAGAGAAAAAGAAAGTTTTATTTAATTATTAGTGACCATCTGGCTTGTGGGGCTGGAAATCATACACATCATATACTTGACTTTGGGGATAGAAGAGCTTGTCCCATTGTCATAGGATCAGAGTTGCTCCATGTCATGGAATATCTTCCTATCAAATCCTTAAATTTCCTATCTACCTCAGATTGTTCTGCTCTATAGTTTATGGCAACAACAAGTTCCAAGTACAAGTTTCTTTGTGCTCTGTAGCAGCTTACTTCCAACCAGACAAAGTGACTGCTTGAGTTAGCACCTTTTTGGGGTGAATTTCGATGAGCAGGCATGTATAACCTCAATTTTTGCTTCATTCCTAGACATATCAAAGGTGAATGGGACTTGGTCTTTCTTCAGTGCTTAGCAGCTGGGAGAACTGGCAGACCTTTATAGATCTTAGGAGTTTATGACAGTATGTGACTAGGTCCCTGTGTGACAAACTCCAAGTCCTTTACATCAAATTCATCAGCAGACTTTGCAAAAGGTCACCAGTTTGTGGATTTCTTAGGAAATATTAGGCTAACAAACACTTAAGATCTCTAACCCTAGAATCTTTGATTCTGTGACATACTGTCAGAAAACATCAATGCCAGCTCAGGATATGTTTGCCCATAAAGAAATGCTGTCTGAAGCAGCCCTTGATGGACTTAAATAAGACCTAAATAGAAGCTATGCTTCTGAGTCTGGAGGAAGGAGGTAAATAAGATGTGCTTGGGGGCTTCTAGACTTAAGCTCATCAGGAATTGTCAGCCTCTGGGAAGCAGTCCTTTGCCATCTTTTTTAAAACTTATCTTTAATCCTTTTTTTTTTTTTTAACAATCCAATTGTTATCCCCCTCCTGGTCTGCCCTCCCACAGTTCCTTATCCCATTCCTCTTTCACCTGTCTCCAAAAAGATTTCCTGTCCCCACCCCATCACACCAGGCCTCCCCACTCCCTGGGTTCTCAAATCTCTCACTAAGGCCAGACCAGGCAGTCCTCTGCTGTATATGTGTCAGGAACCTCATATCAGCTGGTGAATGCTGCCTGGTTGGTGGCTCAGTATCTCAGAGATCTCAGGGATCCAGGTTAGTTGAGATTGCTGGTCCTCCTATGGGGTCGCTCTCCTATTCAACTTCTTCCAACTTTCCCTAATCCAGCCACAGGGGTCCCTGACTTTAGTCCATTGGTTGGGTGTAAGTATCTGCAGCTGTCTCAGTCAGCTGCTTGTTGGGTCTCTCAGAGGGCAGCCATACTGTGCTCCTATCTGTAAGCACACCATAGCATCAGTAATAGTGGCAGGCCTTAGAGCCTCCTGAGACGGATCTCAAGTAGGGCAGGTCACTGGACCTCCTTTCCCTCAGTCTCTTCTCCGTTTTTGTCCCTGCAGTTATTTTAGACAGGAACAATTCTGGGTCAGAGTTTTTGACTGTGGGATGGCAGCCCCATTCCTCCACTTGATGCCCTGTCTTTCTGCTGGAGGTGGACTCTCTTAAGTTCCCTCTTCCTACTGTTGGGCATTTCATCTAAGGTTCCCCTCCTTTAGGTCCTGAGAGTCTCTCACCTCCCAGGTGTCTGGTACATTCTAGAGGGTTCTCTCACCTCCAGAGGTTCCATATTTCTATTCATTCTGCTGGCCCTCGAGGCTTTGCTCCTGCCCTCCCCCCATACCTGATCATGTTCCCTTTTTCCCTCCCCCTCCCTTCTCTTACACATGTCCCTCCCTCCCTCTGCCCCTCATGATTGCTTTTTTCTCCTCCCAAGTGGAATTGAAGCATCCTTACTTGGGCCCTTCGGCTTGTTAACCATCATGAGTTCTGTGGATTGTATCCTAGGTATTCTGTACATTTTGGCTAATATCCACTTGTTAGTGAGTACGTACCATTCATGTTCTTTTGGGTCTGAGTTACATCACTCAGGATGGTATTTTCTAGTTGTATCCATTTGCCTGCAAAACTCGTGATGTCCTTGTTCTTAGTAGCTGAATAGTATTCCATTGTGTAAATGAACCACATTTTCTGTATCCATTCTTCTGTTGTAGGGCATCTGGGTTGTTTACATCTCTGGCTATCATAAATAAGGCCACTATGAACAGCCAGTCTTACAGAGCCTGTGTATTCCCTCTTTCAACTTAGAGGTTATATTTTATGGAAGATTTACCAGTTATGCTACTAAAGGAAATAATAGCTTAATGAGGCCCCGTATTTATTTAACCTTTTTTTAAGTAACATTGAAATAATTCAGAGAATTCTGTACCCCTTCAAACTGACAGCTAGCTGGCCAGGGAGCATGAGGCTAAAATACACATTCTGGCAACCAAATAGTTTCTTCCGTTGTTGATGCCAACAAAGCATTAGTCATCTGGGGATCATGATGGCTATCATAGACACTAACAATATAGCTAAAGAATGGCTCATGGGGCTGGGCGGTGGTGGCGCATGCCTTTAATCCCAGCACTTGGAAGCCAGAGGCAGGCAGATCTCTGAATTCGAGAGTTCAAGGCTAGCCTGGTCTACAGAGTGAGTTCCAGGACAGCCAGGGCTACACAGAGAAACATTGTCTCGGAAAAAAAAAAAAAAAAGTGTCCCATGGAAGATAAATGTTATTAAACTACATAGTCTGTCTTGGAGAACCATATTTACATAATTCTTCCTCCTGTCTCATGCTGTCATGTAAAATACAGAATGGGGTGAGGGAAAAATAAAGAGTCCCAGAATGTGTCAACACATTTAAAAGGAGAGTTGTGGAGGAAGGGGGAATGGTGGTGCTGCATGTCTTTGATTCCAGCCCTCAGGTGGCACATGCAGGTGAAACTCCTGAGTTCAAGGCCAGCCTCTAGCTCAGACTACATAGAGAGTTACAGGCCATCCAGGACTACATAATCAGACCTAATGTGAGAGAGGGGAAGAGGAATAATGAGAGATACTTAGTTGCTCAGTAACTGGAGCCTACATATAGCACCTGAGGATGGATTACTGCCAGCGACCTGGTGAGCCACTAAATCACTCTGTCTTTCCTTCCTCTTACTTTCTTGCCTTCTCTCACTTAAATCCATTCCCAGTTTATAACCTAACCTTTAAAATTATTTAAATATAATAAGGAATATTAATTTTGCATAATCTTTTCAGTCTTAACTTTTCTTGTCCCTGGTTAATCTTCATAATCATTCTTTTAGAGTCTCTGTAGTCATTTTATGTAACAGTTACATATATTCAATTGGTCATTCATATTCCTGGATTTTACATGGATTCAATAAGCCACAAATCTGAAAGTTGGGTTTTTATAATTGCATTAAAAACTTTTCTCTTAAGTGTATATATAACACAGCAGTTATTTCTACAGCATTCACAGTCTTATTAGATATGTATAGATTATATTTAAATACTATACCATTTTATATAAGGGACCTGAGTATCCCTGGAATTTGGTATCCACAAAGAATCCTGGAGTCAATCCTCTTTGAATACTAAGAAACAATTAAATTTTTTTTTTTCAGTTTTTGGGCTGAATCCCAGAGTGAGAGCAAACAGAATCTGTAGGCTTTTGTCTGAGATTTGGTTTATTTATATCCTTTCTAGTTTCCTTTTTCCTTAGTTTCTGATCATAACTGGCACTATTTTCAAGACTTCCCTCAACAGTTGCACTAAGGCAGTCTGACAGTCTGCTTTGTTGTGCAGACTCCCTAGGGATCTGACATTTGCAGAATTACATAAAAATAAATCCTGATCCAGTCATCTTGAAGACAGTGCTGAATAATGTGGCTGAAAGGCAAGGATGAATGTGCTTACCCTTTACTCTTCAGTGTGCCTCATAGTCCTTGCAGTGCAGTGGAATTTGTTTTTAAATTATGAGAACCTGTTTGTGGGCTTAAGCTAATCTAAAGTAAAAGTGTGAATTCCTAAAATGAAACAAATAGAAACTGTTAAAAGGCTATCCTTGCCCTCCCCCAAAAAATTCTTCAATTGCTTTTATATTTATAGTACTTTCAAAGGGGCTACAGGCTTTTTCATTGATCTAAGTTCTATGCTCTAAAAGCCTACACTTCTGGTGAAATTGTTATTTTAAATTCTAGTTATATCAGGTAAATTCACTGATTTATGTGTGCTTTCAGCCAGCCCTTCTCATGAGACCCTTTCCTGGGTGATAACTATGTCTATGTTAATATCTACAGATTGAGAGATCTTGTCTCGCCAGTAGCTAAGACCAAGAAGAGGGTGGGACTGAAAAATTTCACCACTCAGAGAAGTGTAACCAGCCATAATACACTACTAACCCCACTAATAGGCATATAGACAGAGGAAAGTGCTTGCCACCAAGCTTGGTGACCTCAGTTTGATACCTGGGACTCTAGCTCCAGGAAAATCTGACACTTCTGACCTCTGAACACCCACATTTATGTTCATATGCCCCCCCAAACACACACACATATAATAAAATAATAAAAATAAATCTTTTTTTTAAATCACTGTAGTTACTAGTGGGGATGTTTATTGTATTCTTTGCAACACTAAGAGAGATACTGCTAATGTTTGTTATCATATTCTTTAAAAATTAGTGCCGGGCGATGGTGGCGCACGCCTTTAATCCCAGCACTTGGGAGGCAGAGGCAGGTGGATTTCTGAGTTCGAGGCCAGCCTGGTCTATCGAGTGAGTTCCAGGACAGCCAGGGCTATACAGAGAAACCCTGTCTCGAAAAACCAAAAAAAAAAAAAAAAAAAAAGTAAGGAAAATGGCTGCTATGTGATCTCACCACAGAAATGTGTGGTCAAGTACAGTGTGTATATACGCCTGAAATCACTAGAATATCCAACAAAAAAGAAAATGAGCTAGATATAGTAGTATGCATAATCTCAGCTACTTAAGAGGCTAAGAGAGAAGGAGGAGTTTTAGTCTGTCTAGCCTGGGCAGCTAAGACAAAATGAAGTAAAAGGGTAGTAATTTTTTTTTAAAATAATGAAATAGTATGTTATTGTTACCAACTTTATGTGTAATGAGAGTCTTTAGGAAATTACTAATTCACATTTGTAAAAACATGTTTTTTCATTTTGTTTGTTTTTGGATACATGGTTTCTTTATATAGCCTTAGCTATCCTGGAAATAGCCCTGTAGACCAGTCTGACCTCAAACTCACAAAAATCCTTCTGCCTCTGTGATTAAAAGCATGCTCCACCACCGCCTAGCTAAAATGTAATGTTTTATCCACTTTGATTTCTATGAAATATGAATATTAGTTTCTTCTTTTTAAAAGTGTGCTGGAAATGTAGCTGGGTTGTTAGAGCCTTTTGCTTAACATGCATTAGCTCCTGGGTTCAGTCCTCAGCACCACCTAAACCAGATGTGAGGACATACCCTATAATCCCAATACTTGGCAGATAGGGGCAAGAGAATCAGAAGTTCTAGGTCATTCTCAGCTACATAGTAAATTTGGGGCCAACCTGGGCTACATGAGACCCTGTCTCAAAAATAATTAAAATAGTGATAATGCTATAAAGTTCCTGTGATAGTTTCTTACCCGTGAAACATGTCAAAGAATACTCACCTCACCCTCAAGATGAGCATTTTCCTCTAGTTTTATCAGCTAAGCTTAAATTGTTCCGAAAAGAAAAGAGTGGGGCTCAAGTGTACATTTGTACATTATCTGTGTGAGAAGAATTAGTTAATAAGCATAGTTACTCTGATTGTATTTACTGATGGGCTGATGGGACTTGGGAGACTAAGTCTCTTATAGCTAGTGAGGAGAGATGACCTTTGAACCCAGAGGTGTCTGCCTCTGCAGCCCTCAGACCACCTGCCCTTGCTCTGTGGGGTTTCTCTGTGTTCTTCTAAACTTTGACATTTCACTTACTGTGTAAGTTTTTTTCAATCATCATTGGATGTTTTATTTCTAGTCCCATTAGTGGTTGTTAAATCTTTGTGTGCTGTGTGACCAGTTGACATTAAAATTCCCAAGCTTTTGATATTTTAACAGTCTTATTAAAGGTTGAAAACATACATTCAACTTCATGTTTAATGTACAGATTCTGATATGTTTTGACATATGTGTACACCAGTGGAAGAATTGGAGTTATGATAATAAATGTATTTATTACTCTCACAAACTTTCCTCATTCTCTGTTCATTTTCTGTTCCTCAGTTAACCACTGAACTTTCTGAGCATTAGGTTACTGTGTTTTCTGGAATTTAAAAAGAATCTTATTATCTCTTGTGTGAACTTTGAAAACTCAGTGTGATGATTTTGAGGATCAGACATGTTGTATGTTGACTGTTTATTTTCAGTGTTGAACAATAGTGTGTTGTATAGCTGTAGATGTTTGCTATCCTTTTCCCATTGATGGACATTTGGGTTGTTCTGGACTATTACTGTAATATTGTAAGTCTTGAATTTGAGTAGGATATGTACTACCAACTTACGATTTTGAATAGGCTGTACAGTGGGTATATAGTTAATGTTCTGAGAAACTAACTCTGGTGACACAGGTCTGTAATTTATCTACTTGCAGGGCTGAGGCAGGAAGATTACAAGTTAAGATCTGGAATAGCCAATAAGCTCAAGGCCAGCCTGGACAATTTATTGAAACCCTGCCTCAAAATTAAAAGTGTAAAAAATGCTGGGAAAAGGCTGACTTTCTGAGACAGGATCTCCATTTATAGCCCTTACTGGCTGGCCTAGAACTCACTATGTAAACTAGGCTGACCTTGACTGTTCTTCCTTCCTCTGCCAGGTTTGCAGATTATCCCCACTGAAGCTGTTCTCCTTTGATTAGACTTTGATAATTTGATTTGGTGTTTGTTAAAGTTGTTAAAAAAAAATTGTTCTATCCAAATCACCAAAGTTACAGGCATGAAGTTGTTTATATACTCTAGATTATTCTAGAGTATCTAGAGCGTTTGTACTGGTGTAATTACCACTCGTTCCTGTATGGTTTTGTCTCCTCTTATTTTTTTTTTCTGATCATTCTGATCTAATGGAGGTTCATCAAATAGAGGGCTCTCCCTAATGAGCAAACTTTTAGTTTCATTGGCTTTTTTTTTCTGTTGTTTTCCTGATTTATTAATCTATGTTTAGATTTTAATTATTTCCTTTCTCTCATCTAGTTTGGATTTAATTTGCTCCTTTTTTTTTTTTTCAGGTAAAAGCTGGGGATATTGATTTTAGACTTTTTTCCCTTTCTTGTGATAATTGTTCCTGCTACATACACCTTTTGGTTCTTTGCTGAGACTTCTTTTGTGACCCAGTGTGTGATATATAAAGAGTGTACATTCTGCTGCTTTTGAGTGCTATGTTCTACAAATGCAGTTACATCTAGTTGGCTGATGGCACTGCCTGAGTCTTTCATATTCTTACTGCTCTGTGAGCCCCACCTGATGTGCTATGACTTAGGGAAAATGAGTCATTTCTCAAACCTGTATGAGTTTTAGAGATAAGTTTCTCTAAACCTTCTAGATGGTTCTGTTTCTAGTTCAGCTACTCTGTTCATACACATATACTACTCAGCCGAAGACTTCTGGCCTCTGCTAATTTCTCAAGATCTCTTTCTGCTCTCCTTGTTACTGCAGTCTGAACTGTAGCCACCTTGGCCTTCATGAGCTCCCTGTTCCACTCAATTTGGAGGGCACATTGTCCTTAGCCTGGAAATTTTTTCTGAGAATAAGTTGAGCAAATTGTTTCCATTTCCCAGACACTGCTGTCTTTCATTGTTTGGTGGCCTATGTCTTGAAAACTTTCATATATTTTGACCATATTTTTTGTGTCATTTCATTTATTTATTTATTCGATTTAGGACATGCCATGTTGATGAAATAGAGGCCAAAGGACAACTTGCAGGGGTCTTCAGTTCATCCCTTCCACCATGAGGATCCCAGAGATGAAATTGAGTTCATCAAGCTTGGTGGCAAGCACCCTCACCCGTGGAGCCATTTTACAGGCCCACAACCAATTTTTAAAATTGTTTCTGGCATGAAATTCAAGTCTGGTTCCATCTTGCTTTGATCAGAAGTCTATATATTATCTACTTAGACAGTGCTTGGAGTAAGGTTCTCTGCTCTGCAGTCACTTCTCTATCCGAGTAGAGTTCAGAGGTTCTGCTAATCAATTTTCAGCAAGTAGCTTCTTTCATCTGTGTTGAGTGTCAGCAAATTCTTCATCTAATTTTCTGTGCTTCATAAAACCAGCAAAAGATAACAATATACTAAGTACCTCTCATCTGCCAAGTGAATGTTCAGGGTTTAAAATGCATTACCTCCTTCAATCCTTATGATAGCCATGTGAAAAAAGAATTTGTCTTCATTAGAAAAAATAGTTGTCTTCATAAGAGAGTTGAGTCACTAAAGTTTAGAAACCAGGTGACTTGCCCAGAGTCATGTACAGCAAGTAGGTGATACAGTCAGTATTCATATCCAACCCTTCAGTCACTGCTTCCTGTCTGAGAGCGCCCCAAAGCTGAACGTGCCAAGTACCAGAAGATAGCTGATACAGAAACTCCCACAGGGTTCTTACTGCCCTTGCAGGAAGAGTAAGCTTTTTACAACATTTAAAAAAGGAAAATGTAAGTATGGCTAAGAATTGTTTTGATTGAAGAAAGAAAGGTTGAGAGTGTAGACCTTAAGATAAGAGTAAGGAAGAGTGGGGTTTTAGATAGGCTGGGTCAAGAAACCATGAGAACAATGAAGAGGGAAAAGGAAGAGATTAGTCTAAGATACAGCGCTTTAAAAATCCACCACACAAAGCATCTGACAATTGCCCCTGTTGTCACTAAAGCTGTAGTCCTTTCCGTGAGAATCAAACATGAACTAAAAACAGAGGAGGTAAAAGGAATGTTTAGTATCAGTCCATGCTGGCAAGAGAAAGTGGTCTGGACTGATTCCCAGTACCAAAGCACAGTACATGTTAACATTCCATATGTATTTTTGGAAACTTGTTCTACTCATTTTTATAAATGTCTGAGTGTTTTGTGTAATACAGTAAAATGTCTGTACCTTTCCCTAGAGTATAAAAGACAGGTCTTCTGAATATATAAAATATGTTTAAGGGACCAGAGAAATGACTAAGTGGTTAAGAATGTTTGTCCTGGCCAGGCAGTGGTGGCACATGCCTTTAATCCCAGCACTTGGGAGGCAGAGGCAGGTGGATTTCTGAGTTGAAGGCCAGCCTGGTCTACAGAGTGCGTTCCAGGACAGCCAGGGCTACACAGAGAAACCCTGTCTCAAAACCAAAAAAAAAAAGAATGTTTGTCCTGCTCTTACAGAGGACCCATTTCCCAGCACCACAACAGGCAGCTAGCGTCTACCTATAACTCAATGCCTCTGGTCTCTGCATACACACACACACACACACTTAAAAATAAAATACATGTTTAAAAAAAAGAAAAGTTTCACTGGTCATGGTGACCTTACCTGTAATCTGAGTATTCAAAAGGAAGAAGCAAAGAATTCTAAGTTGAGACCAGCCTGAGATACTTGCATTTCAGTCCAGTCTGGGATATATAGTGATACTCTGTCTGAAACAAACAACCAAATGAAAACTGTAAAACTCTGTACCTAGTAAACAATAACTCTTGTGAGCCACCTTCAGTCCCAACAAATGCTGTGCTGCTATGACTTTGGCTGCTCTTCACACTCCTTAGAAATGGAGTTGGTGTTTATCTTTTCATAATGGCTTACTTTACTTAGCATAATGTCTTTAAAGTACATCCATGTAGTAGCATGTGTAAGCGAGCATTCCTTCCTTTTTAAGACTGAGTAATATTCCATTATCTGTGTGTATTCCTGTTCCTCTATTAGTGGAACTTTGGCCGTTGTAGCATTGCTACTGTGAACATTAGTTTGTAAATATCTTTTGCTTTCATTTTTTTTTAGGTGTATACCCAGGAAAATTTTATATACTTCTATGTTTAATTTATTAAGGAAACATCCCATTTTTCACAGCAGATGTGCCATTTACAGTCCCACTACAGTGTATAAGGTTCTATCATTGCTATATCCTTAGCAATACATGCTCTTTTTTTCCTTGTTAATAAAGACACTAGTGAATATAGAGTAGTATCTCACTGGGGTGGGTTTTCATTGGTTGTTTCTTGTTCTATGTTTGTTTTGGGGGTTGTGTTTTGATTGATTGATTGATTGATTGTTACAGGGGTTCATGTAGCCCAGACTGGCCTAAACTCAACCATATAGCCAAGGATACTACTCCTGCCTTTGCCTCCAACGTGCTGAGATTATATCCATGTACTACCAAGTGTCTACCTGTAGCTTAGACTGAAATCACACTTAAAGCAGTTCTCCTGACTCAGCCTCCTGAGTGCTGGTATTACAGACATGATCCATCATTGACTTCATTGTAGGGGTCAATGGGTCTCTTGTAGCTCATGCTGGCTTCAGACTTGCTATGCGGTCAAAGATGACCTTGAATTTCTGATCTTCTTGCTTCTGTTTCCTGAGTGCTGAAATTTCATGCATGCACCACCACCACACCTGGCTTTGGGGATGTAGAGGGTGGAACCCAGGTCTGAATGCATACTGGCCAAGTACTCTTATAAACTGGGCTGCATCTCTAGCTCCTTCATTGTGGTTCTGGTAATATCTTTCAGTAACAGAGCACTTTATCATATTAAATTCTGCTATTGGTCATGATTTAAGCTGTGTGTTGAGCAGTATATTTTCTAAAAACAATGTATAAAGCATTTCTACTTGCCATAGTTATAAGACTGTTTCCGCACATTCTTTGTAATATATAGCAATCTTCAATATTTCCTCATGTTAGTGATTAAAGACGTTAAGAGGACTTTGTTTGTCAGCATTTAACAGCAAAATGTTAAAGGATACTGATAAATTACTTCTTGTAGATTTGAGGTTTATTTGTGACAGGGTCTCATTTAGCCCAGAATCCACTACCTAGCTAAAGCCAGCCTTGAATTTCAACCTCCACTTCCCAAATGCTTGAATTACAAGTGTGCATCACTGAAGTGTTTTACTTTATTAGTGTGTGTGTGTGCGTGTGTGTGTGTGTGTGTGTGTGTGTGTGTGTGTGTGTGTGTTTGTATACCATGGTGTGCCCTTGGAAGTTGGCTTTTGACTTCCACCATGGGATTTGCCAGTGGAACTCAGGTCATCAAGGTTGGCATGGCAAGTACTTTTACAAAACCACTAGCCTCACAGTCTGATGTTTTACTTTTTTTTTTAAAGACACAGTCTACTATGTAGCCCCCAAATAATCTGAAACTTTGTAGACCATTCTGGCCATAAATTCACAAAGATTCACCCGCCTCTGCCTCCTGTGTGTTGGGATTAAAGGCATGTATACTATACCCAATACAACATTTTACTGTTGATTTTTAAAATTCTCTAGTCTTTTATAATATGTGAGTTTGAATAGATAAACTAATATTTTGAAACAATCCAATTTCAATTTTTTGTTTGTTTGTTTTCTACCATTTTCATGAAAAAAGCAAAGTAGCCAATGGCTTCTAATTTTTCCTAGCTTAATGCAGATGCTGAAAGAGAAGAAGGAGAAGAGTTTGAAGACAACATGGATGTTTTTGATGACAGCAGCTCCAGCCCTTCTGGCACCTTAAGAAATTATCCACTCACCTGCAAAGTTGTTTATTCCTATAAGGTTTGTATCTCCTCCATATCTCGTTGATAGTAAATGGTGGCAACTCTGAGGAGTCATGGAACTGTATCTGCTTACACTATGCTGGCTAGCATAAAGCTGCCATCTGTTGATATCAACAGGACGTGATAATGAAATATTGAGTCTCTGCCGTCAGACTTTTCTGCTTAAAACCCTGTCCTTGCTGCTCTGAGCTACCTAACCATACACTGGGTCTCTGTTAATCTGGTTTTTAGGGTGGTTGTTTGTTTTCATGTATCATAAGAACAGTATGAGTATTTACTGTGAAGACTAAGTAACACTTCCATAGCAAAACACTGAGCATAGTACCTACATCCCATAAACTTTCAGTTCATAACCCAACTTGGCATAGATCCTCTATTAAGAAGCCCCTCAAGATTAAGGCCAGAGGAAAAATGTCTTATAGAGCAGTTGTAGGAAAAAATCCAGTACAGTAGCCAGTGGCTACAGTTCAAACTCCAGGAACATCCAGCTCCTGCCCCAGGAACATCTTTGTACTGTCACGTCTTCTGCCCAGAACTATTTCCTCAAGTCTCAGCTGCCTACTTCTCTCCTTGGAGCTCAGCTCAAAAAGCACCTCTCTTGCAGGAGAGATGGCTCAGCAGCTAAAGCTCTTTTTTTGCCCTTACAAAAGACACAAGTTCAGTTCCCAGCATCCACAAATGGCAGTCCACAAACACTTGTAAGTCCCACTCCTGACCTCTGGCCTCTAAGGGCCACTTACACCCACACAATTGAAATAAATCATCTTTAAAAAAAAACCACTTTTTCCTTTAAAAAAGAAAAAAGTACCTCCTTAAGTCACTTCTGAAAGTGTAATTTGACCCGTTGCCCTCTGTCACATATTCTGAACAATCATGCATTACTTAACAATGGTTATACATTCTGAAGAATGCAGCATTAAGTGATTTCAGTGGTGTGCATACTTCCACAGCCGAATAGTAAAGCCACTACTCACTGAGATGTCTGCTCTGTATGCTCCTCAGGCCATAACAAACAAAGCAAATGATACTAAATCTCTGGAGTTAGCTCTGTGGTAAAGGTTTCGTTTTAAGTAGGAGGTGTATATCCTCATACATCACGAAGCACCTGTGATGATCCTTGGCCACAGTAAACTATCGAAGAGTGAGAAAATGAGTGATGCAAGGGAGGCATGAGCAAACGAGTCCTCTGACCCCCACTGTAATAAAGCACAGTAGAAGAGGATAGTGCCAAAGATGACAGGGGACAGTATAGAAAGAAACTTCAACTGTTGTACACTGATACCCCAGCTCACTGCTGTGTGCTGAAAGTTGGCCCCATCTACTACTCAAGAGCAGTCATTCCTGGGCTTTTTTGAGTTTGATATCCATTTGTTAAACTCATAATAGTCTTGTTCCCTAAAGGGTTAGGGCTTTTACCAATGTAACTTGTTTCAGTAATCTTCTGAAAATTTGGAATCATCTTCTAAGACACTTGGAAAGGTCTTTTAAAGTATAAAGCTAAAGCTCAAAGTATTTCCTGATGTTACTTCTTTTTTTTTTTTTTTTTTTTTTTTTTTTTTT
>NW_021604648.1:260480-271378 GCF_004785775.1 Grammomys surdaster | reverse complement strand
CGAGACAGGGTTTCTCTGTGTAGCCCGGGCTGTCCTGGAACTCACTCTGTAGACCAGGCTGGCCTCGAACTCAGAAATCCGCCTGCCTCTGCCTCCCAAGTGCTGGGATTAAAGGCGTGCGCCACCACCGCCCAGCCTGATGTTACTTCTTATTGTTATATTTATTTGAAAGTTCTAAAAATAAGATTTGTGATACTTTTTAAATTTTTTTTATATTTCTTTTTTATTGGATATTTTCTTTATTTACGTTTAAAATGTCTCCTTTCCTGGTCCCCCCCCCAAAAAAAAATCTTCCTATCCCATCTCTCCTCTTCCTGTTTCTATGAGGGTGCTCCTCTACCCACCCACCCACTCCCACCTCTCCACTCTAGCATTCCCCTACACTGGGGTATCGAGCCTTCACAGGACCAGGGTCCTTTCCTCCCATTGATGCCCAACAAGGCCATCTTCTGCTACATATGCGGCTGGAGCCACATGTCCCTCCATGTGTACTCTTTAGTTGGTGGTTTAGTCCCTGGGAGCTCTGGGGGGTGTTGAGTGCAGTCTTAAGTCTCCACCTGATTTTAGACAGCTCACATTCTTCCCTGTCTTTTCTGCTGATATAGCCAGTCATTCCCCTATGGTAAACCAGACTAAAAAAAAAAACTGTCTAGGGATCAGAAGTTTAGCTTCGTAACAGAATATTTCACTAATATGCAAGTCTCTGGGTTCATATCCCCAACCCTGGGGCCAGTGCTTGATCCCCAGAGTCATGCACATATAGAAAAAGAGACTTGATTACCAAAAATGCACAGACATACATATAGACAAAACTCACAACTTTTTAAAGGACCAAATATATTGGTTCACATCTTAACACTCTGAAGACAGAAGCAAGCAGACGTTTGTGAGTTCCAGGCCAACCAGAGCTTCATAGGGAGACCCTACCTCAAGGAAATAAAACAAAACAAAACTTATTAGTGCCAAATACAAAGGAAGAATACCAAGTTGTATGTGCATCTCCACAATCTCTGTGCACATTCTTCAATTTCTATGATGAATAAGTATGACTTTTTAAACCAGGAAAGCAAAATACAGAAATGTAAAGATAAGTGGGAATTTCCAACTTACTGACTATTCAGACTTAAAGGACACAGGTTTAAGACTGTATATTTAGTAGGCATTTAGTAACTATTTGCTGTCTACAGTTGGGATGAGAGAAGATAGAAACATAGCCCTGTTTTAAGTCTAAAAGGAAACCCACAGGGCTGAACTACTAGCTGGAGTGCCACGCATGGAAGTCTGTGTCTGAGAGATACAGAGGTCTTATGGAAGTAAAAGGGAAGAAGCAAGAAGCTTATGGTGGCCATTCTGGGAAAACATGAGCTGTGCCACAAATCACAAGTGGCAGTAAGAGCTGCTGTTTATTGCTTGTTCCTAACCTCTTTAGTAACCCTACAAGGAAAAGATTATCCAATGTCCCTTTCATTTAACAAATTTTATGTGCACACCTTCATCTACCAAAAGTGCTCTTTTTTCTCTATAGGAATGTGGCATTGACCAAAAAGACCCTTAATGGACCTTATACACTAGTCGGGGGGTAAGGTAGGGTGGGAAGATCAAACTAAAGATCAAATATGTCTCTTTAAAAAAAAAGAGAGAGATTTTTCTAAACTTTTTTGAATATGCATTGACTTTTTGCCTACATATGTAGCTGTGTGAAAGTGTCAGAACTCCTCGAGCTGGAATTACAAACAGTTGTAAGCTGCCCTGTAGGTATTGGAAATTAAACCCGGTTCTCTGCAAGAGCAACCAGTGCTCTAACAGCTGAGTCACCTCTTCAGTCTCTCAGTGACATCCTGTATTTACTGTCCATAGAACTAGACTGAAGCTGCACTTAACACAGCAATCAGACCTACTCGTGTGCCGGGCGGTGGTGGCATACGCCTTTAATCCCAGCACTTGGGAGGCAGAGGCAGGTGGATTTCTGAGTTCGAGGCCAGCCTGCTCTACAGAGTGAGTTCCAGGACAGCCAGGGCTATACAGAGAAACTCTGTCTCAAAAAACAAAACAAAACAAAAACAGACCTACTCGTGTGAAAGACAGGAGGGCTGGCAGACAGAGAACAAAGGGAGGAAACAGAAGCAAGGAAGAGCACTATGTATTCAGAGAACAGGAAGGAGTATGTCAGCTCAAGGCTTTGAGAGGCCCACAGGGCCCACTCCCTGTAGATCTTACACCATCACTCTAGTGTTTGCTTCTTACCGCTGCAGAGTTAGAAATGGACCTCCATAGATTGGCACAGGACAACAGTATGTTTAAAGATGCCCTGAGCCTCATGGCGGTAGTACACACCTTTAAACCCAGCACTCAGGAGGCAGAGGCAAGTGAATCTCTGTGAGTTCAAGGCCAGCCTGGTCTATAGAACAAGTTACAGAACATCCAGGGAAACATACAGATAAACCCTGTGTCAAAAATACCAAAAGATTAAAAAAAAAAATCAGTAAAAGTTATAACAAAAGTTCTTATCCCCCACCTTGCCTTTACACACTCTCAAGCCTGTTTGTATTGATACTAAGTCTTGCCATGTACTTAGGAAAGTGACTTCATTACAGACGTGACTTTTACTAGTGTATGTACTAGTGGTTTTGTTTGGTTGTATTTTTGTGTATGGTTTTGTGTTCCTTTGGAAAGGATGTCTCTTTGTAGCCCAGGCTAGCCTGGAACTCCTCTTTTTGTCTCAGCCTGGGATTAAGGCATGTGTCACCCTGTCTGGCACACAATGTAGTTTCAGAGTAACAAGAAAATTCCACTGAAAAAAAAATATGAAGAATTAATAGTTTTCTTCATATTTGAAGTCAGTGGTAATGAACTTAAAATCTGTCATTGGAATATTATAAATGGTCATTCATCATCAGTCCTGTTTTGTATCAGAAAGCTATGACATTATCCATAATCTGAGTTTTAAGGAAATGGGAAATACATCTCAGGAAGTGACTCACTTTCAACACCAGTTGTGGTACAGCATACCAGTGATCCTGACACTCAGTAAGTGGATGCAAAAGGATCAGAAATTGAGGCTCTTCAAGGTCCTCAGCTACATAGCAAGATCGAGGTCAGCTTGAGCAACATGAGACCATATATCCAAAAAAAAAAAAGACTCACTACTTTCTTTTGTTTGTGTACTTTAGAGATATTTTATACTTGAGATTTGAAGAATGATAAGGCCTTGTGTGGTAGTGGGATTGGGAAATGCTTTGAAGGCTTTTTACTAGAGAACCAAAAGATGAATGTCATGGGTCAGACAAGACTCTTTAGGAAGCCTTGGTGGAGGCTTTCTGTGTGGAGTTCCCTCTGAAGCCTCTGAGTTTCCTCCAGGTTCTGTCTCTCAGAAGATGACATGGTGGTGGGTGCCAACTGAGACAGAAAAGCAGCTGTAGCTAATAGAGAACCATCCATGTGGATCCGCCCAGTCTCCACATCAAGGTGGAGCAAGGCCCAGCCGCAATCACTGGCTTGCGCATAACTTTCTTCTTTTGGCCATGACTTTTCTGTGGTTCCAGAAGAGTCTGGGCATTGTTCAAGCTACATGCGATCCATGTACATAGTGTCCGCGCTCCACTGCATGCTCCTCCATTCAAGTGCCTTCTCTGTTACTCATGCCTCCCAGGTCATCTTGGTTCCGTGCTTGTCCTTGCCACATTGACCACCATTCTTCAGAGAATGGAAAGGTTGGCATTTGGAGTAATGGAGGCATTATGCTGACTTACAGCAGATAAGCAAGCTGGAGCCAACATCCAGGCCCTCTGCTTCCAGCACGGCACTCTGCTCACTGAACCTGATTACCTCTTGAGGATCCAGTTTCTGTTGCAGTTTTATTTTGTTTAGTTTTCTGAAGTAAAACTTCACCTCATTATGATAGTTTTACAACACTGAAATTTTGTTTCTCAAAATCATTTCGATATTTTGATCCCTGGCTTTTGTTATGACCAGCTCACATCGGCTCTTTATCTAACCTTTTTAATTTTGTTCATGGCCATCCTACATTGCAGGCTTCTCAACCAGATGAGTTGACCATTGAGGAACATGAGGTGTTAGAAGTGATTGAAGATGGAGATATGGAAGACTGGGTAAAGGTATAATTCCTTTGCTCATATCACCCCTTCTTGTGATGTTTTAGGCATTTGTTTTGGTTCTTGGTATGCTCTGTCCAAATTTTGTATACAAACCTTTTTTTCCCTTGTCTTTTTACCCAGGCTCGAAATAAAGTTGGCCAAGTGGGTTATGTGCCAGAAAAGTACCTACAATTTCCAACCTCGAACAGTCTACTGAGCATGCTACAGTCTTTGGCTGCTTTGGACAGTCGGTCACACACATCCAGCAATTCCACAGAAGCAGAACTCGTTTCAGGCAGCCTGAATGGAGATGCCAGTGGTAAAGACTAAAATAAACACTCAATCTGGTCATGTTTTTTACCTAAACTAGTACCTGAAAATTCGCCTTCAGTAGGTTTAAAAGCACTTAATGTCCTGTGTCTTCCTATATTTGATAGCACTTGTCCTGATCAGCAGAAGATAAAGATACTTTCAGTGAATAATAACTTACAACTTACCCTGTCTGCTGAGGTGCTCACTAGTTGTCATGAAGCCAGGGTGGTTGTGAAATCAGTCCGTCTTGCTAGACACGTTGTATGTACACCTGCTATTCTAGTAGTCAGGAGTTTGAAGCAAGAGGATTATTGCAAGTTTGAGACCAGCCCAGGCTACAGAGAAGACCTTCTCTCAAAACAAGGACAAAAGTGGTGCATCTGTCTCTTACCAGTTTGTCTTTCTCTTGCTTCCAGTCTGTTTTGTGAAAGCACTTTATGATTATGAGGGCCAGACAGATGATGAGTTGTCCTTTCCCGAGGGAGCAATTATCCGCATCTTGAACAAAGAAAACCAAGATGATGATGGCTTCTGGGAAGGGGAGTTCAGTGGTCGAATCGGCGTTTTCCCATCGGTGCTAGTGGAAGAGCTCTCAACCTCCGAGAATGGTGACACACCGTGGACAAGAGAGATTCAGGTACGTCAGAAGGAACAAGACGGATAATCCTCACCTATACTCCACTCTTTAGTAGCCAAGTGTTTACACAACTGAGTTTAGAAAACTAGAAGCTTGTCAGGGCCTTGTAGAAAATGGCCATCTTACATCTCATTCTCTTTGCCACAGTTTTTCTCTGAATTCATTAGAACACTAAGTTTCATAGGACATTTGAAAGATGATTTTGCTGGAGAGAAAAAAGCCAGGGAGAGGATGTATTATCTCCAGCTACTTCCACAGTATAGCCTTTAACCAGGCTGTCTTACTTCATGAGAACCTCTGTCTCTCCCAGGTTCTACCAGAGCTCTAGCGAGCTCAGTTTCCCCACCACAGCTAAATGTGGATTTACAGGAAATTGTTGGTTTTATTTGTCCTCTTGTTCCAGCAGGCCTAGCAGATGGAAGGGTAAGACTTGTGATTGTGATTGCTTAGTCTGACATGTAGAAAACCTAGAGAAGTCAGAAACGCACACAGACACCATTTGTTCTTCACAAATTTAACTGAATTGTCCAATAGGGAACCCCAGAGAATGGTTGACTTAGAAGTGGATTAAGATAGAGTCAGTAGAATAATCTAATGCAACACAAAACTGAAGCTTCAGGACTTATTTTAGCTTCAGTTGCTTCTATGAGGCTGACAACCCTTAACAGTTAGTTATAAGTGAGTGCCAAAGAAAGGAAAGGCATACTGAGCAGCAAAGGAGCCAAGCTCTGCTTCCTGAGGAGATCACCTAGTAACTCTGCCTCTTTTGCTGCAGATCTCTCCATCCCCCAAGCCTCACACATCCCTGCCTCCACTGCCTCTGTATGACCAGCCTCCCAGCAGCCCTTATCCCAGTCCAGATAAGAGGAGCTCCCAGCTCTTCCCCCGGTCTCCTTCAGCCAATGGTAAGAGTTCTGGGCATCTGCCCCTCACCACTTATATCTACACTAGCGTCTTTACTGTTCAATCATCAACCTCTTGGATTTTCCCCCTCAGAAAATAGCCTTCATGCTGAATCACCAGGATTCTCACAGGCTTCAAGACAGACTCCTGACACCTCATATGGCAAGCTTCGGCCTGTAAGTCTCCTATCTTGAAGGGTTATAGATTGCATAGTTCTTCCAAATTGAAAATGATAATTCCTTTTCCCTGCATGGTCCATTTGTTACTGATCTGCCATGCAATACTTTGGGAAAGTAAAAAGAACTATAAGAAAGAAAGGCTATATTTTTGGTTGTGAGCCTAGCCTTTAATGGCTAAGCCATGCCCTCCACCCCCTGCCCACCCCCAGCACATATGCAGCCAAGGGCTACCTTTTCTGGCCTTAGTGGAATAAGATGTGCCTAATCCTATAGAGACCTGATGCACCAAGGTGGGGGGGGGGGGGGTTGGGAGGGGCACCTTCTCAGAGATAAGGGAGAAAGAAGAGGATCCCTGTGAGGAGTGACCAGGAGAGGAGGGCAGCATTTGGGATGTATGTACATAAATAAATTTTTAAAAGGAAAGAAAGAAGCCGGGCAGTGGTGGCACACGCCATTAATCCTAGCACTTGGGAGGCAGAGGCAGGCGGATTTCTGAGTTCCAGGCCAGCCTGGTCTACAGAGTGAGTTCCAGGCAGCCAGCCAGGGCTACACAGAGAAACCCTGTCTCGGGAGGGGCGGGGGGGGGAAAGAAAGGCTGTAAAATGAGCTGATATGGTGGTGCATGCCTTTAATCCCTGCAGTCAGGAGGCAGGTGAATCTCTGAGTTTTAGACTAGTCTTGTCTATATAGCAAATCCTAGGCCAGACCCTGTCTTTGAAAAATAAAAAAAGAGGTGTTGGAGAGATGGCTTAGCAATTAAGAGTACTTGCTGCTATTGCGTCTGAGTTTGATTTACATCACCAACATACAGAGTGGCTCAGAACTATCTGCAACTCCAATTCCAGGAAGTCCAGAAGACCCTCTTCTGCCCTCTCAGGAGCCAGGGATGCACGTTACACATGGGTGCATACAGACAAACGTTCATATACATAAAGTAAAAATCATCTTTTATGACTCAGTTTACATCCCTGTCACAGCCCCCACTCCTTCCTCTCTTTTCTATCCCACCCTTACAAGTCCCTCGCCCTATTGCCCCAAGAAGGGGAAGTCTCCCCCCGTCTTGGGTACTACCCCACCGTAGGAATCTGGTCCCAGTAGGACTAGACATATCCTCCCCTACTGAGGTCCTACCAGGCAGTCCAAGTAGTGGGAAGGGTATCCAATGGCAGGGAACAGAAACCAAGACAGCTTATTAGGGGATCCACACAAAAACTAAGTGTACATTTGCCATGAATGTGTATGGAGTCTTAAGTCCAGCTCCTGCATGCTCCCTGGTTGGTAGCCCAAGCTCTGTGAGCCGCCATGGTCCCAGGTGAGTTGACTCTATGGGTCTTCTTGAGGTGTTCTTGGCCCCTCCAGCCTGCTCACTTGTAACTCCCACTCTTCCACAAAACTTCTGAGCTCTACCTGATGTTTGGTTGTGGATCTCTGCACCTGCCTCCATCCAGTGTTGGATGCAGCCTCTTAGGAGACGGTTGTGCTAAGTTCCTGTCTGCAACTATAGCAGACTATCAGTAACAATATCGGATTGGTTCTCTCCTATGGGATGTATCTCAAGTTGAGGCAGTTATTGCTTAGCTGTTCCTTCAATCTCTGCTCCATCTTTATCTCTGCAAATCTTGAAGGTAGGAAAAATTTGGGGTTGAAGGTTTTGTGGGTGAATTGATGTCTCCCTTCCTCCTCTGGAAGTCCTGCCTGGCTACAGGATGTGCCCAGTTCATTCTCTGTATCACCCCCTCTGGTAGGAGTTACAACTAGTGTCGCCCCCTTAGACTCCTGTAGCCTCTCTTGTCCCAGGCCTCCAGCTAGTCACCAGAGATGTTCCCGATGGATTTCCATTGTCACTCCCAGCCCTCTCCCACCTCCCTCTCTCCCCACACCTGATCACCATCACCATTCCCCTCCTCACCTCTCCCACCCATTCCCTCTTCCCATACACCTCCAATGACTATTTAGTTTCTCCTTTTGAGAAGATTCATGCATCCTCCCTTGGGACCTCCTGATTACTCACTTTCTTTGGGTCTGTGGATTGTAGCATGCTTATCCTGCATTTTATGGCTAATATGCTTTTATAAGTGAGTACATACCATACATGCCTTTCTGACTCTGAGTTACCTCACTCAGGATGATATCTCAAGTTCCACCCATTTGTCTGTAAAATTCATTATGTCTTTGTTTTTAATAACTAAATTGTATCCCATTGTGTAGATGTACCACATTTTCTTTATCCACTCTTCAGTTGAGGGACATCTAGGATGTTTCTAGTTTCTGACTATTACAAATAAAGGTGCTATGAACATAGTTGAGCAAGTATACCTGTGGTATAGTGGGGCATCTTTTGGGTATATGCCAGCTGTGGTATAGCTGACTCTTGAGGTAGATCTATTCCCAGTTTTCTGAGAAACCATCAAATTGCTTTCCAAAATGGTTGTATAAGTTTTCACTCCCACCAGCAATTGAGGAGTATTCCCCATGTCCCACATCCATGTGCTGTCACTTGAGATTTTTAGCCATTCTAATGGGTGTAAGATGGAATCTCAAAGTCATTTTGATTTGCATTTCCCTGATGACCAAAGATGCTGAACAGTGCTTCTTAGCCATTCAAGATTTCCCTATTGAGAATTCTGTTTAGCTCTGTACCCCATCTTATATTTGGGTTATTTGGTTTGTTGGTGTCTAATTTCTGGAGTTCTTTATATATTTTTGGATATTATCCCTGTGTTGGCTACAGGGTTGGTGAAGATCTTTTCCCAGTCTATTGGCTGCTGTTTTGTCCTATTAACAGTGTCCTTTGCCTTATAGAAGCTTTTCAGTCTCGTGAGGTCCCTTTTATGAATTGTTAATGTTAGAACTTGTGCCATTGGTGTTTTATTCAGGGAGTTGTCTCCTGTACCAGTGTGTTCAAGGCTATTCCCCCACTTTCTTTCCTATTAGATTTTATGTTTAGGTCTTTCATCCACTTGGACTTGAGTTTTCCGCAGGGTGATAAATATGGATCTATTTCAGTCTTCTACATGGAGACATCCAGTTAGGCCAGCACCATTTGTTGAAGATGCTTTCTTTTTTCCACTGTATAGTTCTGCCTTTGTCCAAAAGTCAAGTGTCCTTAGGTGTGTGGGTTTGTTTCAGGGTCTCCGACTGGATTCCATTTATCAACCTGTCTGTTCCTATACCAATACCATGTAGGTTGTTTATTGCTGCTGCTGCTGCTGCTGCTGCTGCTGCTCTGTAGTATAGTTTTAACATCAGAGATGGTGGTACCTTCAGAAGTTTTTCTTTTTCAGGATTGTTTTAACCATCCTGGGCTTTTTGTCTTTCCATATGAAGTTGAGAATTGCTCTCTCAAGGTCTGTAAAGAATTGTGTTGGAATTTTTATGGTAATTGCATTGAATCTGTAGAATGCTTTTGTTAAGATAGCCATTTTCACTATATCAGTTCTATTGATCCATGAGCATGAAGATCTTTCCATCTTCTCATATCTTCCTCAACTTCTGTCTTCAGGGACTTGATGTTCTTGTCATACAGATCTTTCATTTGCTTGGTTAGAGTTACACCAAGATATTTTACATTATTTGTGGCTATTGTAACGGATGTTGTTTCTCTAATCTTTCTCTTTATCATTTGTATAAAGGAGGGCTACTTTTTTTTTTTAATTCATTTTATATCCAACCACCTTGCTAAAGGTGTTCTCTGGTAGAATTTTTAGAGTCGCTTATGTATATTATCATATCATCTGCAAATATCAGTACTTTTACTTCATTTCCAGTTTGTATCCCCTTGATCTCCTTTAGTTGTCTTAATGTCCTAGCTAGAATTTCCAAGTACTATAATGGAGACATAGGGAAAGAGTAGGTGAATAGATAGGGAGAGAGTGGGCAGCCTTATCTTGTCCCTGATTTTAATGGAATTTGTTTAAGTTTCTCTCCATTTAATTTGATATTGGCTGTTGGCTTGCTGTGTATTGCTTTTATTATGTTTAGGTATGTGCCATGTGTGCCATGATCTCTCCAAGACTTTTTGTTTGTTTGTTTGTTTGCTTTGTTTTTTTTGTTTGTTTGTTTTGTTTTTCGAGACAGGGTTTCTCTGTGTAGCCCTGGCTGTCCTGGAACTCACTCTGTAGACCAGGCTAGCCTCAAACTCTCAAACTCAGAAATCCACCTGCCTCTGCCTCCCAAGTGCTGGGATTAAAGGCGTGCGCCACCACTGTCTCCAAGACTTTTAACATGAAATGGTGTTGGATTTTGTCAAAAGCTTTTTGAGCATCTAATGAGATAATACGAGGCTTTTTCTTTTCTTTCAATTTGTTTATATGGCAGATTATATTGATGGCTTTTTGTATATTGAATCACCCCTGCATCCCTGTGATGAAGCCTACTTAATCATGGTGGATGATGTTTTAATGTGTTCTTGGATTTGGTTTGCGAGTATTTTATTAGGTATTGTTGTATCTATGTTCATAAGAGAAATTGGTCTAAAATTCTCACTTTGTTGAGTCTTTGTGTGGTTTCAGTGTCACAGTGACTGTGGCCCCGTAGAATTATTTTGGCAATGTTCTTTCAGTTTCTGTTTTGTGGAATGGTTTGAGGACTATTGGTATTAGCTCTTCTTTGAAAGTCTTGTAGAAGCTGGGCAGTGGTGGAGCACACCTTTAATCCCAGCACTTGGGAGGCAGAGGCAGGCGGATTTCTGAGTTTGAGGCCAGCTTGGTCTACAGAGTGAGTTCCAAGACAGCCAGGGCTACACAGAGAAACCCTGTCTCCAAAAAGAGAGAG
>NW_021604648.1:253458-260080 GCF_004785775.1 Grammomys surdaster | reverse complement strand
AAAGAAAGAAAGTCTGGTAGAATTCTGTGCTAAAACCATCTGGCCCTGCGGGGGTGGGGAGTGGTTTGGTTTGTTTGGTTTTTTTTTTTGGTGGTGAGGGGGAAAGACTTTTAATGGCTACTGCTATTCCTTTAGGGGTTATGGGACTGTTTAAATAGTTTATCTGATCTTAGTTTAACTTTGGTAAGTAGTATCTGTCTAGAAAATCATCCATTTCTTTTAGAATGCAGGCTTTTGAAGTATGACCTAATGATTCTTTGAATTTCCTCATTGTCTCTTGTTATGTCACCCTTTTTATTTCTGATTTTGTTAATTTGGATACTGTCTCTCTGCCTTTTAGTTAGTTTGGCTAAGGGTTTGTCTATCTTGTTGATTTTTCTCAAAGAACCAGCTCTTGATTTTATTGACTCTTTGTATTGTTTGCTTTGTGTCTGATTGATATCAGCCCTGATTTTGATTATTTCGTAGTCTATTACTCTTGGGTGTGTTTGCTTCCTTTTTTTCCCCAGAGCTTTCACATGTAATTTTAAATTGTTGGTATGAGATCTCTCTGATTTCTTTATGGAGGCACTTAGTGCTGTGAACTTTCCTCTTAGCACTGCTTCCATTGTGTTCCCTAAGTGTGGGTGTGTGGTGCCTTCATTTCCATTGAATTCTAGAATCTCTTTAATTTCTTTCTTTATTTCTTCTCTGATCCAGATTATTGAGTAGAGAGTTGTTCAGTTTCCATGAGTTTGTAGGCTTTCTGTTGTTTCTGTTGTTGTTGAAGTCCAGCTTTAATCCATGGTGGTCTGATAAGATACAAGGCATTATTTCTTGTATCTGCTGAGGCTTCCTGTGTGACCAACTATTCAGTCAATTTTGGAGACAGTTCCATGAGGTGCTGAGAAGGTATATTCTTTGGTGTTTGGGTGAAAGGTTCTGTAGATATCTGTTAAGTCCATTTGATTCATAACATCAGTTAGTTTCATTATTTCTCTGTTTAGTTTTTGTCTGGATGACCTGTTGATTGGTGGGAATGGAGTATTGAAGTCCCCCACTATTATTGTATGGGATTTGGTGTACAAATTAAGCTTTAGCAATTTTTCTTTTACAGATGTGGGTGCTGTTGCATTTGGGGCATAGATGTTCACAATTCATCACCTTGGTGAATTTTTCCTTTGATGAATATGAAGTGTCCTTCCCCATCTCTTTTGCTTAATTTTAGATGAAAGTCTATTTTATTAGACATTAAAATGGCTACTCAAACTTGCTTTTTGGGTCTATTTACTTGGAACGCTTAAAATCATTTTTCTTAAAACAAAGGAAGGTTATAAAATAACTCATCCAGTCTACATTGGAAGTTTCCTCACTGAGCCAAGGTAAGATCAGAAAGAGTAGCTGTTCGGTTAAATACAAACAGTTATGAAATGGAGAAATTTCTTAGCAGATATTTATTAAGAATCTATTTTTCAGCCAGGCAGTAGTGGCACTAACCTTTAATTCCAGTTCTTGCTTCAGGTGGATATCTGAGTTCAAGGCCAGCCTGGTCTACGAAGCCAGGGCTATACAGATAAACTATCTTGAGCTCCCTAATCTCCCCAATCCCACCAAAATGAGAGCCTGTTTTCCTGGGACTGACAAGATGTCTCAGCAGTGAAGAGCACTGGCTACTCTTCCAGAGAACCTGGGTTCGATTCCCAGAACCCCCATGACAACTCATAGCTATCTGTAACTCCAGTTTCAGGGATCTACCACCCTCTTCTGGCCTTCAGGGACACTACATGCCCGTGGTGTGCAGACATGCATGCAGGCAAAACACTCATATATATTAATTACAGTATGCTTTTTAAAAAAGAATTTATTTTTCTGTGTTTGCATCTTTGAAGGACTTTGAAATAAGGTACACTTCATGACCTCAGAGAACTTGTTCTCTGAAGGATGCATGGTGACACGAGTGACCATTGTAGTTAGTAGTTTGTTACCCTGAGCTCTGCTGTCACTCCTTATCTATCACTACACTCCCAGGCATAGCCTGAAAACTGGAAGATAGGAGGTAGTTTTATTTTATTCAAATTTAGTTCCTTTATCCACTGGCTTAATTCATTCAGCTGATGTGCATTGAGAACCTTGTTGAAGTTATGGGTCTCTATTATTATGGGAAGGCTTTGGTTTTTTTTTTTTTAATTTTTATTTATTTATTATATGTAAGTACACTGTAGCTGTCTTCAGACACCCCACAAGAGGGCATCAGATATCATTATAGATGGTTGTTAGCCACCATGTGGTTGCTAGGATTTGAACTCATGACCTCTGGAAGAGCAGTCAGTGCTCTTAACCACTGAGCCATCTCTCCAGCCCCTATGGGAAGGCTTTGTAAGGTGAAGAGCAGGATAGCATTTTGGCTTCTTATACTTTTTTAAAACCTTGCTACTGGCTGGGCATGGTAGCACATGCCTGTAATTCCCAACATTTGGGAAACTGAGGTAGAAGGATCATGAGTTCAAAACTAGCCTGAGCTATAATAATATGACCTTGTCTCAAAAAAGAAAAAAAAATTCTCTGGCAGCTTAATAGAGTGTGGGGAAGGAAGCAGAATAGATGCAGGGAGCCTCTAGGACACTGGAGGGGACAGTGGCAGCAAGGCTGCCAGGCTCTCCAGAGGGCAGGGAGTAAAGAGGACTCATCTGTCCGTCTCTGTAGATACACTTCATTCTTCTGTCTCAGCTGCATCAGTTGAAGCCACTGAACACACCCTTCCCACGTGATCTAATCTACTCCCATGACCATGAAAGTCATTCGCATACCAACAACTCCCACATTCACCTCCCTTACAAGCTTTGGGTTTGTGGGATCATACCTCAGATTTCCCAAACCTGCAAACTCAGCAAAATGGAGTTAAATCTCTTCCCTTCTGGACTTGTTCCCTCTCCATCTTGCCTGTGTGGGTAAGTGGAAGCCACTCCTTCCTCCCTGTCCTGGAATCATTTCTGCTGCCTTACTGGAATCATTTCTGCCAGCTTACTACCCCTCAACCCAAGGACAGTGACAGGTCCTGCTTGGTTTACTCTCAGAGCCTTCCACTGCTCTGCACTATTCGGGTGACCAGAGTATTTGCTAAGTCATCTTCCTTCCAAAGAGCTCTAGCCCACCTACAGTCTCTTCCTACAAAGCTGAGTCATGTTTTCCCACCCAAATCTGACACTTCATACAACCAACCAAAATAAGAAAATAAAGTTTCTTGTTTTTTTTTTTTTCTTTCTCCTTTAACTTCCTTTTTCAGTGCTGGGAATTGAATCCAGAGCCTTGAGCCTGCTAAGCAAGCACTCTCCCACTGGGTTGCAGCCCCATGTATTTTGGTTTGGTTTAATTTTTGAGACAAAACCTCACTGTGTAGCCTAGGCTGGCCTCCATCTTTCTAAAGTTCTTCTGCCTCTGCTTCCTGCATGCTGGGATTACAAGCGTGTGCCACCCTGCCTGACTATCCAAATTTCTTACTGTAACTTAAGGCCCTTCACTACTTGCCCCAGCCCACCTCTCCAGCCTTGTTCCCCGTGGCTCTCCTCAGAAACATGATAGAGCAGGTCCAGTCCTTATGACTGTGTCTTCTTTTTACTTTGGAGAAGTGTTTTAGGACTACAGCAACTTGCTTACCTTGGTACTTCTAGCATAACAAGCAATCTGACCTGACATTTCATGCATAATGGAGCCCGCTGTTCAGAGCAGGGAACACATGGAAAGCTGAGAGCATTCCCAGGCCCTCAGGTGTCAGTATACTTCAAGAGGAACATTGGAGCTTTTTTACGTGCTAGCCTCTGAGTCAAGAGACTGATAACCCTGTAATTGTCTCTTGCTCAGGTTCGGGCAGCACCCCCACCACCTACACAGAACCACCGACGGACAGCTGAGAAGATGGAGGATGTGGAGATCACACTGGTGTGACAGTGGATTTACCTTCCGTTACTGCTACAATCAAGGCCGGGCTTGGAGTTTGGCCAGTCTTGTTTTTAGGCACCTTTGCATGATGATGACTCTTGAACAGAGCAAAACCAAGGAGGATTTGATGGGACTAGTTGGCCTGATTGTGCCTTTTTTGTTGTCATTTTCTATGTCATCTCTCCTACCATAGCACAAATCATAGTGGGTCCTAGAAGCAGAGGGGAGCAGCTCTCATGCCTTATGGTGGCCCATTTTTATATGAGACTCAAGGCCAGGCCTAGATCCAGGGCACAGACCCAGAATTACCAAGTGTGTGAACTCGTACAGTATATTACTGTGGCCACAAGGCTGTGGCAAAGATCTCATCTTTCCTCAAGTGGATTTTGCTCTTCTGATTGTTATTCAAATCAAGTTGACTGTGTAAGGAAACTAGAGGGATCCAGGAGAGGCTGGCTCCTCCCCAGGTTCATTCCCATATTGAAAATGCAACCTTATTGGGAAGAAAGTGGACTGCCTGAGCTTAGCGCCAATTGCATTAATGCACATCTCTTCCTCAACTAACAGATTTAAAATAACAGTGTCCTTTGTATTAATATTTATGCCATTCATTTAGTATTAGTGGGCTAACCTGGAGGGGCTGAGGCCATGTCTTTCCCATCACATAGACTAGAAGGGAGGCTACAGAAGAAGCAGAAATGGAGCTTCCACATCTGAAATGAGCCACCTTAACGTTCTTTTTGTCTTTGGGTATTTTTCCTCTTGGTTTTTACAGCGTATACCCTTCTGACCAGTGTCCTTTGAGTCCAAGTCTCTGGCTGCATTGAGGACAAAGGCCTGCCTTGTTCAGCCTCTCTACTGTGGAGGCCCTTATATTATTTTATTCCTAAGCCAGAGTACTGGCCTAGACATCTGGGTTGTGATTGGTGCAGACTAGCTGTCACCTTCTGAAAGTACAGCTTCAGTCCCACGGCCCTGACATTTGTCCAGGGTGAAGAATCTAAGGGCCCTGGAGGAAACCTGCTTTCTGTGGAAAGGATAAAGGACTGCACACCTGCCCAGGTGAGACCAAGGAGGCTAGCACCTCCTGCAGGACACAGAAGAGCCTCATGGTGCTCCCCTTGGCCTCAGCCTAGAAGAGCCAAGCACTCTGGACTGTAGATCTTGACCTAGGGAACAAAGCAATGCTTACCAATCCTCTTTTACCTTGGCTGGGAAAAGAAATTCACATATTTAAAGTTTGTATAATGCTTTGAAATTTCCATCCCTCCTGAGAATCTCTAAAAACTTGAAATGGTCATATGTCCCTGTGGGATTTTTGACTGATATCGGAGCTGAAGGGATTTTCAGTCATTCAATCACTTTAGCAATGATACTCTGATGAATCTTCTCCATGAATTTGGATTTTTGGTTTTTACATTTATCTGTTGATCTATTTGAGGTCTTTTTATGTTTAGCAAACTTATTCTTAAGTTTAAAAAATTAAAAGAGTATTTTAAGATTTTCAAATTTGCTGATCTTCAAAGTATTTATAATAGAGCAGTTCCTGCCACCCAGTCTTGTATTCTGTTTAGCTAACCAAATTGTCCTTGGATTTGCGTTTCCCATAACCTCAGAGTTATTTGAACTCTTTTGTTATATTTTAAAATATTTTTTGGAAGAGCTGCTAATTTTATTTTAAGAAACAAAGTTGTAAAAATATGCCTCCTTTTTAAAAAAAAAAAAAAATAACCCTTCTCTCCAGGCCGAATAACCCGGCATCACCATGCACAGGTCAGGGCTCAGAGGGAGCCTCCGTGCAGATGCGCTTTCTTTACAGTGGCTGTAAAAAGTTTGTATTTATTATGTATAAAATGTTGAATAATAAAAAATGAAATTAAGTTTTCCAAGTGTCCTGATAAAAAGAGTTGATTAAGCTATCTTTGAGAGAGAGGATGCTTCTTGGGGGCTGTCCTAAAACCATGTCTGTGCTGAGAGCAGGAGGCGAGTCCACCCAGGCAACACAGATCCTGAGAGTGTTCTTGTCCAGCAAGAGGGAAGAAAAGACAGGTCATGTATTTGAGGCCAGGACCATAAAACAAGGCGTGTTGTGATCTAGTTACAAGCTCAGTCTCTCTGGCTTCCAAACAACCACAAATCAAGGTAGAACCCATGGGTGTTTCCCTATGGGTTCTGGGGATTTAACTCAGGTGGCCAAGCTTGTGCAATAAAAACTTGTACTGGTGTGGAGGAGCTCACAGATCCAGCACTTACTGGATCAGGGTTAATACCTTTCCTGGCATTTTCCTGGGCATGTGTTTACTCTCATTATTTAGAGCACTGTTATATAATACTCTGGAGTTTATGTCATCTTTTTTTTTTTTGTTTTGTTTTGTTTTGTTTTTGTTTTTTTTTTTGTTTTGTTTTTCGAGACAGGGTTTCTCCATGTAGTTCTGGCTGTCCTGGAACTCACTCTGTAGACCAGGCTGGCCTCGAACTCAGAAATCCGCCTGCCTCTGCCTCCCAAGTGCTGGGATTAAAGGCGTGCGCCACCACCGCCCGGCTATGTCATCTTTTTATCTTTGTTTTTGTCATTGTCTTTTTGGTTATGTGTTTGATATGTGAGTACAAGCATGTATGTGTGTGTGTTTGTGTGCCACAGCACATATTTGGGGGTCAGGACAAATTTTGAGATCCATCCATCCATCCATCCCTCCCTCCCTCCCTC
>NW_021604648.1:228000-253358 GCF_004785775.1 Grammomys surdaster | reverse complement strand
CTCCCTCTCTCTCTCTCTCTCTCTCTCTCTCTCTCTCTCTCTCTGCACTTTGCTGAGGCCAGTCTTGGTTTTTTTGTTTTGTTGTTGTTTTTTTTTTTTATTTTTTTTCTGTGTTATCACTCCAACCTAGGTGGCCCTCCTGTTCCTGCACCACCCTTCTTATAGAAGCACTAGGTTACAAATGTGCACCACTGTAACCTGCTTTGTGTTGGTTTGTTGATTTGTGTCCCCTATGAGTTCTGGGGATTGAACTCAGGTGGCCAAGCTCCTGCAGCAAAAGCTTTTACTCACCGAGTTGTCTCACCAGCCATGTTTTCATCATTCTTTTTGATGGCTGTATACTCAATTGTTTGGATATATAATTATTTAATTGTTCCTTTAGTGGCGGGTATTTAAGTCGTATCTAGCCATTTGTTTTTAGAAAATTGAAGCTAACATTGTTGTATATACTTCTTTATAATTTTGTTAACAGTGTAAATATTGGACAAATTCCTAAATGTAGAATTTGACAGAAAGGGTTAAATGTTTGCCAAATTGGCCTCCAAAAGAATTGCATGAGTTTGCATTTCCACCAACAGTACATGGAGCAATGTGGACATGGGAAGTCAAGTGTGGGTTAGTAAACCATGGTCAGCCACTTGGGGCAGCTACAAGGAATGATCCTGTGTCCTGCAGCTGAGGAGAAGCTGAGATTCGGGAAGGAAACAAAGTATGTAGCAGAGGGTGGCATAAACAACCATCTGCACTGTAATCTCTCTCAGCCTTCAAGGTCTTCAGGACAAGGGGTCCTTCCATCCCCTAGCCACTTAATAACACACAGGAAGAATGGGTTTGAAGTGCCACAGATGTGTAAGGACACATTTTCTGCAGTGAAAGCTCACTCTCAAGTCTGACACTAGTCTTGGAGGCTTAGTCTTTAATTTAGGCCAGAGTTCAGCTAGTTGTCCTACCCTGGTGTCATCCATGTTGGTTTCCTTTGTCACAGGAACTGACCAAGCTGTCAAGTCATAGACTCACTGTTAATTACCTGACCCTGACCTCTCTAAGCCCATAAGTCAGAGTCAAAGCAGGATGTTAACCTGGCTTTAGCCCTGCCACTACCTACTAGAACATCTTTTCCCCCTAGCCGCCGCTACCCCATCTTTAGAAATGATGTAGTGAAGCAATGAAGTGACTTTGATGGGCTTATCCAATTCTCCCCTAGACCAGTTGAGTTATTCTAGATGCAGGAGAAAATTACACAAAAGCTCAATGTTTGAAAACAGACACGGGGCCAGAAGGTGGTGGCGCACCCCTTGAGTTCGAGGCCAGCCTGGTCTACAGAGTGAGTTCCAGGACAGCCAGGGATATACAGGGAAACCCTGTCTCGAAAAACCAAACAAAAAGAAAAAAGAAAAAAAGAAAAAAAAAGAAAACAGACATGGATTTCTTGGGGTAACAATAAAATGAAAATTCAGGTCCCTGGACTCATCCCCAGAGACAAAGCAGCCATTATGATCTGTATTATGGTGCCACTCCTGGGCCAAGCCAGTCAGACTATCCTCCGAGGAGTCCAGCCACAGCTTCAGGATTGGTTCTAATTACTGCCCATCTCTGAGTGGCCTTAGGACAGTATCTGGCTGCAATGAATTTCTGCATTTATTTAGCTTAAGTTGGATGTGTGTGTGTCTACACATACACACACACACACATACGTATCAGAAATAAAACCAAATTGCAGAAATTTTAGGTCAAGAGGAAAATAAACATTTCTTCCTGAAAGCCTGCAACTTGACATAACCAGTTTAGTTTTCTCCTGGGATTTTGCTGGGTTTGCTTTATAAAAGCATGAGCTGCCAAGAATTATGAGAACACCAAAGACTGTCTTGTTCCTAGACTATTTTCCTTTGGACCAGTGGCCAAGAAAACACATAGGATTCCTTCATGACTTTTCCTGAGAGTGTTGTTCAAGGAACATGTTTTTGGAATGTTATCCTGAAGCATTAATAAAAAAGAACATGTGAGCAGGGTCCACAGATTTATATGCCAGACACACCAGTAAAGGGCAGGAAAAGAACTGCGTGAAGACCCATGGACAACCTCTGCCGTGCATGGACTTGCCTGCCATAATCTTAAGTCTCAGCCCTCAACTTTCTCATCTTTAACTTGGGAGTGAGAGGATAATATAAACTGCCTCAGATCCAGGAGGATTAGATAATGTACAGATGAACTAAAGATAATTACTAGCAAATATGCTTCAGCAGACATGGTACCCATGGTATATCTGAATCTCACAAGTGGGCCTATACCTGGTGTCGGAATTCTTCCAGAGACTGCCTACAGGCCACTGGAAAGGCTCACATCTTGGGCAAGAGAATTGGCTTGAGCTAGGACTGACAATAAGATCCCTAAATCAACACTTGTCTCTTCTCCTTGGGGTCTCAGGATCAGTAAGGCTTGAGCCTAGCCTATTCAGGCAGCAGGCCTCACATCTGTAAATCGGCCTCTGAAGGAAGTTCCGTAGTGGGGAGGGGTACATAACACAGCCTGGAAGACACTAGGACTTCCCTGAGATTTATAATAAGATAGGAGTGGCAGCAGAAGCTAAACTGGTTTCCACAAGACTAGGCCAGTGCCCTCTACTGAACCTGAGTCTAGTTTTTGCCAAAGAGAACCAGAAAGTTCACCAATATTTTGCTGTTTTGGCTTTTCTAAAATTTTTTAAACAGCCTTATGTAGCCCAGGCTGGCCTCCAACTCATAATGGCCTTGGGTTTCTGATCGTCTTTCCTTCTACGTGCTGAGATTCTAGGCATAATACATAATACTGAGTTCTGTGTGATGCAGGAGGTTGAATCCAGGGCTTCGTGCATGCTCAGCATGCATCCTACCAACTAAGCCTAAACCCCTTTCACATAGTTCTGCTTTGTTCACATAGTTCTCCAGGCAAGCTCAGGAACCCTAGCAATTTCTCCTTTGCTAGCCTTGGTTCTTCCTCAGAGGTTCACATGAGCTCAGGAGAACTGGAGGGGCAGATGAATTCCTGTACCCAGGAGTGATTCACATTTCCTGGGTAACTCTGGTGGGTCCTTAAAATAGAGTTCACTACTACCTGAGGTATGAAGGAAACATCTGGAGGGATTTTGCTCAGATGCTGTGGCTGGTGCAGCTATCTCCTAGGACTCACTCTTGCATCTCAGCACCTGCCTCCAGAGGTAATCTTCAGCTCAGAGTCCAAGGTGGAAGAGAATTTGACAGAGTCAGGTTAGGCATAGCTCTGTGTACCCCTGATGGAAAAGCCCTAGCCAGTTGAGAGCCTCTGTCTCTTGAAATTTGGGTTTTATGGTGCAGGGGCTGGGGAAATGATTCATAGGTTAAGAGCACTTGATGCTCTTGCAGAGGACCTGGGTTCAGTTTTCAGCAGCCACATGACAGCTCCTAACCATCCATAACTTCAGTTTAAGATATCTTCTGTGGGCACCAAGCACACACACAATAAACTTATATACATGCAGGCAAAATATTCAAACACATAATTGTATAAAAAGAGAGGATGTGGGTTGAAGTTGTAGTTTGTAGATTGCTTTCCTGACCCACACAAAGCCCCGAGGTTCCAGTCTCCAACATCATATGGGATGGGGACACACATCTGTAATGGCAGTACTTGGGAGGTGGAGGCACAGGCACATTCAGCTACATAAATGAGGACTTTTGAGGCTAGGTTTCAAAATAAAAGGCTGCAGGATGTGATGCAGAACCATTCAGCTGTGTGACCTTGAATGACAACCTTCAAGCCTCTCTTTTCTCACTTGTAGAACATGATCTTTCACAAATGCTTAGGCAGAACAAAGGGTGAGCCTCACTAATGGTGCTCACTGGATGTTAGAATTTTCTGTGAAGGCAGAAAGAAAAAAAACCCTCCTACAAAGTGAGGGGCAGAAACTGAAGGAGGGGCCGTTTCAAGACCACTCCACCTGAGTATCTATCCCATGTGCAATCACCAAAGGTAGAGGCTGATGTGGAAGTCAGGAAGTGCATGCTGATAAGAGCCTGATATGGATGTCTCCTCAGAGGTCTTCAAGAGTCTGACATACTCAGAGGCAGATGCTCACAACTAGCCACTGAACTGATCATGGGGTTCTCAATAGAGGAGTTAGAGTGTAGACTGAAGGAGAGCTGAAAGGATTTGCGGCACCATGAGGAGAGCATCAATACCAACCAACCACAGGCTCCCAGGGTCTAAACCACCAGCCTGGGAGCACTTAGGGAGGGATCCAGCGCTTCAGTTGAATATGTAAGAGTGGAGGGCCCTGCTGGGCATAGGTGGAAGAAGAGAACCTTGACCTCATGAAGGCTGGATGCCCCAGGGAGTGGGAATTTTGAGGGTGGGGAGGTGGGAGTGGGGGGGTAGATAGAGGTTACATCCACAGAGAAGAAGGAGGAGGGGTGAGGGGATAGGGGTTCCTGGGTGGGTGGGGGATGGGGTAAGGGGACAACATAGGAAATGTAAATAAAACATCCAATAAAAAAAAAGAAAAAAAACCCCTCCTACGGACCAGAAAACTAGTGACCCCTGGTGGCCACTGAGAGCTATGCCAAGGGAATGGGCCAAGGCTAAGGGGTTGAGCTTGAACTGCTGCAAAGTCCCATTCCTGGACCCTTCAACTGGTGAACTTGGAAAGCAAGAGAATATGACCACTGTGTTTCCTGTGGCTTCTGAGCCAGGACTGGAGGCAGGAAATGCTGTTCCTACTCTTACAGTTGCTCCCAGTTTTAAGAAGGGAGACAAACTGGAAGTAGGGAACCAAGGCCTCTTACTGAGCCTGACAGGTAAGGATAGGCTGTCAATAAAGGGATCCCAAAAGACAACCTGAATTGCCATTGGGAGAGACAAGGACATTGAAGGCAGAGGAAGAAGCATGTGTAGGAGACCAAAGTGCTGAACTTCTCTGAAGGCAGAAAGGGGACTTCTGACCATGCTGACCATGACACCTTAGATGCGGAGGACCGGCACAATCAACGCCTGCCATCCCGGCACTGAGGCTAAGGCCAGATTTCCACAAGTTCTCAGCCTGCTCTGAGCTATTACATGTGTACCTGATTAGACAGGGTTACATAACATGACACTGTCCAAACAACAACAAAAGCTAAGGAAATGGTGTGAGGACGAGACTAGGGGAGTGAAGGCACCTGTAGAGAGGAGCGGTAAACACAGCAGCCGCACAGACTGGTGCTGTGGCTGCGAGGGGCAGAGGTAACATACAAGGGAGGGATACAGTGGCAGGAGGAGGCCACCCATCATCCAGAAGATAGGACTACAGCTCAGGCCACTATCCCAGGCTCCAGGCAGGCCACTACCAACTATTCCAATGTCACTTTAGTTTATTCACCCTTACCATCAGGACCACTCCCTGGCTGAAAAGCTGCTCTTTGCTGCCCCTGCATGGGCCTTTCTTCATGTTATCCCATGGTTAGACTGGAGCAGCCCATCTTCCAGGCAGAAGCTCTACTATAAGGCCCTAGCTCTATGGAAAAAGAAGAGGCCAAGCCTTAAGTGCCTCTGTACCCTCAAATGCTTCAAAGAGGCAAGGCACATCTTAGATACAGTTTTTAACATTGAGGAGAGTAAACAAATAGATTCTTAAAATTTGTCATTCCTAACTCACACTCTGATTTTAAACAAGCCAGGTCCTGCCTGGCCCTCACATGAATCACACAGTAGACCCCAACTCCAGCTCTGGAGTCCTGAGCATGGGGAAGCTGTTCTCTGGCTTCTGACTTCTGAACAGAGTCCAACCCATACAGGGAACTTGTGCCACTAGTGCCAGAGCACCGCCTTCCTGCCTTGGTCCACACTCACAACATGGTTCCCGGAGAAGCACCAAGCCACGGCATTGACAGCAGAGCTGAAGAAAGAGAAGACAGACCTCAGGAGGGCAGCAGGAACAGGCAGGCAGCCTGACTCTGACCCTGGACATCCAACCAACAGGCACTTTGAGAAGCTTCTGTAAGCCCAAGACAATTTCATTATCTATAAAATGGTCTCCCAGGATGGTGGCGATGGACCCAAATGCATGTGAAAGGTCTAGGGACATATCAGAACATGGAAGGTTTGCATGTGGAAGTTTCAGTAGGCTGCTCACCAGTGGGGTCCCTGTAGGCTGCTCTCCAGTTTCCCAGTGTTCACATCCCAGATGTACAGGGTGCCATTTGAGGAGCCTGCCAGTGCATAGCTTCTGTCAGGGCTGTACAGGTCACAGCAGAACAAGAGAAGAAGATCAGAAGTACAGACACACAAACACAGGCCTATGTATAGGCATGACCTCCCAGACGCACCTGAAAACAGCTTTGGTCCAATCAGAACTGCACTTGAAGCCATCTGCCCTGAGGACAGATTAGGACTGCAGTCAGAAAAGTTGCTACCAGTGTGCCAGTCTTCCTCCAGATGTTAAAAGGGACCAGCACTTCAGCAGGGTCTAGTCTGGAAGGGGCTATCAGGGAGTGCCTCCCGGGACTTTCCTTGCACAGGAGAGGCCCAACTGGCCCAGGCCAGTACCTGAACACCTGTCGGATATTGCTGATTCGCAGGTCAATAACCTTGAGTGTATTGTCTCGGGAACAGCTAAGCAGATGCAGCTGGTCATGGCTGAGGTTCAGGGAGGTGACCCGGCCCTGCACAGGGATGACCTGGATGCAGTGAGGGCCCCTGCGAAGTGAGGGACAGACCGAGATGAAGAAGAGACATCCTGGGACACTTCTGACAGGCTGTATGTGGCCACATTCCCAGGTAGCATAATCCAGAGGCACCCCAGGGCTTGAATCCCTGGGGGTGAGGCTGACAAGACTATCGTCCCTTTCCACTATGGATTAGAGAGTTGGATCCTTTAGAAGGCTCAGGTCACTGAGGAGTAACAGTGATAGCCGGGTATGGTGGAACTGGCAGGTAATCCCAGCTGAGGTAGGAGAATTATAAAATCGTAAGTTCAAGACCACCCTGGGAAACTTTATTGAGATTCCGTCTCAAAATAAGAATGTAAAAGGGGTGGGAGCATTCTCCTAGCCAGCACATATCTCTGCGTTCAACCCCTAGCAAAGGAGCAATCTCAAAAAGAGAGGCCGCAGAGACCTGCAAAACTCGAGCTCTGCCTATGTCAGCCATTCGTGCCTAATGGTGGGCTCATTACTTTAAAAAGCAGCTTTTCTTTTGTTGCTGGTTTTTTTTTTTACTAAAAAGTGGTGATAATATTTAAAAAGGCACTTGTCTGTGTTGGCTGTACGGCCTGGGAAGGAGTTAAGTGCTGACTAAGAGCCACTAAGAAGGTGGCATAGCTCCCCAGACATGCCGAACCCTCAAACACCATGGCCAGCAGAAGCCGCCCACTGGCAGTGCCGGTCTGACAGCCATACTTCTCCAGGGTTCCGTAGCCCTTCCTGCCACAGTCAGAGAAAGGAAGGAAACTGCAAGGAGCCTGTGCCACACGCAGTCCATGCCATATTACCTGCTGTCCCAGAACCGGATCTTCTGGTCATTGTGGCCACTGATGATGATGTGGTCACCGCACGCCACGTCATTGCAGTAGGAAAGCACGTCGATGGTCCTGGAACCTGAGGACCGATGGGAAGACCCCAGAGTCTCAGTGAGTCATCAGGAGCCACTAAATTCAGTGGTATAAGATCAAGTAGGGAAGTCTCCTCCAATATCCCCAGCCCAGGGCTCAAGCCACCTCTAATTCACCTACCAGGGTCACCGAGAAAGCAGGAAGTGAGCGGCAGTGACAGAGAAGGAAATCATTAGAGGTTTGAGCCCACATGAATATGAATCCCGCAGCTACCACAACATAGCAAGGGAAGGGCCCTGACGACTGAGAGTTGAGCAAATGGGATTGGGCCTCACAGTAGGCGCGGCCCAGGTCCCACTCCTTCACTGTCCGGTCTCGGCTCCCAGTCACTGCCTGGTGCCTTGTTAGCTTGAATTTGGCAGCTGTCACTTTGTCCTTGTGTCCAGACAATGTTTCCTGCCCCCACAGAAAGTACCCATTAAGCCAAGCCCCCGAAATAACCACTCTGCAAATCATAGGACATGACCCTTTAACCCTTAGGCAGCAGCTGGGCCTCACCTTGGACTGTGTCTCTCCCACCTTCCAGAGCTGGGCAGCCTGGTTGTAAGTAGCTGCCAGAACCTGGGAGCCCTACAGAGAGGGAGGAGGAAAGGTCCTGGGCCATACTGGGTCTGGCAAAGGCATCGGCCCTCAGGCCAGAGAGCCAAGGTAGAAGCTGTTCCAAGCTTCCCAGTCACTGAGGCAAGCCATGGCTCCAAGGGGAGTGAGTGTAGCTCCTCTAGAGCAGGTTCTAAGCCACCCACAATATGCCCTCAGGCCCCGGAGCCCTCTGCCTAATGTGGAGGCTCAGGTGACATCCATGCCATGGGGCAAAGTCTCCTTACCGAGGGGTCAAAATCCACACTGGTGATGCTGCCACCAGCTCCTTCGAGGGTCTGGTTGGCCTCCAGACGACCTGACAGAGCAGGGGAAAGGACAATGGAATGAGATTAATCAGCCTTACAAAATAGAGGAACTCAGACACAGAGCAGGATGCAGCGACAGAATGGTCTGGCCTGGGCTCTGGGGTGGAGGTGGTACTAATTAGCTCACAATGCTAGAGAAGACCAGAGCAGAGGGACTATCCCTAGGTTATACTGCCAGGCAAAGCCAGGCAAGCTGGAGACCCACTACTGGGAAGCCTTCCAGAGTTGGTGTTGAGTCCCTTTCCCTAGAGAGCACAGGTAGACAGTGTTGGTCACCTCACTGATTTCTGGTAGTGCAAGTAATACTACAACAGGATGTAGCTATGCGAGGCATATTGACACAGTTTATACCAGCACCGGAGAGGCAAAGGCACATAGATGTCTGTTTGAGGCCAACCTGGACTATGTAGTGAGTTCCAAGCCAGCAAGGGCTACACAGAGAAACCTATCTAAAAATTAAAATGTGTCTTGGTAGACCCGGGACTTGGCCAATACCTAGCTCTGTATGCCTTCAGGATGGGAGCAGAGGTCCCTCCACCTCCTCCAGCAGCAGCCATCTGGGCTTAGCCCTCCCTGCTCTGCAGGTCTGAACCCAGAGCGTGTCCTTCAGAGCAGTAAGCTCAGCACCCATCTTCTCCCAGGAGTCCTCTAGCCAATGTTCACAGGATCATTCCAGCAGGGGAGGATGAAGGACAGGTCTGAGATCCTTACCTCCCACGACATTCCAGAGATGGATAAGCCGGTCAGCCCCTCCAGTGGCCAGAAGGCTGCTGTTGGGGCCAAAACAAACCGCATTGACCTCAGAGAGATGGGCATCCTGTAGAAAAGAAAAAAAAAAAGTGGGAGGGGTTGGCACCTGGTCTTCCCCATGCATGGCTCTTTGTGCCCACTCAGGACTTTTCACACCTGTTCTTGCATTGGCAGTTCTCTTTGAAGGTCTCTGCAAGCCTGAGTTTCAAACCTGTCCGCAGAAAGTCTTTTCAACTATGCCTAGACCCCTTCTGCCCCAAGCCCCATGCTGGGTGTCTGTTTCCTTTCTCACGCTATCTAGTCTGTGTTACACTGTAAAATGCTGTGTGGCTCCCACCACAGGCTGAGGGCAAACTCCTCCAGCCTTGCTTTTCCAGCCCACTTGGCCCACCCTGGAACACTCCTATCAGCACCTCAGGCATATGGCCAAGCTCCTTCCTTACCAAGACATCCTGAGCCTGGGAAGGAATTTGGGTACACACACACACAGGGATGCTCTGGTATCGCTGCTCAGGTGCACCCCCAACTGAGTGACCTCTTCTTTTCTTGAAGCTACAGAGGTGGGGATAGAAAAGCATTCAGCAAAGCCTGCTGCTGTGAGGACTTTAAGCTTTCCTGAGGCAGCAACAACAAGCAGACATGGCAAGCGGCAGGACATTACCCATGGCACAGTAAACAAGGTCCACAACCCAGCCTGACCACTGTGGGGATGTGGGCACTGTACACTGAGACGAGCAGACATAAGACAGAGTGGTGGATACAGGAAAGCATTAGGCGTGGCTGGAATATTACTCATGGCATTACCACTGCTAGGCTAAGTTAACTCTGAACAAATCTTAGACATTTTTGAGCTTCAGTTTCCCAACCGATCAATCAACCTCAGGCCGGCGCTCAGTCCCCTATGAGGACTCTGAACAAGGACAGAGCATTATGAACCTGGAAAATAGTTATAAAGAGTTGGTCTTGAGCTATCCACTCAGATCCTGCCTGTGGAGCCCAACAAGATGCACATACAGACAGGTACCAAAGGACGGACAGACCAAGGCTATGCTCAGGAAGCCTTACAGGGCGTGCCAGTCCCTTCACACATGTACACACACACACTTACTCCAGCAGCCCCTTCACCACATCCACACAGCGGGACAGTGTCAGGGAGGTGGCCGAGGCAGACCTGGGGCAGAATGGAGAGACGTACTGAGAGCCTGGCTCACAGCTGTGCCAACAGCACTGATCCTTGTATTTTGCTAGGGACCTTTGAAAAGGCTCGTGCTTGCTCAAGGCAAGAACTAGAACTTGACTCCTTGAAGACTAGGATGACATAGGTAACCCAGAAGGGTGGCGGGAGGGAGAATCTTGGCAATGAACACCTCCCCAAGTCTCCCCCAAGATGGTACCAAGAGTCTCATTCTCTAAGTGCTCACCAAGAAAAGCTCCTGGGAGACCAAGCCCCGGCCTGTGGAGAGGGCTAAGGAAGAGAATGGCGCCTCCAGGGTGAGACAGAGAGCAGGGAAACCCCCAGCTCGCTGAGCTGTCCCCTGAAAACACCCAAGAAAGTGTTTATGCTGGGCTATCTAGATTCATTAGGATTGCCAAGAATTTGGGGAAGTAGCATTACATGATGCTCCTGTTTATTGACTGTCCCAGGGACATGGGTGTCTGAAGGAAAAGTCTTCTGGAAAAGAACCCAAAAATGGGAAAGGAGGGGCAGCCCAACCACAGGCCAACCAAGATGTAGTGGATGCCAGATATGTTGGCACATGCCTATAATTCCAGCTATTGGGAGGTAAAGGCAGGAAGATCACGAGTTCAAGGCCATCCTTGACTTTACACTGTGTTTGAGGCTAGCAGGGAGGCACCCAAAGAGTCAAGCTCCCATCTGATCTCAAGTGTGAACACACTCTGACACAGGCTCACACTCAGGCATGCTCATTAATCTTGCACAGGTGCTCATGCCCCTGTGTGGACACACACATACACTCCCATGCTCACACACACAAACCTAGGACACCTGAGTGTCCCAGGGTCTTGTCTACTTCCCTACCCTTTTATAAGCCTCATAGCTCACCCTCGAGGGCACTGGTTCTTCAAAGTAGGGAATGAGGTAACACTGCCTCATGACACTGGAGGTGGGACTGGTACTGGGATGTACACAAGCCTCTCCAAAAGCTGCTCCTGGAAGCTGTGGACAGCCTCCTGAGTGGGGGGCCAGGTCAGGTGGGAATAATGGAATGCTCACCTGAAAGGCCTCTTCCATTTTTCACAAGTCTCAGTCTCCAAGAACTCAGGCATAGCGGCAGGAGCTAGAGCCACAGTCTCCTCTTTGGTCCCATCTTCTAGAGTGTTTGGGATCCTGAGAGAGAAAAGACCAAAGGGGAAGCCCCTCCCTACCGCAGCGCTAAAGAACAGGTGATAATCGCTAGCTGCAAAGTATTGGCTTTTGTGACCACACATTATCTCCACAAGTGTCTAATGACCTGACCTGTGCATATACATAGGCACCTGGTGTACCTGTAGCCAGCAGGAGTAAGGTGTGAGTAGACTGTGGGTCATGCACACATCCTAGGTCAGCTCCCAGTATTAGAGTCATCCCTGTCCCCTGCCCATTCTTACTCGCTGATGCTCACAGTCCGCTTAGCCGCTTTCTTCAGCTCCTGGGACACCCGAGCCTGGTTGGCCCTGGTAGAGAGAAAAGGCTAAAGGAGGTGCTTTGTAGAAGGGGCACCACAGCCTAAGCAGATCCTTCTGATCAGTGGGAGACCCTGACCTCCCCCACACTCACCCCCATCCCCACACCTTTTAACCAGGCTGAGTCCAGATTGCCTCCCAAGGGGCATATCCCAGAGTTTTCACCTCTCTCTACGCTCATTACGTAGATTGCGCTCGGCGGCGGCGCGCGCCTTACGCTGCACAAGCTGCTCCAGCAAGTCGCGAGCCTCTTCCTGGAGCCTGCGCAGTGCCGCCTCTTGGTGCGCCGCTTGGTCCAGCAGCGTCTCATAGGCTTCTCTAAGTGCCGCGTTCTCCGCTTCCCGTTCCTCCAGCTGCCGGGACTGCTGAGCCCGCACCTCCTGTAGCTGCACCACGCAGGCTTGCAGGTCTTCCAGCCTGCAGAGTAAACATCAGCCGGTGTCTTCGTGGGTCCTCTAACCCCAACCACACACAGGTCTAGAGATTGCTTGGGGACTAGAGGAAAGCTTTAGGGCCCCTTCCCATCCTCTTGCCTGGGGTAGAGACCAAGCCCGACCCTCATCTCACCTGCCCTGCCGTTCCTCCAGCTGTGACTGCAGGGTGTTTAGGGCTGCGCTCTTCTTCACCACCTGATAGGCCATCTGGGAAGGACAAGAGGCATGGGCACTTTTGCGGGGTGAACCTAGCCAGCCACCACCCGTTGCCTAGTTCCTGACAAGGAAGCCCAGGCTGAGCTAAGTTTGCCCTGCAGCTTCATGAGATAATTCTCAGACCCGGAGCTCTAGAGTCTGACCCCTAAGTGTCAGTACTAGCGATGTCCTTTATTTTCTTGGTGACCCTGCGGTAGATATTTAATCTGAAGCAGGAGGAATCTGGCAGGAGAAATCTGCTCCATTTCCGGACCTGTGAAATGTCAGGGTAGTGCTTTCCTAATCACAAGGTAACCCAGAACTATTAGGAACCTACAATAATGGCAGACTATTAGCTGGCACTTGTCATGCCTTGCCCCAAGCACTCTACACACACTGACTCAGTCTCCATAGCACCAAAGGAAGCACTTCCATTTTCATTTTCATTTGACATACACAAGGCAGCCAACAACCATTAAGTGACTCACCCAAAGTTACACAGCTAAGTGGCAGACCTGATTACTTGAACCCAAGCCACCTAACTACACTAAGCTCCATGTAAAGTAATGGTGTACTAAGGGGTGCAAGGGATGTGAGTTCTGTTTCCCATTCCTCAACATCTGGCTTCCTAGCCCATGCCCTGCCACTGGCCTATGTAGGCAGCCCTCAGCAGAGAAGCACATAAGACTAAAATCAAGAACACAGGAGAGCAGGAGCCAGACTCAGTCCTGGAGCCCTGGGTTGAGGATATCTCAGCATTCCTTCAGCTGAGAGCTAAGAACTGAGCAGGCTACAGGGACGCAGCCCCATCAGTGGGCACTGCCTTGCCCTAGTGAGGAACAGATCCCAGGCAAAGCTGTGCCCACCAGTGTTGAGAAGATCAGGATAAACACCTGTAACTTAGGAACTGATGACAGCTGGGGGTGAGGAGAATTCTTCTTACTATCTTGTTCCTAATTCTTCCTCCCCAGAGCCTGAGGAGTGATCGAGGGCTGCTCACCTGCCTTGACACAACTGCTCATGTGAGAGGAGAGGCCTGGGGAGGGACCCTGTGCAGGCAGCTGGAGCACCCATTCCTTCATAACCCAATTATAGCCTTGTTTATCTTTGTTTTGTTGTTTCTTGTTTTTTCTCGAGACAGGGTTTCTCTGTGTAGCCCTGGCTGTCCTGGAATTCACTTTGTAGACCAGGCTGGCTTTGAACTCACAGACATCTGCCTCTACCACTCCAGTTCATTTATCGTGTTCAACACTGAGAAAGCCAGTCGCCATCTCCATCCCCCTCACCAGTCACTTGCTTTCAAAATTCAAATAATAGGTAGAGGTAGAAAGAGATTTAGTGGTTGCCAGGGATTAGAGCTGTTCCAGTGTGACGAAAAAGAGGTATCAAAAAAGAGATCTTATAGACAAGCACTGCAATATCATGATGGCTACATAAATCTGTTCATGATAATGTCACACCACTGTCAAATTATAACCACATAGCACACTGGGGAGAGGCCCTCGGACATCTTCATAACCTGCTCCCACCTTGTGTTGGGCAGGTGAGGAGACATGCTATAATGACTTGTGATTACTGGCGCATCACAGTCTCCATGGAAACCCACAGGACCAGGTCTTGTTTATGGCCACACTCCCTGTTCTTTGGATTGTCAATAAAAAGTTGTTGAAAGAGTGAATGAAGAATCCAGGAAAGTAGATTTGTGTGGGTAAAGGTTCAAGTCCAGGGTCCACATCTCTAAGCCCCAATGCACTCCTCTACAACTATAAAGTCACAGAGGACTGACTGAGATAATGCAGCAAAAACAGCACCACTCTCTGTCTGCCTTCTGCAGACCATCTCTCCCTCCCCCAACATTCTCAGACCCCACCCTGCTTACCTCACCACACACCAGCTGCAGCCCCTTCTTCTCCTGCTGCCACATCACCCTCAGAGAGGCTGGTGATGAGACTTGGTCAAGGCCTGTCCCTGAGACTTCCTCCCTGACAACCAATAAGAAGAATTCATGGCTCCTCCTCTCACCCCAGTGCCCAAAGTATGCCCTAAGAGTCCCCCATAAAAAGCTTGAGGAGCCATTTGCTCTCTCTTGGGGTAAGTGGAAGCCAATCAGAGAACAAGCAGTCTCAGATCTAATATCCGTGACCTTTCTGCTCTAGGATGGTCCAGACCTTGGACCTCTGCCGGTGTCACTCAATGGCACACAATGGCACTTGCTTGCTTTCCCAGAACTCAGGAAGCTAAAACAGTATTCTGTAATCAAGGACAGCCTGGGCTACATAATGAGAACCTGTTAAAAAGAGCTTAGAGTTGGAAAGATGGTTCCCTAGATAGATACACTGCTTGCCACCCAAGAGTGGGGACCTGAGTTTGGGCCCCAGCACCTATATTAAAGAACCTGGCACACTTTGCCAAGAGCTGAAAAAGTTGAATCTGCTAGATATAGGTTCAGTGTAAGACCTTGTCTTAACAACTAAGGTGAAATATAATTAAGGAAGACACAGGTCAACCTCTGGTCTCTACAGATGCACATACAAATAGCACATAAACACACAAGAGAGCCTGGTGTGATAAGCTGGCACACACCTGTAATCCTAAGTGGAGAGGTAGAGGCAGGAAAACCAGGAATTCAAGGTCATTTCCAGCCTACCTAGGCTACGTCCTCTTATCATGTTTCCAACCCATTCCCTGTTCTTCGTAAGCCTCTTTTTGAAGGTATCAGGTAAGGAACAGGGAGAGGGACGAGGTTCAGAAGGGGAAACAGAAGAATAGGACTGGACAGGAGACAAATGCAGACAAGAGTCAGGGCAAACGATATTACGCATATCGTTTATCGAGCTTGGAGAGGACTCAAGAGGCTTTCTACTACTGCCCCCTCTCACATCCCCAATAGCTACAGGCTGAAGAGGTGCCAGGGCTGAGCACAGCAAAGAGGCAGGCATAAGCAGCTCTGATCACTCACAGACAACTCACCTTGAGTCCTTGTGTGGGATGGAGATGACATCCTTTGGCTCTGACTTCAACTTTTCTGAGAACTTGGCTAGCAGTTCAGCCTTCTCTAGAAGATGGTTATCTGGGGATGCAAAAGGGTGAGCCTGTGGCAAAGGCAGATGCTTGCCAGCAAACTCCTGACATACAAGTTGCCTCATGCTGGGATGGCTGAAGGAGACCAGGGGTCCTAGGGATAGGGAAGCCCCTGGAGCTGGGCTCTTCCCCTTCCTGGGGGATATCTGTGTCTGGCAAAGCCTCTTCACAGCATGGCCACAAGCCCACCCAGGAGACAAGGACAGAAAGACTACCAATGCTTCGGACAAACATGGCTACCTAGCACTTGAAGAGAGACAGAAGGAAAGCAAGGGGCCTGGGATTAATTCACCTCTGTCAGAGGCAAAGTCTGATCCAGAGGTGTTGAAACAAACAAAACCACCTGTGTATGGCCTCCAGCAAGTCACTTCCCCTCTGAGGCTCAAGGTTTACAATGAAGTAATTCCCACTTCCACCCAACAGCTTCCCCCAGGTCAATACTGAAGGTCCTTGAGCAATTATCTAACAAATCTTCCCAGGTTAGGTGGTTAGACCTTGGACCCCCCCCCCCCACCCACACCTTTTTTTTTTTTTTTTTTTTACCAGTTCCAGGCAGACTGGGGCTGCGATCAGCACCTCCCTTACCTCACTGTTACCATGGAGACAGGTTCCTGGACCCCGACTAATTCTCAAAACTCTACCCTAAACCCCAAGGCATTGCAAGCACCCCTACCCCAGCATACAAGGTCACAATGTGCCTCATTTCTAAGTAAGAAATCTGAGATAAAGGACTTGAATTACCCAAAACCACAGACCTGGTTCTCTCTAGGTCCCCAGCCTTGCTGCTCCCGTACAGTTCTGGAGGGGGGGTTCCTCCCTTAAATGGGGGGATCCCTCCCTTAAATCGATAGCCCCACTGCTCATCAGAGAAGTTGGAGAAGTGAGGCTGTCTGGAGGTAGAGGTATACGACCCCAAGAGAGAGGCAGCCCTTACAAAGTTCCAAGGAAAACAAGTTTGATTGCGTGGGTGTATCAAAATTAGCACCAAGTGAGGAAGCAGTAGGGAGTAGACTTTCAGCCTCAAACACACAGTCACAGTCGACCAAAAGGCAGTAAATACAGATGCACTCCAGTGTTCCTCGGCTGGAGTGCACACACCCCCTCCTGGCCAAACTGCCCAGAAATAACCACATGAAAGTTCAACTTCCGCTGGCATGTCAAGCACCCTAAAGAAACCTGGGGCCCCATTCGAGCTATGATCCACTAGGCACTGAGGTGCTCCACGAACACATACCAGCATAACCTATCCGCAGCAGATCCTACCAGACTTTCGCTCTTTCCTTTCAGCTACCATGGCTGCTCTGGCCACGCCTGCCTTCCTTAACTTGACTCTGGGACCAAACGGACTGACCAGGCCCTGCTCCAAACGAGCACTGAGACAGAGCTTGTGTGTAGGATGCTCAAGGGAAGCAAAGCTGAGTCTTGAGGGCTAAGCAGCACCCGGGCTGGAAACCGCAGGCAGGGAGTCTGCCTGTCCAGAGAGGGGCGTAACAGTTTCCAAGATGCAAGGCCCTCGGGAACCAAGACGGCGCCGCTGCCCTGAGTCACAAGTCGAGCGGCGGGACAAGCCCTCTCCCCGAACCCCACCTCCTCAAAGCCTGTCATCCCTGAGCCCCCGGGGACACACTCACAAGCCGGCACTAGCTCCAGGAAGAGCGCCTTTTGCGTGCGGTCCCGATGCCGCAGCTGCCGCACGATGTGGCGCTTCCAGACGGCGACGGGCGCGCAGGGATCGCAGGGGGCGCCGGGTCCCGCCATGGCCGCCGAGTGCCTAGCGGCCGCGCACAGCCCAAGCCCGAACAGGAGGGGCGGGGCCTCCCGGGGACTCCATGACGTCAGGGCGGTAGCGGCGGGGAATCCCCGGGCTGTACCAAGCCTGTTTGTCGGGGAGATCTGGACACCTCAAAGCAGGTGCTGCTGCGGCCCAGCCAAAACCTTCAGCCCCAAAGGAGCGAATTTCTGTCTCGGGGTAAGCAGCGAGGATCGCAGCCTCCCTGAGGCCTGTGGGTGCGTCCTAGGGCGGGGCCTCGGGGTCGCCTTCCTTAACCTCGCCGAGCCTGGACCAGTGTCAGAAGCTGAGGATGCAGGACGCATTCGAGTTCCTGGAAGGAGAGACCCTGCCACAACCCCTGGGCTGTACAGGGACAAGCACCAGGCACAAGCAGTCTAACAGAAAAGACTGCCTGAAGGAGCCCACTGTCACCCACATGATGACAGTTGTGTGGGGTTTATGAGGGATCAACTAAGACCAGTTACCCAGAGGGAGAGAATACAAAAGGACTCTTAAGCCCCGGGAAGAACAAGTGAACAGGTTTGATGACTGAAAATGCAGGCGGGCTGTGGGAGTACCTCAGCAATAGGGTTCTTGCTAAACCTGGGTGAGGGCCTAGATTCAAGGTCCAGTGCTTCAGAGTTGTTAAGACAGGAAGCAGAACTGTCCGTGGGAAGAGCAAGATTTAGAAGTCTAGTCGGTAGCAAGATTTAGAAGTCTAGTCGGTAGCAAAATTTAGGGCTCTAAGAAAGGGCTCTGTTTGTCTGGATAATCCCAGGCTCAGAGGAGAGAAGGGGCTTCCTTGTCTGCAGCTGTATGTAGTAGGTATCTGAGGTAGCCAGTGTTCTGACTCAGGCCCTATCTGCTCTTGGAAAGCACAGACATCTCTTGTGAGTACATTTGACAGTGAATCTGGGCTCACAGGGAAATTTAATGAAATTGTCTGTAGCAAAGGATTCTGTAGATATAGGCTAAGGTAAAGAATGACAGGAGAGATTCAGTGGGCCCAGCCTACAATGTGACATACTCAGGAAGGTTCAGGAGGCTCTATCCTCAGTTAGTGAAGGCAGACCTGGTTATCCCTAGGAAATAAACCGGGGGTGGAGGGGAGGGGCAATACCAGGCAGCACTCTAGTCCCTGGAGGTTACAAGTCTTGAGATACTTGAGATGGGGGTCTGTTACAGGACTTGGAAAACAGTAAAGGCAAGCGACAGCCCAGAAGAGTGTATCTGTTGTACTTTGAAGCCACAGTGAAGCTGAACACGATGGCCCATACCTGAAATCCTGGTGCTAATGCCAGCCTGGGGTACATAGTGAGTTCCAAGCCAGCTTGGGTTACATAACAAGACGCTGCCTCAAAACACTATGGACTGGCTTTAGTCTCCCATGTGTCTGTCTTGGATACTCCCTGCCTTTGCAATGTACTGTGCCCAGTAGTTCTTCTGGAAGTCTGGCTCTGCTCACGCATCACATTCAGGAGCACTTCCTGGGCCCTGCACAGAGTAAGGCTTCTGTGACCACAGCCTGCCCATCCCCAGTTTTACACAGTGTGCTGCATCTTTAAGTAAGAAGTCATGTTGGGGACAGGTTGCCCAATAATTTTAAAAGATTTATTTTTGATCGTGTGTGTGCGCGTGAGTGCAGATGCCTACGAAGTCTAGAGGCATCAGAACCCCTGGAATTAAAATTACAGGCAGTCTGACAACTAATGTGGGTGCCGGGACATTATCTGCTCTTAACTACTGAGCCATCTTTTCAGCAGGGCCAATGCCTTTTGGACTCACAAAAATGCTGCTGGAAATCTTAAAATAGTTTTTTCATCTTTGAATGGCAGAGGATTCAGAGTGTGGCACATGCTTCCAGCTCTCATAAGTTTTTACTTATTTATTTTGAAAAGCCTTTTAGCCCACTGCATCCTGCTAGTGCTCCCTCTATATGAATGGCTGTGCAGTCATCTGCTGGAACACGGGGAAGCCGACTGATGGGCCACACCTTCAAACTTTTATTTCAAAGATGGGCGGTAGTGGCATATGTCTTTAATCCCTGTACTCTACACTGAGTTATATTCCTGACTCACCCACCTTTTTACCCTCAGAGATAAGCTGGTCTCAAATTGACTACACCTCCCCAGATATGGCATAACATATGCCACACAGTCTGGCCTCAAATCCCTCATACAACGGCACTAGTTCCACCAACAAGGCTGGAGCCCACATGACTTACTTTCTAAATGTCGCCAGCTCTTAATACTCTTGTTGGGTAATGGACTTCAGCATGACTTTAGGGTGATGTCTGCAGTCACACCCTAGAACAGTGTGCGCACCCAGGACTGACTAGTCCTTTAAAGAGAAGACTGTTCAAGATGAGATGAACAGAAACTTCTTGTCCCTTCCCTCCAGAGAGAAAAACTTGAAATTTCAGCATCATTCCATAGTGGCTAATGCTATAAAATGGGTGAGGAAGAGGAAGGTGACGCCATATTACTGTAGAAACTGGGTCAAGGCTGTAATACATAAGAGGAGTAAGGACCTGCTCTAATGAAATATAGTAGCAGTGGAGTGACATGAAGTGCCAAGAGGGTGCTTGACAAGTAAGTCAAACTCTTAAGTTGTTTGAGTGTATTTCGTTTAAAGGCGTGTCTGACAGAACTGAAGGTTCGGAGAGCTAGGGCAGAGCACCTGCCTAGCGTGCACAAGACCCTGGCTTTGATCTGAAGCAAGAGAAAAAAAAAACAGGGAGAGTCAAAACAAAGCTTTCTCTCCCCCAGCTATACACAGGCCACTCCTTGCCACTGTACAGAGCTTTCAAAATGGCCCCTGAGGGAAAGCTTCTAGGCTCCATGAAGGCAGGCATCTGTGTAACTTCCAAAGTACCTGAAGGGTAGGGGTTGAGACGTGGAATATAGCTCGGAGGTAGAATGTGAGCCTGGTATGCCCAACGTCCTGGGTCAGATTCCCAAGTACACACGCACTGCACAGAACTTTTGGGGATGGGATAAGGTAGAGACACTGAGTGGACTTCAAGGGAGACTCCACAGGAGATCAAAGTAGGAAGAGAGATGTGAGACCTTCAACCCTCTGTGGAAGGGATGGAGTGGAGACAAGAAACACATCAAAGCATTTCCACCTTCCCTACCCATGTCTTGGCAACTTTCTAGGCCTTACAACATTGATCAGCTATCTGAATACTACAGTTTGAATACGCCAGAGAAAAGCTATCTGTTATTGGTGAGGGGTGTGTGTCACCCATCCCATAGCCAGAGGTGGTCACTACTAGAACACAGCAGTGAGTATCGGTGTTCCTCCAACCAAAGAAAACATCAGCCAAAGAGAGAGTTTTGAATATATAGAGGAACTTGTGGGTACTGAAGATTTCCTCAGTACTGGGGTCTGAGAGTCCTACGAAGATGGAGGAAAGTAAATGAGGTCATCCAAAGAGAATGTGCAGAAGCGTAATGGACTGAGACAGAACCTAGTGGTTGTCAATGTTTTAGGCTGTCCTAGCCCAGTCAGACAAATCTAAGCCCCTTTAGATGGCACTTGCCTATAATCCCAGCACTTATACAGCAGAAGTAAGAGAATTATCACAAGATTGAGTCTAGTCTAGTCTACAAAGTGAAAGGCCAGCCTGAGCTACACAGCAAGATCCCATTTCAAAGCAAAAACCACTGTCTAATGAAGTTGACTGCTAGACATGGTATTATACACAATTGTTCTTAAAGACCTCGGGAGGCAGAGGGCTTACAAATTCAAGAGCATCCAGGGCCACATAATGAAACCATTTTTTTTAGAATTTTTTTTTTTTTAAGTGGGGATGAGGTTAGGGCCAGGGTTTGATTCCCAACACTCAGATGCTGGTTTCACAATGCCTGTAACTCCAGTTCCAGGGGATCTGACACCCTCTTCTTGCTTCCTCAAGCATATTCATGGTACACCCACATACCTATAATAAAAATAAATAAGTTTTTTTTTTTGGTTTTTTCGAGACAGGGTTTCTCTGTGTAGCCCTGGCTGTCCTGGAACTCACTCTGTAGACCAGGCTGGCCTCGAACTCAGAAATCCGCCTGCCTCTGCCTCCCAAGTGCTGGGATTAAAGGCGTGTGCCACCACCACCCAGCAATAAATAAATTTTTAAGTTGAGAAGCTTGGCATTGTAGCATATGCCTTTAGTTCCAGTCCAAGGCAGGTGGATATGTTCTCAGTGTGGCCTATGACTGCATCAGTGGAAGAGTCCAGGAGAAAGTACAAACCCACAATAAACAAAAGGACAATGCTTGTATCCATTGTGAAAGACAATGCATTGATTACTATTCCTGCTTTTCTGGAGGATCTCTGAGTTTTAAACCAGCTTGGTCTATATAATGAGTTCCAGTCAACTAGGGCTACATAGTGAGACTCTGTCTCAAAACAAAACAAAATTAAAAAAACCCAAGCTGTGGGTACTGACACATGCCAGTAAGTATATACTACTCGAGAGGTAGAGGCAGGAGGATCACAAATTCAAGGCCATCCTCAGCTACATCATAAATTCCAGGCCAGAGTGAGACTGTCTTCAAAAACCAGACAGAACATCAGATTCTTGATGAAGAATTAGTACTTTTTCAGGCCACCCTTCTAGGAGCAAGTGTACACTTTTAATATAGCCAATTTTTATTTTTTTCTGTTGCTTCTAGGTTTCAAAATATTTGCATTATAACACTTTATACTATTCTGAGTAAAATACTTTCATTTTATACCATAAAAGATGCAGATTCTTAGAAAAAAGAAAAAAAAAAACCCTAGTCTTTCAGAATCCATTCAGGCTGTCGACATCATCCCCACAGCAGGAAAAGCTACAGAACCATTAAAATACTGCACAGCTCTTGGAGCGGCCTTATCACACATACCATCAGCTCGCTATGTGCATCTCCAGGGAAGTACAAACTGAGCCTCCCGTTCCCTGAGGTAAACTGACGATTTATCACTGAATGCTAACTTGATGAGATTTAGAATCACCACAAAAAAAGTCCCTGGGTGTGTTTGTAAGAGATGATCTAGATTAGTTTAACTGAGGTAGGAAGAGCCACCCTAACAAGAGCAGTGCTTTTCCATGGGCTGGGGGCAACAGCTGATTCAAAAGAAAGAGAACTGGATACAAACAGTCATCACGCTCTGCTTCCGAGGTTGTGACCCCAGCCTCACAGTTCTTCCTGCATGACTTCCCTGCCGTCGTGGACCATATCCTCAAACTATAAGTCAAAATAAACACTTTCTCCTCTTTGTTGCTCTTTGTTTAATCAAGGAAATGGGAAAACTAGTTGATGGTTCAGTGTGTATCAGACATGCATGCCTTGTCTTTTCGTTTACTGTGGGTTTGTGCCTTCTGTGTCAAATCCTGATTGTCCATTCCTACCTTGACATCTATCTGGCATATGCCTAGGGGTGATTTCGTAAAACAGTGGCAGTCTTCATCCAAGCAGGAATAAACTGTGGAGTTGACAGTGTTGCGTTAGCATGTGACAAGAGAATGGCTATGTTCATTGCCCACCACATTTATCCTTAGCCTGAACTGGCTGAAAAGGAGGAGGGGGTTGGATAAAACTGATGGCATTCACTAGTACCTAGCATAGAACAAGAGCCCACTGTCACCCCCCAATGACAGCCCCATAGATCTTCACCTAGAGGGTGGCTCTTACCTGGTCATTAGTTTGGTGTGCTGAAGCTACCTGTGGACCATCAGGAAGATCTTGATGTAGACCAACAGCACTGTATGCAGACATACACAAATCAAAATACGTGGTATAGCTTACAGGGACCACATTTGAGAAGAGACACATCATGAGATGGAGTTTTTATCACAGGCTTTGGTCATGTTCACTTTTCTACCCCAGGGATAAAAATCAATCAGAAGCCAAAGGCAGAGACCCAGAGGACAGCAATGAGCCTTTGGAAGAGCTCAGGACCCTGGGACTAGTTACATAATGGAGTGGGTTGCTACAGTGGATCTGCCAGAAACACCAGAAAGCAGCTGACGGGTGTCTGCAGCACACTGCACATGCCTACTGCCCTGTACTTCGGCATGTTGCCCACCATCAGCACGATGTCAACTCAAAAACACAGATCTCACCTCACAGTGACTAAGAGAGAGTTTATTCTGGAGCCCAGTATGAGTGTTATGGCCTAGAGAACACAGAGAAGGCTACCCCAAATACCACGCTACGGAATTTTTATAGCAGCAGAACAAAATGACAAAGCAAGACACTGTTCAGATGTATTAGTAGAAACATCAGGTGGGCAGGTTACATTGAAGTGGAGCAATACCTGCTACAGGCCTCAGGCTATCTGATGGCAGTTCTTGGCTGATGGTGAAATCTAGGCTTATGTTTATACATTCCAAAGAGGACTTTACCTGATAGCCACAGGGTGTCAGGTCAAATGCAAATGTGGGCAATAAATGGCCATTTAAAGGGTTAAAGATAGTTCAAGATAGTTTAACTCTAGAACTGCTGCATTTCACCTATCCAAGAGGTGAGTCTTATCAGCTAGTTAGAATGTTTAACATAGCTTTCGCTATTTACTTTTAGTTTCTGAAATTTTGGTTCAAAGTATCAGGCAGCCCTGGCACAATGGACAGCACGCCCCATGCTTTTGGCTGCACAGCCCAGTAACCCCAGTCACCTAGCCCAGCCTCAGCCAACTGAGCCTGGTGGTCCAGTGAGACTTAAGCAACAATGGCGTATTTGTAAGGCGTTTGAAAGGCGCATCAAATCTGCACTGCCAAGTGGACCCTGAATCCTGCTTCCTTGAGAATAAAATTAAGATATAGGTAATGAAGATAGGCGTTTTAAACCTGTGGGTTGCAGCCCCTTTAGGGAGTCACACAACCCTTTCACAGGGGTCACCTAAGACCATCAGAAAACATATATATGTACATTACAGTTCATAACAGTAGTAAAATTATAGTTACAAAGTAGCAATGAAAATAATTTTTGGTGGGCGGGGTCATCACAACATGAGGAAGTGTATTAAAGGGTTACAGCATTAGGAAGGTTGAGGGCTACTGATCTACCGTGTTCAGAAGCCCTTATGTGGATCTCTGTACCCAGGTCCACTCAGTGACTCAGACCCCCTGGGCAAAACTCTCCATTTTGTTCATATTATTTCCAATAGCAAAGCTCCAGACTGCCTACGATTTCAGAAAACAAGCCTGCTGGGTTGGTAAGAAATAAATTGTTACTCAAAGCAGGAGGTCATTATAACATTTTTATAGCTGCAGTATGTCCTTGGGAAAAGATTATTTTCTGTTAATTTTACAGCTGGCTTTTTCTGCGCCTGTTATTCCAGCCTAATGAACAGTAGCGAAATTTTTTACAATCCAACCTAATTTTTAGGTTGCAAGGGTCAAACAATGGAGGAAGAAGGAAGTGAGTAGGCTGGAAGAAACTGAAAGGTGCGCCTCTCACAGCAAGGTGAGACCATTATGTAGAAGACGGCAACAGGTTTAATTTATGGAACTGTTCAACAAAGGAGCCCTAGACACAAAGTAGCCATTTGCATTAAATAAAACTAGTTTCGTTTAAAATGGCATTCAATTAGGATGGTATGTGTCATTTGTATCAAATCCAGGGCCTCCTGTCTGCTAGGCAAATGATTTGCCACTGAGGTTCCACTATGGAGCCCAGTCTGACCTCAGACTCGTGTCCCTCCGATCTCGAACTCCTGGGACACCAAGGCCTTCTAAAATTTTTAATTCTTGCGTGGCATTTAGCCATGTGTCAAGTAGTCACACATTAGTGGCAATGATATTGGACTGTGAAGGTAGTGAACATTTTTATCATTGCACAAAGCTCTTCTCCATTAAGCAGGGCATATTGGCACATACTTGTAATTGTCGCACTTGGGACGCAGGGACAAACACACACACACACACACACACACACACACACACACACACACACACA
>NW_021604648.1:204968-227990 GCF_004785775.1 Grammomys surdaster | reverse complement strand
ACACACACACACACACACACACACACACACACACACACACACACACAGTTGAGATTTGCCAGCAGGACAGAAGAGTCCAAGCCAGTGCTGACCAGCGGTGGGGCAATTGCATACAACTAAGAGTTCTTTCTAAGATACAAGCTAGCTACTGTGTAATTTATGCGTCTTTAGAACCAACCAGCTCTGGTTTAGAGTTCAGGCTCCACCTCCTCACTGCCTTGACCCTCTGCAGAAGCCCTCTATTGTCTTCAAACTCCAACTCCCAATATGCCCTTCTGCGACCTCACTCTCCGACTTTCCGGAAATGTAGTTTTTACTAGGGTGAAGCACAGCGCCCAAGCCGCTGCCCTCCGCCCGTCTAGCGCTTGGTCCGGCCACTGTAAGTGGTCGAATAGGCTTCAAGGGGTGGCGACCTCCCTGCGCCTCGCTGCTCTAAGGCTGTGGAGACCTACACTTGAGGGATACCCCAGGGGGCTGCAGTGGCAGAGCGGCCGTAACCACTAGGGGGCTGCAGGGCCACTGCTAGTCCTCAGGGAGCGCAGGGCGTGCTCGCTAGAAAGCGCATGCGCAAATGCGGGCCTCGCAGGCTCCGTAAACACCAAAAAGGCGCCTGCGCTCTGAGGGCCTCACGTTGGACGCTCGGGGGCGCCTGAGCAAAGAGAACTGCTATGTGTGGTAACGGAGCTGTCCACTCATCTTTCTGTGAACCTTTTATTGTTTGCGAAGCACAGTCCCCTTGTTGCCTTGATCCTCACGCCGGACTTTACAATGAGAATAAAAGTCCAGAGTAGGATTCCAGAGCTATAGCCCAGACTCCACTTTTGACTTGCTGTGTGACGTGTAAATTGCTTCCTTGGGAACCTAAGCTTTCTCATTTATAGATGGAATCAGCTTGTTGAAAGGATCAAATGAGATGCAGGGATGAAAATGAAACTCCCAAGCAGACGGTAAAGGCAGAAGATTATTACAGTCAGTTGATTGCAGACTGAGAGACCCATTTCCTCTTTTTGCAAATTGCAAACACGAAGGCACTAACAGGCCCTGGGGCTAGCCCAAGTCACTATGTGAGGTGGGGCTAGAGCCCAGCCTTTTTGCCTTTGGGCCTGGAGCTCTTCACTTCGCAAAGACTAGCTTTGTTGGATACAAATTTACCAAGCTTTCTTGTTCCAGAAAGGTGAGTCACAGTTCTGCTTCTGACCCAACTAGGCATGAAGAGGAAGGCCCAGCTACTCAGAGTTGACCAACAGTCTCAGAAAGCAAAGAAGGATCTGAACATCCTAGAGAAAAAGAACAACGTAGATTGGCGGTTCTCAACATAAGGGGTACAACCCCATTGAAGTCGCATATCAGATATTTATATTATGATTCATAACAGTAACAAAATTATAGTTCTCAAGTAGCAATGGAGTAATTTTATGGTTGGGGTTCACCACAATATGAGGAACTGTACTAAAGGGACGTAAAATTAGGAGGGTTGAAAACCACTGGTGTAGCCGGAGCTGTGCAAACCCTGCTTTCAAACTAGTATCCCAAGTGTGGCAGATAAGCAACTAGAGGTGGTAATGGAGCTCGCCTGCATGATGAGAGGAAATACTACACATTGAAATGAGGCTTTACGAGCCTCTGGAACATGTAGAGGAATAAGGTGGCACCATGGACACACATGACCAAGCAGCTGTCCGCTAGGGAAGTACACTTTTCTGTGTTTCTCTGCCTTGCAGCAGTAAGCTTTATGCATCTGTTTCTGGAGCATTCTCAGAGGCTCTGAGGGTAGACAGATGAGGGAAAAGGCTGGGAGTTACTGGGGTGCTTATGGAGCCTCCTTGGGTAACTAGAGAAAGGTGGATACATGTAGAAATAGAGATCCAAGATCTGTCCCAGCTCCAAGGACCTAATCCTTTGGCCCCCACTTATTGCTTGTTTTCCAGCCAAGAAACTAAAGCTAAAGGAAACAGAAGGCTGGGGCTGAAGCTCAATTAGTAGAATACTTGCCTAATGTGTACCTAAGTCCTGGGTTCAATTCCCAGCACTGCGTAAACTGAATATGGTGGCACATTTTCATAATCCCAGTACTCATGAGGTAGAGACAGGAGGATCAGAAGTCCAAGGTCATCCTTAGCTACACAGCAAGTTTGAGGACTGCCTGGTATATGATATATAAGAGCTCCTCAAGAAAGCATGAGGGGGTGGAAATTACCCTCTCTCTTCCTCTCCCTCCCTCTCTCCCTCTCTCTTTCTCTCTCTCTCTCCCTCTGTCCCTCTCTCTCTCCCTCCTCTCCCCCCATGGTTTTTATTTCTTTCTATCTTTCTTTCCTCTTCCTCCTCCTCCTCGTCTTCCTCGTCTTCTTCCTCTTCCTCCTCCTCCTCCTCCTCCTCCTTCTTCTTCTGGCTTTTTGAGACAGGGTTTCTCTGTGTAGCCCTGGCTGTCCTGGAACTCACTCTGTTGACCAGGCTGGCCTTGAACTCAGATCCGACTGCCTCTGCCTCCCAAGTGCTGGGATCAAAGGCATGTGCCACCACCACCCCTGGATTTCTTTTTTGAGACAGTATATTATTATGTAGCCCAGGCTGCCTTCAGACCTGAAGTATTTCATCCTTCCTCAGCTCCAGAGTTCTGTGTAAGCATGTGCTACCACATCAGCCTTAGGAAGGGACGCACTTAAGGACACACATGAGCTGGGACAGACTTGGACTAGGATGGCGATCTTTCCATTACATAGCAGTGACCTAACATCTTCATTAATCATTTATGGAGTATCTAATATATACTCGGAGAAGAGCTTTCTTAGAACCAATGGGAGCCAGGCATGCAGTCAGTCCTGGGTTTTCATTAACTCTCACGGTGTCAATACTGTGACCCTGAATAAGTCACTGACCCCTTTTCATGTCTCCAGTTGTCTCTAAAATGGAGGTGGCAAGCATTATCCAGGGCTGCCTGGGGGGTGAACTATAAATTAAATGAGTTATAACCTGTCTAGTACAAAGAACAGCACCAGGCATGTGGTAAGTGGTAAGTGCTGGTTATCACTGTTTCCAGGGATGGCAGGTTGTGGCAGGCTACAGATGGTGTTCTTCTCCAGCCAGACAGCAGCCCTGGGTTTATTCATCTCCTCCAAACTTTTACAACATGCCTCCGGGGGCCAACATTTTTAAAAGTTATGGGGACTCAGGCTTTCGTGTCCTCTTCTGTCCCAGGGAAAGAGATATCTGGAGTGCTCTGCCCACATCCCAAGGCCTAGAGTTAAGGGGATTCTTGTCTCATGTTGAATATTATATTTCTGACCATTCAGGATCCAGACCCTGGGCTCACTCCAGGTCCTTCTAAGTATAGAGACAGTGAGGGGTCTTCTTCCCTGCAGGGCAGAAGTATCAATTCTTGGCCCATGTTTTCTGTGAATGGAGCAGGTTTTGGGGCCAGAGGAGGATGGAGGAGGTAGGCAGACAGGAGCCACAAGACATTAGAAACTACATCCCTGGCTCACCCTGCTTGAAGGTGGGTAGAGGCCTGGCCCAGGGGTAATTTCAACTTTGCTCCAAGCCTTTGTAAGTAATGATGTGGTTCAAACTCCTTATTTAGAGGCAGGGAGGGAAAGTGCAGTAAGGCCAGCCGGAGGGAGTCTGGTGAAGAAGCAGATCTCCTGCCTTCAGGTGTGGGCCAGATCAGTGGCTGTGGTTGGGCCTAGAGAAAGCTGGGAAGAGAGAAGTGGGGCTGGAGTATAGGATCTGGTCAGAGAGGCACCCAGAGTAATTCAGGCAAATGGGAGCAGGGAACCCTTCTTAGTCTGGGGTTTCTGTGGGATTTGGGGCCTCTATTCTTCAGTCTGCGGCAGTGGAGGATAAAAATACCGTGGGAGCACACTCCTGGAGGAGGGAGCCAAGCAGATTCAGAAATGAGTCACAGAGCCAAGTCCTAAATTTAGAAGGTGCTGAAGGAGGCAGCCTCCTCCAGGGAAGCCGTGGAGATGCCCACTGACCCAGGACTCCCCAGACTTGGGGCAGAAAGAGCCCCTCGGGCAACAATGAGCCATGACAGCTGAGCCTACTATAGGACTGTTCCAGGACTAGATGTACGATCCCAGAATGAAGCTGGACCTAGAACCTCATTCTCACAGCAGAGGCCCTGAAGAGGCTCACCCACACTAGCCCTTCTCTCAGCCTGGAGTAGGTAGGGCTGGGCTCCCTGTGCCCTGCTGGCAGGTACTGTGTGAACATACGGACGGAGGTAGGTGGACAGTATGTCATCATCCAATGTGCACTAAGTGAGAATTCACTGTGGTCAGGGCGCTAAGCTCAGCACTCCCTGCTCTGCGACTCGCTCCCCTGTAATAATGTAAACCTCATCAGTCTACACTCTTAGAGACAAGGCTGTCTAGACAGACTGAAGTCAAGTAAACCGTTTCAGATCCCAGCACGGAGTATTGAGGTCCTCACCCAGACAGGCTGGCTTCCTTGCCCAAGCCACTTTCTTGAACTGCTAATCTGGGTACTTCTGTCTGCAGGTCATTCCCAATCTGTCCTCTAGTTCCTGTGCCCTGGATTCTGAGGGCTGTCCTTCTGAGCTTTGTAGTTTCTGCTGCCCAAGGCATCCCCAAGCTCTAAGGAGAGAGAAATCTATCCCCTAAATGAAGGACTTCACAGTGGACAGGTCCCTCTTTCGGCGCTCCTGCCTCAGTCTTTGGGAACTGTCTTGAGATAAGAGGATAAGAGGTGCAGCTAGGACTCTAACAGAACCAAGGTAGTCCTTCCCCCCATCCTCCCACCTCAAAAAGGATCCCAGAGCCTGGATGGCCACCACACCTGGTGCTGCTGGGGCCCTGCTGACAAGGTCCTGACGGCTGCAGGAACTCAGTTTGATTGATAGTTGGGTCGATGTAGCCTTCCAGAAGCCCTTAAATTTCCTATTAGAGGTACTGGATCCATCTGCTGACTCCGCCCCCCCCCTTCCTGGGGCTCTGTGCTAAGGCTGGGTGGTGAGGGATGTCAAGGAGAAGATTGTCTAGGCCTTCTTCTGCTAGGGTGGGCAATAACTCCTGGGGTTTCTGTGACTGTGGCCCTTCTCTCACAACCCACCCAACTCCTTTTTTTTTTTTTTTTTTTTTAAATCTCAAAGCTGAGTGGACTCTGACTGTCCTGAGCAGGACAGTCATCACCCTGTAGAACTAGGGAGTGGTCAGGATGATATTATGGGTGTGACCCTAGCCTGACTTCCCATATCCAGGGGAATCAACTGTAGATCAATCTACCAATTGTAGATTCCGATTCTTATTGGTTTATCTTCCTTGCTGTCAAAGGGCCCTAGGTCCCTGCCTAACCGTCAGCCTAAGGTTGTTGTGAAGCTACGACAAGATGAATATAGTCCAACCCTGGGCCTAGTGCCTCCTCACACGTGCAGGATGTGCCTGTGTACACTGTTACTTATGCATATGTATATATAACTGACATAGCAGGCGCATGAGGTCTGTGGAAACAGATGTGTGTCAATGTGGCACACATCGTAAGGTTGTGTGCAATGCGGATGGCGGTTCCTTAGATGCGAGTTTTCCAGATTTAGCAAATATCTGGGGCGTATTTGTAGTAAAAATTATTTGGTGTGTGTGTGTGTGTGTGTGTGTGTGTGTGTGAGAGAGAGAGAGAGAGAGAGAGAGAGAGAGAGAGAGAGAGAGAGTGTTCTCAACATAGAGTCTCACTACATATCTCTGGCTGACCTGGAACTTACCATGGAGATAGGCTGGCCTCAAATTCACGGAGAGATCCTCCTGTCTCTGCCTCTGGGGAGCTGAGGTTAAAGGCATGAGCCATCGCACACCGGGCTGGGATTTAGTGTGTGTCTGAAGCTCACATTTCACTAGGTACCTAGCATATGCACTTTTCATCCGGCAACTTCACTCTAATGGTGTGTGTAATCATGTATGTACATGGCCTTGTGTCAAGCTGGCCATTTTTGTGACTGAGATGATATGTGTCTACGTGGAACTCCGATAGGACAGCAAGTGACAATATATAGCTATGACAGTGTCACCACAAATGAGGATGTGGGTGACCTTGAGTGACTGGCTTAGTGGCTGTGGCTCCCTCAGGGCAGCTTTGGGCTGTTTGCTCAGCAAGGGCATGAGACCCACCCTGAGTAAACACTTAGATCCGGACCTTGTAGGGCTTGGATACAGATCCTATTATCACTGTAATAGGACGTGGCCCTCAAGTCCTGGCCCGCCTTGGAGGCCTGAGAGTATTTTGACCTGAGGTCCTAGGTATGGAACTACCTCTCCACTCTATTTCCCAGTGATGTCACACAAGTCACTGTCTGGTCTTCTAGAACAGTGATCTCAGGGCAACACTGTGTTGCCGTAGACAACTTCTTGGCATTTACTCCATCCTTCACGGCAGACAGGGCTACCCCAGGAGGAAGGTGGGGAGAAGGGGCCCGTGGGGGTAATTTATCATCCAAAGACCTCCGTCTGTCTGTCTAGATGGTGAGTAGGAATGAGCACTCAAGACTTGAATATGCTGAGCATGGGTAACTTACTCATCTGTAATCCACTGGAGGCAGGACTGACTCAAATTCTAAACCAGCCTGCTAGATAGATTAAGAGTTAGACCATTACAGAGTTAGACCGTGTCTCACAAAAACAAAGCAGAGTGGCAGGCGCTGTGTGTGTGGAGGGTTTTTAAAGTTGTCAAGGTTCCCACAACAAGTAGAAAAGATGGTATGTAATGGGAGTAGGGGCTATTTCAGACCGGGAGAACTGGGTCTTTTTTTCTTTGTTTTTGTGTAGCCCAGGCTAGCATCAAACTCCCTATGTAGGTAAGGATGACTTTGAATTCCTCCTGAACCTCCTGCCTCTGCCTGGAAAGTGCTAGGATTACAGACATACCCCACCACACCCAGCTTCTGGGTTTTTATTTCCAATTCTTCTGATCTCTAGGCCTTGGTGTCTCCACTTGTTAGGGTGGGTCCAGATGACATCAGCCTGGAGGGCTTTAGAGCTGGTGCAGGGAGTGGAGGGCTTTAGGGAGCGGGTGGAGGGGTAGCTCCAGGCAGGTCCTGCATGACTCTGCACCAACTGTCTGGTATAAATCTCAGGGACCTCTGCTTCTTCCCTATTCCAGGAGCCACAGTGCTGAGGAGATGAAAGTCCCCTCAAGCACTGGCCTTCTTTATGAGGGTGTAAATGAGAGGCAGGGTTGCTCAGTGTCTGCCCTGAGCCTTGAGTCCTCGCCTTCCCTGAGCTCCACTTGCTGCTTACCCGCCTCCCTCCCCCTCCATATAAACTCTAATCTCTCTAGTCCATGGCACCTGCTCAGTGCCAAGCTTTTGGAGCTGGGAGCTATGAAAGAGCCAGCCCAGCCTCTAATGGACTTCCAGAGGTGGCACACCCACCTTCTGGGCAGACCCTTGCTCTAGGAAACTGACCAGGCACAGCAAGTGTCTTTCTTTGCCAGCCTTTGCACTGTGTAATCTCACACCAGACTCTAACCACATCATGATCTTTCCTTAATCCTTTTTTTTAAATCAATGAGTTTTGGACAATGAGTTCTCTGCTCTACCCATCCTCTGGGTGGGTTGCAGTTTTGCTTGTATATCTAAGGATGAAAGGTACACGTACCCAAGCCCAAAGCCTTCATTGTTGTCATTCTCAGAGGTTAATGTTCCAGATGAAGAAACAGGTATGTGGGGGGATCTACTTCTAGTTACAGAATTAAAAAAAAAATGGTATTGTTTGGATTTGAACCCAGGTCCATAGCCAGGGAGTAGGAAGCAGGGCTGGCTGGGTCCTGGGGTTCATGTCCAGACCCTTCTGCCAAGCTTCTTCCCCAGCGCCTTGGTTCACTTCTCTTGTCTCTCTTGCTTAGGGATGTGGTACAACAGGATTTGGGAGCCTCAGAGCCAGGGACACCTAAGTTCATGGGTGGGGGTCCTGCACAGGCAAGTTAATATGCAGGATGAAGTGACATCCTTCTGCTCATCCTCCAGCAGGTCATCTGCTATTTTTGACCCTTAAGACACGAAAGATTTGTTCTTAATCTGGGTTTGTGTGAGTGACAGCTTGGCTCCTGTCATCTGTCCCTCATTAGCTGGCTGTTTTCCCCTCAGACTGGCACCTCAGGATTGGGGTCCTGTCAGCTTGTCTTCACAGCCACTTCCTGCTCGAACCCCACCCTTATCTCCCCACAACTCTGTACTGGAAGGTGAACATGAGAGGTTTAGTACCCTGCTGCTAGCAATCTGCCAAGATTCATGCTATCAGAGCCCCAAAAGCCATCAGGCCACTGCTGCTATCTCTACCTCATGGCCAGTCCCTGAAGATCCACCTCACAAAGCAGTCTTTGGCTTTGCTGAGGTCTCTTTGGGCTTCCTGCCAGCCTGGAAGTATTGGTATCACAAACATACCAGGCTTGGGGAAGGTAGACTTCGGCAGAGGAGGTTCAGAGAATTAGTGCCTGGGGCCTCTCAAGCCCAAAGCCAGCCCCCAATGCCACCTACTCATTCCCAGACACTTCTAAAGAGTGTGGGTTTAGAGAGTGTGGGTGTGATTAACTGACGCTTCCTCCCACACTGATGGGAGGCCTGGGTATCTAAGGACATTGCACAGGCCTGATGGGGACCTGCCGTTTTGTGTTTAGAAGACTTACTTTGTAGAACACCCTTCAGGGCCGCTTGCCATCATGGCTACCTGTTTGCCCTTGATTATTTTTTTATTATTAAACCTAGGGCTCTATGACAAAGTTACAGCCTCAGCTTTTTTTTTTTTTTTTTTTTTAAGTGAGTCAAGCTCTTACTTTATTGCCTGTGCTGGTTTGGAACTCAATATGTAGCCCAGAAAGCCTTAAACTTTGGATCTTCCTCTTCAGCATCCTGAGTAGCTGGGATTATAGGCTTGTGCTACCACATCCAACTTCCTGCTCATTTTAAAATTGGGCATGGTTTACAAACATCTCAGAGCCCTGAGCACTTCAGGAAAAAAAAAACACATCTATTTGTGAACCTGCAATGCTGACTCCGAGGTTTTCTCTTAACACCTGTAAGAAAAGAAACCTACATGGTAAAGATAGGAGGTGACTTCTGAGGGTCCAGGGAGAGAATGCAGAAGGCACAGCCAGGAGCCCTGGGTAGCAGAGGCTTGGTACTCTGGCTCTGGTGGGGATAGCCATTAGCTCACTACTAGGTCAACGGTGGTCACTTATTGCTTTTATACTGGCCTGGCCCTAGTTGTCATTGAGTAGATGGGGCAGAGTTGACACAAGGAGTCAGGGCTCCCAGGACAGAAGAGTAGGCAGAGGAGTTAGTGGACAGATCTTACACCAGGCTACAGAGTGGGGCTCTGGGCCACTCTATTCTGTAGAGGGGTGACGGGGGGGGGGGCGTGGGGAGGTCCAGCGTTCTGGGGCCCTGTGCTCTTGAGAACTAGTGTCAGCCTATGACAGGTGTGTGTACACGGATGAGAGCTGGGTGGGTTTGGAAGCTGCCAAATAGGGATGTAAGAGGGTGCTGGTTCCGGACCTCTCTCTGGCCAGGGTGAGACTGAAGTGGAAATTTTGCCAAATTCTGGCCAACCTGTGAACCTTGAGCCTTTTAAGTTGGATCAACTTCCGGCTGGGTTTGCACACCCTACTGGGAATTGAGTTGGGTGTGTGGAGGAGGTTTGTTATGCTCTTGGTTGTTGGGGCTTGCAAGCTCTAAGTTAGCTACTGAGGGGCTGTCATCCCTACCCCTGCTAGTTAGTCTCTCAATCGTCATGAGTGTGTGTGCCCACCCTTGTATCTCCGAAGAGTTGTGTGTGTGAACAAGCTGTTGGAGAAGCGTGTACCTGCAAGGGTGGGAGCGAGGAGTAGAGAAGCGACTCCAAGTTAACTTCCAGAATCCCTCTTGGCACCTCAACCTTACTCTGAGAGCCCGGGCTACTTTGCTACTTGGCTACATCGCTACTGCTCCCGGGTTCCCGACCGTCCGCTGGTGTACAGTTCCTCCCGGACTTTGCCCCTTCTCCGGGGCTTACGGGGGCGGGCGCTAGGACCCGGCGGGGCGGGGCGGGGCGGGGCTCGATGCTCCCGCAGCTCTTACCTCCGCAGCCTGGAAAATACCAAGCGAGGAGAGCGGAGCCCGGGAGCCCCGAGCCTAGCGGGAGGGCGGAGGGCGGAGGGGGCGCGCGGGGCTGGGGGCGCGGAGCGGGGCGGGGCCGGCGGCGGGACCCACTGCTCCTCCCCCCAGGGCCCCCGCGCGGCCCCCGGTCGCCCGGGCAGCGGAGGCAGCGGCGGCGGCGGAAGAGCTCGCACCCCGGCCCCGGCGGGCCCCGGCAGAGAAGCCCGCACAGGTGAGACTCGGCCACCACGCCCCGCCCCCACCGCGGCCCCGCGCAGCGTGCTGCCGAGTTAGTTGTGCGAGTCCGGCCAGCACCGCGCGGGGACTCCGTGCCAGACCCGCACCTGCGATCCCCCAGAGTCCCGCCCGGCTCTCGCGGGCTCCTGCACCCGCTACGCAGCAATCCTACTGCCGCTCCAGGGAAGTATGAGGTCGCTCCTTGTGGGAGGGTGGCCCGAGTGACTGTCCTGTGCCGGTGCACAACCGCCTGGGGCCAGTACCTACCCTTCTCAAGCTGTCCGCTGGTCCGGACCCCGGCTAGCCCCACCCGCGCCCCCAGCGCACTGACTCTGGTCCCCAAACCGGTCTTGCAGGTCCCAGGAAGGTGGCGTCAGCATCTGCAGCCGCGTCGACGTTGTCTGAGCCTCAGCGGAGGACCCAGGAGAGTCGGACTAGGACCAGGGCCCCGGGCCTCCCCACGCTCCCTATGGAAAAGCCAGCTGTCTCAACAGAACCCCAAGGGTCTCGGCCCGCCTTGGGCCGTGAAAGTGTCCAAGTGCCCGATGACCAGGACTTCCGCAGTTTCCGGTCAGAGTGTGAGGCCGAGGTGGGCTGGAACCTGACCTACAGCAAGGCCGGCGTGTCTGTGTGGGTGCAGGCTGTGGAGATGGATCGAACTCTGCACAAGATCAAGGTAGGGTTGCCCTGTGGTACCTGCCGCCTCCACTCCTCCCAAGCTGTCTCTCACAGGAGTCTCCTCGTTCAGACTCAGACCAGGGGCCCATAGAGGGTTGCATGTGGGCTCAGAGTCTCCTAATATAAACCAGGAGGCGGTATGGGCCCCCCATTACACACACATGGAGCATATGAGTTATCTGGCTCACGGAGCTCTAACCTGGGCATGCCTGTGTGTTTGGGTGATGGCCAGGCACACTTAGGGGGATAGAATCTCTCAGAGATCTGTCTTTCAGAGTAGCTTCTGCTTGGACCCTTAGTTTGACTCACTAGGTAAGTGGCCCACTTTCTCCTTCACCCCGGGTTCTCTGGCCTGAGATGGGTCTTCTGCTCTACTTTCTGCACTCTTGGGTGCGGAGGATGAGATTCCTTTTTTCTTGATTCCTCTAGTCCTCTCTGTCCCTGCCCAGTGACTACATCGGGCTCTGGTTCTGCAGCAGGCCTTTAGGACTGTGCCGGGCAACTCCTGATGGCTCTCTTGCCCCGAGCCACACTGGGGGTGAACTGGGGGAGGTAAGGTCTTAGGGTCAAGGAAAACCAGCTCAGAAGGCAGACGAGTGAGTACTCATCAACCCCTCACTGACATTTCCCCCCTCCAGCCACATGAGTCTTTTTTCTCTGTCATGGCAGGGCAGCTTGGGGTTTGATGGGGCAGAGATCCTGGTCTAGGGGCCTCAGTAGCTGTTTCTCACACATGTGGTTTTGTTGAGTGCCACATTGCAGGGTGTGAACTTCCCCTTAGAGGGCACTTGGAAGGCCATTCCCTTGTACCCTTCTGCTGCTCTGGGATCTGTTGAGGATGCATTCCTGTTCTTAGAGGTCAGGGTGCTGAACTGTCTTAACAGGGTCTCTTCTGCCTAGGGCCTTAACAGAGCCTGAGGTGCTAACCTATCTCCTCTGGCTCTATGCTTTTTTGCTTTGTCCTAATATTTATAGCTTTATCCACCTGTCCCCACATGATTGGCTTGCTCCTCCTGCTGTCCCTTTGCCCTCTGTGACAGTCTCTGTAGGCCCTGGCTAACTGACTCTTTCTGGGTTTCCATGTCTACCTCCTTGTTCTGAGTCTCTTCCTAGGCTTAAAGACCCTGGGCTGGAGCTTCTTCAAGGCCTAGCCTAGGGCTGAGCCTGAGGAGGAGGGTGGGAAGGGCAGCTGGTAATGTCAGCACGTTGTTGATTGCATTCAGGGTCCTCCCCACAGTGTTCACCAGGGTAGTGATGTTGGAGAAAGATGGACCTGGGAGCAGAGTGAAAGGTGGTAGACTGACTGAGAAAGGCCTAAAGCCAGCAGTGTGCAGGGGCTGGGAAGTTTGGCTTCCCCACAGGACTGGCTCTCTAGAGTGTGAGTGAGTGTGTGTGTGTGTGTGTGTGTGTGTGTACTCCCACCCTTTGTCAATAAGGCGGAGCTGCTTCCTCCATCTGGCTTGGTTAATGAATAAACCCAGCCTTGCTTAGGACTGGAGTTGGCAGGTCTAGAGACCAGGTTGCCTCAAACAGATCCCTTGTGGCTAGATCAGACTTGGGAGGGGGGAGTATTTGAAGAAGCTGTGGTGTTATGGGCTTCTGGACAAGACATATGTTTTCTCCAACATGCAGGGTTCCAGTGCTTTACATACTGAATAGAGGCTAAGGTATCAGACAGCCTTTTGTAAGACCTGCTTTGTGATCCCCCTTCCTCCTACAACAGGATGTAGGCGAAGATACTAAGGACCAGAAGATGCCAGGGACCAGCACGTGGCTAAGGAGAGAGAGAGAGTGTGTGCACTTAGAGCCCTGATGGTTTAGTCTCCAAGTCTAATCTTGTCGCTAACTTTTCTCCCATACTGCCCTAGCCCCATTTTCCACAGTAGAGGAGGTAAGCACAACCTAGGCCCAGGGAGGAGACTGGCACCTTAGTTATAGGTATCACCAGTGGCCAGGCTCCATGCCTGGTCCTCTAGCACAGCAGATGGAGCTCTGGGAGGTGAACTGAGGTCTCTGAGCTTCCTGTCCCCAGATTCCAGGACTTCCAGTTGCCACAGTTAGCCTGTTTCTGATAAGCACCCTGCTCCCAGCCATTTTCTCTCTATTATCTGACTTAGCCTCAGGCCAGTCCTGGGGAGTCTTCAGTTTGTCTCTGTGTTACTAAGAAAGAAGCAGACCAAAAGAAAGCTCACCCACCACTGAGGCAGGAACACAGCCCAGGCCAGCATGCTCCAGAGTTGCTGGCCCTTGCCGATGATGAATTCGCATCCTTGGGCAACACTGGCCTTTAACCCCATCAGTAACTCTTTGAAGAACTGAAGGACATGATGTTCTCATCATCTTTTGTTTGATGGATGACAAAGCTGAGGCCCAGAGGGGTGAGTGACTCTTGCCAAGGTCATGCATCAGGTAGAAGCCGGAGTCCCAGGATCATTGGGTCACTGCAGGAAACTGGGACTTAACCTCAGTTGTTTGTTGAAATTCTGTTTCTTCTCTCTCCTTTCTTCCTCTCTCCTGCACCCTGTGTTGTGTGTGTGTGTGTGTGTAGGTGTGTAGGGGGGGTGCCTTATTTTCTTGATTGATTTCACCCTGTTCTTCTCCCTATCTGTGTTCAAAGGTCGCTGGAAGCCACTGTGGCTCTGGGCCCAGCAGTCAGCTAGGACAAATAAAGGGGCAGATGAGCCTACCTCTACTCTTTCCCTCCCTCCTGGCCTCTGGCCTGCTCTGGCTTCTGGCCTGCACTGGGCTCTGGGTTAGCGGACAGGAGGCAGACAGTTCCTCCTGCAAGTCTAGGCCCTGTACCAGAGGCAGACACTGAATATGGACCCCAGAGACAAGGCAGAGGGCTGCTTAGAACTGAAACCCAGGTTTCCCAAAGCCCAAGCTTGAAGAAATAGAAAATATTTTTCAGTCATTTAAGCAGGGAATTATCTAGATCTGGTATCTTTTTGCTTTGTGTAGTCACACTCTCTGGGCTGTCTGGTTACCTACCATTGGGCCTTTCTAATTTGAAGGACCTCTGAACTCAGTGGCTGGGTTAGGACTCATGGGAGAGAGAACATAAAACTCCTGGCAATCGTGCTCTGGATAACTGTGCTCAAGTCTTCTGATGCTTACTATATGTCTCTCTCTATGTGGCAGGCAGAGGATGACTCCTGGCTTCTTCCTGATGCTTTCAGAACTTACTGGAGAGAGGGAAGGCAATTCTAGGTGCATCTAGGCCCACAGGGTATAGGTTTGTGAGCACACACATCAGCAGGGATGACCCAAGAAGGAACCAGGACCTATGACAAGAGCAGACTGGTATCAGTATCTCTGGGGGCTTGGAGTTAGAAATCTGTGAGAGTTATTGAGAGCTTCTTGCCACAGGAAACTGGTTCAAAGGGATTTGTCTCCTGACTTCTAGTCCTGTGGTCCTTCCCTCTCCTTTGATGAAAGTTCTAGATATTCCCCTCCTGGCCCAGGCTCACTGTCTACCTGTCCCATGCAACAGGCACTTGAGGTACGGCCTCTTAAGCCAATGTCCAGGTTTTAATACCCATCTCATGAGCATTCTCCTGAGACATATGGCTCACTCAGGGATCTCTGAGGACCTTCCTTACCTTTAGAGTCTGGGACTCAAAGCTGTCATGGGAAAGACAAGGGTATAGGGCTAGGACCACTGAGTGGTTTTCGTCTTGTGAGGTAGGACTCTTCAGTCCAATGGAGTAGATGTGGAAAATGAAGGATCAGAGCTGGGGTCCGCTTGTACAAGACCAAACAGAAGTGGCTGAAGCTGGATCAGAACTCAGGTCCTTGCCTCCCACTGCCCCAGTCAAAACTGCCTTCTCTCTGCCCCTTGGCTAGCTCTCAGCCCTGTGGGCCTTTCTGTCTGCAGAACCCCATGGCGATTCACCCTCTGTCCTTGGGTCTCTCTGTGCTGTGTCATTGTGAGAGAGGATACCTTGGAGAGGACCCAACAGGGTAAAAGTCCAGTCCTCACTGTGTGATCTGCGGGGTCACGCCACCTTTCTGGGTCTGTTTTCTTGTCTGTGGTGGCAAGGGTAAGAGGTGATATGGATTTAGGAGCTGGGGAAGTTCAGCTCCTGGTCTGGCTTTTGCTTCTCGAGGGTCAGTGAGTCTGTCTCTATGGGAAGTTGCTGGGCAGGTGTTTTGTAAGGTGATCCTAAACCTTAGGCCCAGGCTGGTGATATGAGTTCTGCAGGGCGTAGGTGAGTTTAAGGCCTTGGTGGTCTTTGCCAGCAAGAAAGGCCCCTAGGTGAGCACTCTGACTCCAGGGATATCTCTGAGGATTCTTGTCTTGGCTCCAGCCTTGACCTGTCATAGGAGACCTAGAAGAAGAGGCCTCCAGAGATGTCCTGGGGAATAGAGTTCTAGAGAGGTTCCCAGGGAGTTAACAGTGTGTGCTATGGGGAAGGCACACTAGAAGGGGGACAGTCAGCAGTGGCTGGAGGTGCCTGTCTGAGTCAAAGCTCTACAAGAGAGAACACAAGATTCAAAGTCTTAGCTCTGTGGTCCTGGGTAGGCTGCTTCTACTTCCTCCTCTCTTTGACGTGGTCAGAAGTATCAGTTTTTCTGTATTCTGCTACTTCAGTTACTCATTCAGTGAACATCACTGAATAGTCTCTCTCTGAACCCATGCTGAAAGTAGGGGACAGCCAGGAATTGAAGGGCTCCCAGTTGAACCCAGAGCAGCCACTGAGCCTGCCAGTCCTGGAGTATGATGCCTAGGTGATAGCTTTGGAATTGAGGGGAAAGAGAGTAGGAGTTTGTCAGCATCCGGAGCTTTCTGCACAGATACAAAGAGGATGGAGGAGACAGGACAGGGACCCCTTGTGGCCCTTGGAAAAGATGCCCTGGTTGAGAACAGGGAGTAGAAAGGGATCAGTGAGCTAGGCCAGGCCTTAGGCTTTCCGGAGCTAAGGGTCTTATGGTGCCAGAGTTTTGCTGTTGGGCGAGGCTGCACCTGCCTGGGCATTGGTACTGAGTCTGTAACAGAATAGGGGCTGTGGCCAGTGCAGCTTGGGAATCAGCCCAGAGGGATGAGAAGGGATGCGATAACAATGTGCAAACTGTGACTGTACTGAGGTGGAGGATGGTGGGTTGCACAGCCCCTTGTGGCCCTTGCCCTGGCGGTGGGTGGGGTGTCTCCAGGCTATGTCCCTGTTGTGGGTAGGGGAGTCCACGTCCTAGGCTGACTTAGTGCCCTCCACACCCAGTTCCCCAGGCTCCAGCTTTTAAACTTTAACGAGCCTCAGCTCAGTTTCCAGCCGAGAGTGTTTAAAGTTTCAGGAGATGAGAGAAAAGAGCCGTCTTGGAGACAGATGGGTCCTCTTTCTTCCCTTGTGCCTCCATGCCTGGCTGGACCACCTGGAGCCAAAGCCCTGGGTACCATGACCCTGGAGACTTGATTCTCTGTGCAGGTCTGGGACCTACATTGGGCCTCTCTAGAGTCTTCCCAAAGACCCGGGTGCCAGGTTGCCAACAAGCATAGATGGGGATAGAACCCAGTCACGGCCCAGAGCACTTACCTGGGCAGATAATGATACAGAAGGAACACAGCTCAGAATAGGTGTCAGGTTGGCAGTGTTCCCAACCCTCTCAGTTCTCTTTATGTCTGCTTCTAGCATGCTTGGGTTGGTGTAGATGCTGTAGGTCCCTATAGAGACTCAAAAATGTGGAATTGGAGAGGCCCATGCCAAATACAAACTCTTGTCACTTGCCATTAAATGGAGCTTGTGGCCAGTGGCTCAGGGCAGCTGGCATTGTTTTATGAAGCTGTATGTATGTATGTATGTATGTATGTATTATATGTTTTATGTGTATGTGCACATATGCATGCATGTGCATATGCCATGGCAGGAGTGTGGAGGTCAGAGACCAACTTGACGGAGTTGGATCTCTCCCTCCCATATGCAGGTCCCAGAGGTTGAACTCGGGCCCTCAGTCTTGGTAGCAGGCGCCTTTATCTGAGCCATCTCACTGGCTCTCTCTGGCATACTACTGTATTTCTGCTTTCCAGCCTGGGCTCCCAGAAGGCGGGCATTTGCCACATCTCTAGAATCTTTCTGTCCTGGGGCGGGTATACAGTGTCTGCACAGGTGGGAAGTAGGGGGTGACACCTGCTTTGATCTACTTGTGGCACCTGGGCCATTTGATCTTATTGGGTTCCCGTCACAATGCTTATCAGTGCTGGCTCCTGAAGATCCCCTCATCATTTCCTGGTCCCCCTCTCTGTCTTTGGACCTTTCTAGATGTCCTGGCACCTAGGAATGGGTGAGAGGCAATAAGACCTGTGATAGAGAGAGAGAGGCCTGGTAGCTAGAGGGAATCTGTCTCCCCTATGTGTCTCCAGCATGCATTCATTCATGCAGTCATACATTTAACCACGGAGTCCATACATTTAGAGAGTGCACACTATATGCCAAGCATAGTGTTCTGCAGGAATTTGGCACCGAATCGCACTTATCAGACCCTGTTGTTATGAGGTTCATATCCTGTCAGGGAGCCAAGCAAAACAGAAGCAAACAGCTGAAGAAGATACCAGAGGGTGGCTCTGTTCTAAGCACAGGGTAATTTGATGGGGGTGGAGGATTCTGCGTGTGGGTTTCTGTGTATGGAACTGGACTGTGGGTGGCTGTGTGTGATCCAGCCTTCGGATGAGTGGACTGTGAGCCCCTCACAAGCAGGTACAAGGTTTCCCAACCCCAAGTAGGCATCTGAGATGTTTGGGTCATTCCACACTGAATGCATGTGTGTGCCAAGTGTGAGTCTTTGTGTTTCTGTGTCTGGCATTACTCTGTGTGTGAGTCACACCCCCTCACTGCGGGAGCAGAGTTGTCTCTGATCCAATTATGTCTGCTCAGCTGTCTCCTGGCAGCTCCTGCCCCCTGGTGCAGCTCTGGATCTACCATGGCTTCCCCTGCCTGCTGCTTCTGAAAGCTCTGTCTACCTTTGGCTTCTCTCTGGGTCTCGGGATATCCCCTTTCCAACCCTGTGTCTGTTCTCTTCTCCCTGCCTGGTAACTGCCTGTGTCCCTGATGGCTCTGCTTGGCCTGTTTCTTCTTTTTCCCCCCCTTGTCTCAGTTGTGTATTCATTTAGCAAGCCTTCTCTTCTGCTGTCTTCTGACTCTGCCAGCTATTGTGTTGTGGATATGGAGACAGATCAGACCCGAGCGAGCCCTCCCTTCCAGAGACTCTAGGCCTGGCGGAGAGACAGGGAAAGCCTTCGCAGGAGTGAGGACAGAGACTTGTGCTGAGAATGGTGACCAGAACTGAAGATGGGAGCAGGGTGTGAGACAGGACTTCCACAGGGAGCGCGGTGCCTAGGCCTAGCCAGATTCTGGAGGTCTGTGAGTTCCTAGACGTGGCAGATGTGCATACTGGAGGCTGAGGAAGAAGGGAGGCAGGACAGTTGGATTTTATCCCGAAGCCAGGAAAGGGCGAGGCTTTCAAGCTTGGCAGTGCCGTTGTCTGTTCCAGGGCTTAGAAACCTCCCAGGTCAGGGGGCCAATTGACAGGGAACCTGGAGACTTGAAAGGAGGCTGTGGCTACAGAGGTCAAGGAGGGATGGTAGGGCAGAGAGGGCTTGCCCAGAAGGAAGGCTGTGGTTCAGCAGGGCTGGGGAAAAGGGGGAGGAAGGAATTGGTTCAGACCCAAGCTTGGGTTCCAGGCACTGAAGGGAAGCAGGTACCTGGGGCAGCTAACAAGCTAGTGTTGGACACGGGAAACCCAGTGGCCTGGGGGCTGTCTAGGGCTTGATGCCTAGGAGGCTACTGAGGCAGAAGTCCAGTGCTTGCTAGATCTTTAGGGATCATCGTCCACGGTGGTTCCTGATACCAGGGGGAGTGTTTGTCTTTATCTGTCTCAGTGTCCAATAGCAGCCCTGACCTTGTCCCACGTCACTGGTCCCCTACCTCATTTTCTTCTACCTCCCCGTTATACCTCTCTTTCCCAGCCCCACTCCTCCTCCTTCATCTGTCTCCCCCTGTCCTGGGGTAAGAGTGGAAAGGCAGCTGGACAGAACAGGGGAGGGCCCTTTATCCCTGCTCAGAGTTGGGCCTGATGCTGAAGCTGGGGGTGGGGGTGGGGGTGTCCATGGAAGCTGCTGGAGACCAGAGGGAGGGAGGGCACCAGGCAGAGCAGGGATGAGTCACCCAGCCCAGGATGGAGAGCGGCAGAGAAGGGCTTGGGTGGGTCCTCGCAGGAAGCTCTGTATACAGAAGACACAGGCAGGACATCTCTCCTCCACCAGGCTTGGGGGTGCCTGAGAAAAGTTGAGTTGCAGGTAGTTGCTGCCAGGCCCCTTCCCTTCATAGGAGAAGGCTGTGGAGACCATTTTCCAGGTGTGACTACTGAGCTGGAAGAGGGGGACAGAGAGTTTGTATTAGGTCCACAGATGTGTGTTCTCTATACCCCTCCAGTAGGCCCACCCCAAGCAAGTTTAGCCCCAAGAGCCCCTCTCCATTCCACACACACCCTATGAGCTCCAGCCTCTAGCATGGACAGCACTCATCTGGCTAAGTGCTAGCCCAGCTGGCATTCCCTAGTTCTCTCAAAGAACAGAGCCTGATTCTTAGGGACCAGGGTAGACTTTGGGTTACACTGACTCTAGGCAGGTTCCTCCATACCATTTTCCCAAACCGCTATTCACTAAGGGACACTGACTTCCCATAGAGTGGGCAAAGCTGTCCGGCCACTAGCGCAGAACCTGGCACAGCAGGCACTCCATTAACAGTTGCTGAATGGATGAATGAATGAGCAGGTTGAGTGCCCAAGGGACAGCTCCATATCCTGCCTTATCCTTGTTCACTCGGGGTGACTCAGGTTACCTCACGCAGCTGCATGTGCCTTCCCGAAGCCAGCCGGTTCTGGTTCCCGGCTTGTACCAGTCTCTGCCAAGGGCCTTTCCCCACTTTCACCTGGGTGCCACCTGCCCATCTGGCTTTCCTTTAGGATTAGACTTTGCCATGTTTCCTTTGCCTGTAGTTCCTCTTCCTTCTGATTCTGCCATGACCCTGCAGGGTCATCATTGCCTGCTTCCTGTCCTGGCCCAAGAGTGAGTGGCCTAAGACCCCTCTGGTTCCTACTTCAAGCACAGTCTCAGTGGCATAAAAGCCAGATACTGCCGAGCATTTCCAGTAACCTGTGTCAGCCCACAGTGTCAGGCCTCAGCCTGGATGAGCCTGGGCTTTCAGGTCCAGGGAACAAGGTCTCAGAGGTTCTGGATAGAACAACTCCAGCAACTTCAACAACTCTTCTTCCTCCTCCTCCTCCTCCTCTTCCTCCTCTTTCCTCCTCTTCCTCCTCCTCCTCTTCTTCCTCCTCCTCTTCCTCCTCTTCTTCCTCCTCTTCCTCTACCTCCTACTTGCTTCCTTGCCACCTTCCCTCCCTGACCTTCTCTCTTTTTTGAGACAGGGTTTCTCTGTGTTGCCCTGTGTTGGAACTTGCTCTGTATACCAGGCTAGCCTCAAACTCAAGAGATCCGCCTGCCTCTTCCTCCTGTGCTGAGATTAAATGTGTGCACTACTACCACCTGGCCTGGACAGAACTTCTAATTAGGACACCAAAATGTGGTTTCTCCACAGGTCTTACTATAGCCAGGCTGACATCAAACTAATTTATTCTCCTGCATTAGTTTCCTATGGACTAGGATCAAACGTTGGGTTTTTTTAAAAAAAAATTCATAAATATTATAGTAATAGTAAGAAGAATTCAAAAATTAAGACCTGGCACTTGCCCAAAGTTTCAATAACTAAGTATGTTGAGGCAGGAGGACCACTTAAACTCAAGAGTTTGAGGCCAGCCTGGATAAACAGCAGAAACCTTGTGGGGCAGGATGTCAGTGGGAGAGAATGAAGGGTAGTATGTAGCTTATTTGGTGCTTGGTAGAGTGTTCGCCTGGCGGGGACACACATGAAGCCTTGCGTTTGGTTCTCAGAACTGTATAAACTGGGTGTAATGGTGTAAGCCTGTGATCTCTGTACTGGGGAGGTGCAGACGGGGGTGAGAGGGTAGACATTTGAGATGATCTTTGGCTATGTAGCAAGTCCAAGGCCAGCCTGGTCTACATGAGACTGGCTCAAGGTTTTGGTTTTTGTTTTTTTAATAAAAAACCAAACCAAACCAAACCAAACCAAACCCAAACCCTGGTTTCCCAATGGGACCGTCCCCAGCACCCTTTGCCGCTCTTTTCCAAAGGCACAGGTCACAGGTAATCTGTGCGTAGTTGAAACGGCGCGGTTTGTGTACTGCTTTGTTCTTTTAAATTTGCATCAGTCGATGTTGCTCACATCACTAGGGTTATTAATTCATGAGCAGTTCTGGCAGCTGCTTTCACCAGGCCTGCTCTGGGCTCTGAGGGTTACAGAGCTGTAAGGCTGTCCCCGTCCTGGGGGTGGGGCGGGGTGGACAACACAGCCCTTGATGGCTGTGCAGTCCTCAGGGTGATGTGTCATTCCGAACGGAACTGGCCTTGCTTATGCTGTTCTCCAATATAATTTTCTAATTACAAATTCAATAATACACTCATGAATATTGTAACAGAACTTTTCTTATTTTATTTTTTCTCTGGGCTTAGTTTTTTTTTCTGAGTACTGGGGATTGAACCCAGGCCCTCATGCAGGCTAGGCAAACACTCTACCTCAGTTCTTTGTGTGTCAGGTGCACATGCATGTGTGTGCATGCACATGTATGTGTACAGAGGCCAGAGAGAAATCTTGGCTATCACACCTCATGTACCATCTACCTGGCTGCTGCTGCTGCTCTGCTGCCTCTGCTTCTGCGTCGTCTTCTGCTTCTGTTGTTTTTGTTCTAGTGTCTCTCATGGAACTTGACAAGTAGACTAGGCTGGCCCATGAGCCTTTCTATATTCTCTAAGTGCTGCGATTAGCATTTTGGGTTACTGCCTTTTAAAAAATTAAATTTTATGTGTGTTGGTGTTTTGCCTGCATGTATGTCTGTGTAACATGTGTCTGTGTAAGCCAGAAGAGGCATCAGATCTCCTATGACTGGAGTTATAGACGGTTGCGAGCTCCATGTGGGTGATAGGAATTGAACTTAGGTCTTCTGGAAGAACAAGTACTCTTAAGTGCTGAGCCATCTCTCCACCAACTCCATCCCCACCCCACCTAGTACCAGTTTTGAGGATCAAACCAGGTCCTGATTCCTGAAAATCAAATACTTGACCAACTGAGCCTTTTCATGTGTGCGTGTGTTCGTGTGTGTGTGTGTGTGTGTGTGTGTCAGGGCCTGTGCACTCACCTGTGAGTGTGCAGATGTAGAACCAGAAGTGGATATCTGGTATCTTCTTTTGCTCTCCATCTTAGTTTTTGACCCAGGGCCTCGCTGAGCCTGTGCATGCTGTTTCCGCCACAGTGCTTGCAGTAAGCCCCAGGATCCACCTGTTTTCACCATGCCGCACTGGGGTTCCATGGCAGCTACAGTGCCTGGCTTTGACAGGGTTGCTGGTGATCTGAACCTGGGTCCTTAGGCTTGCTTAGCATCCACTTTACTGACTGAGCCCTCTCCCCAGCCCTGTCCCTGAGCTTTTTCTTCTTTCTTTGAGACAGAGTCTCATTAAGCTGTCTAGGCTGGCTTTGAACTTGCATTCTTCCTGCCTTAGCCTCTCAAGTAGCTAGGATTTCATGGCTGTGCCAGCCAGGCCTGGCTTGACAAATGATTTCCTCGAATAGTACAGCTAGTTGTTATTGTCACTGCATATCATTCTTTTCCTTGGGTGGTGGGGCTGCTGAGGGCCTGATCACGGCTTTGCTCTCATTATATCACTAAGCTATACCTAGAACCCTGTGGAACACTGTTACCACATCCTTATAAGGAGTGGGTGCTTCATATATTAGCGGGCATATTCATGTTAGTTTATGAGTATAATTTTCAGATGATGATGATTGGTTTTCAAGACAGGGTTTCTCTGTGTAGCCCTGGATGTCCTGGAACTCACTCTGCAGACCAGGCTGTTCTTGAACTCAGAGATTCGCTTGCCTCTGCCTCCCAAGTGCTGGAATTAAAGG
>NW_021604648.1:158115-204958 GCF_004785775.1 Grammomys surdaster | reverse complement strand
GCCTGCTCCACACTGGCCCCTGAGGAGCCAGGCTGCTCTGAGCCCTACCAGGCATATTAGGTCACCTTCCTTTTCTGGAAGGTTAAGCCCAGGCTTCAGATTTACCTCTTCCTCCTTTGACTCAGGACAGGGCTGGAACTGGGGGCTGCTAGTTAGATGGTGGGATCCAGTCACACTTTCATGGACTAGACTAGAGAAGCAGATGGGGCAGAGGGAAACAACTTCCTCAAAGCCATGTTTTATAGCTATAGTTGGAGTTCATTCTTGAATAGTTTTGATGCTGGTAGAACCCACAGCTTGGCTTTGCCAGTGAGCTCTGTCCTCCTCTTGCCTGAACTTTAAAACTCTCTTTAAAATAAAATGTAATAATGCTGCACATGTATTTGCTTGTGTGTGCATGTGTGTTTGTGTGTGTGTGTGTGTGCAAGTATGTGCACATGCCTGTGTGTTCTAATCATTTTATTCAGAGGCTGAAGGTGGGGAAGGGCTGAAGATCTGATCTGGTGTCCTCAGCCAGGCAGATCTATCTGTCCTCCTCCTGGCTGACTATGTCTTATCCCTCAGAATGTAGTTGTCACCTGGGGTACCTTTGTACTTTAAAATTTTTGTTAATAGCTGGGCATGGCGGCACGTAATCCCAGTACTAGTGAGGCAGAGGCAGGTGGATCTCTGAAGTTTGAAGCCAGCCTGGTCTACACAGTGAGTTCCAGAACAGCCACGGCCACACAGAGAAACCCTGTCCCAAAAAACCAAAGGGGAGGGGTTGGGAATTATTGCTAAAGCAGTACTATAGACGTTTCAGAAACTCAGAAATACAAACAAAAACAGACTTTGCACTTCTGGCAGAGAGAGTTGTTGCCACCTGACATCTGTGCAGCTTGGGCTTTTTCTAAGCATAGATTGTCCTCACTGCTCTTTCCAGTTGTAATGTACTTGGGGTGGGGACAGACATTTCCACTGTTTGTTTCCATATGGTTTCAGTGCATCTAAGACTCAGATCACCCCTCATTTCTCTCTAGTCCCCAAAAACATCTTTTTGTAAGCGGGACCTGGTGGTACAGGGCTGTCAGCTGAGGCAGGAAGATTTCAAATGCGAGTCCAACCTGAGCAACTTAATGAGGTCCCATCTCAAAAATAAGAAGAAAAAGAGGCCCAGGGATTTAGCTCAGTCATAGAAGTCATTGTTTTGCATACATGAAGCCCTAGATCAAATTTCTGGTTAAAAGAAGGAGGAAGAGAAATGCCCTATTTATAGCTGATGTGTCACAATCCAGAGTCACACTTTACAGATGGTGGTACTCAGGCCTGGAGAGATGGCTCAGCAGTTAAAAGCTCCAGCTTCCCTTTTCAGAAGACCTGAGTTCAATACCCAGCACCAGCACATGGAAGCTCATGAATGTCTGTTACTCCAGTTCCAGGGGACTGAAACTCTTACACAGATACACATACAGTCAAAACACCAAAGCACATAAAATAAACATAAATCTTAAAAAAAAAACAAAACAACAAAAAACAAACCTTGCCTTTAATGTGAGCATTTAGGAGGTACTGGTGGGAAGATCTCTGAGTTCTAGATCAGCCTGGTCTACAGAGTGAGTTCTAGGACCGTCAGGGCTACACAGAGAAACCTTGTCTCAAAAACAAGCCAAACCAACAATAACAACAAAAAACCAAATGGTGGCTCCCAGTCCCTTCATTATGACACCTATTTGACAGAGTGCACCTCTTCTGCATAGACTAGGCTGATAACTCTGCCGGGCCAGCCCCTGGCTGTGTCTATGTCTGCTGTCACGGGATCCTGTAGCTTGTTCCTTTGTGGTTGTATTTTCTGTAGTCTAAATTAGTGTGTAGGGTACAGAGCATTTCTTATACTTAGAATCCCCAGCCAGGAGCTGCCTATCATGTGTTTTCATTGTGCCCAGGCCTGTCCTCCGTGAGGAGGGGGCCAGTGCTTCCTCTCTTGTAGCTGAGTGTCTTGTAGCTCACTTTCTCATGGGTAGAGAGTAAAGTGTGTGGATTTCCTGTGTTGGACGAATGTCAGTTCTGGGGGAATATTATAGACTACACAGAAAAAAACCATTATACTTTGCTGTGGGGGTTGGGCTCTTGGGGCAGGATAGAAAAAGGACATTGAACCTCACCTTTTTGAATACTGATCTTGAGAACTCTGGTTCTGTCTTTACTTGCTTCCCAGACATGGGAGCTGGATTAAATCATAACCCTGCTACTTAACCAGCCAGGTGACCTTGGCTGGGTACTTAACCTCTTTGTTACCTGGCATAATCGTTTGAAGGGCTAAAGAAAGCAAGGTGTGCAGCTTGCCTGTCCTCTCCCCTAGATGGGAAGCTCTTTGAGGGTACAGCTGAATAACAGGAAAATGTCTGAAAACAGTCTCCTATCAATTCAGTGTCTAGCTCAGGCTGACCCTTGAACTTTGGGTGATCTTCCTTCCGCAGCCTCTCAAGTGCTGCTTTTCAAGTGCTGGTATTACAAAGCTGTTAAATCACACACACACACACACACACACACACACACACACACACACACACACGGTAAGGTGTATTTGGGCATTTGATTTTCCATTTACTGTGTACCTATCTCAAGCTCCTTGCTGAATTAACTGTGTCTGCCCACAAGCTGTGCCCAGGGGATAGGGAGGGCATTGACACAGTGTGCAGAAGCCTGGATGGTTTGCCTGAAGAGGATACAGGGCTGAGCTGGGGGCTGACTGTCCCTTGGTATGAGGTTTCTGGGGAGCTGAGCCAGGCAGGTGGTAAGAAGTGGCCCCTGTTCCTCTTTCTCCCCTCCCCTGCCCTGTGCCTGTGGCCCTGACACCCCATCTGTCTGCAGTGCAGGATGGAATGCTGTGATGTGCCAGCCGAGACGCTCTACGATGTCCTGCACGACATAGAATACAGGAAGAAGTGGGACAGTAATGTCATTGAGACTTTCGACATCGCCCGCTTGACTGTCAACGCTGACGTAGGATATTACTCTTGTGAGCAGACAGAATGAGACTCCAACCCCCTTGGCCTCCGTCCCCACCTCCCACCAAGTATCCTCTAACTCTCCCTCCCTATGGTCACTCCTGTGCTGGGCTGCTCGGGGTCCTGCATGCTGAGATGGAAAGCTGCGCTCTCCTTGGGCATACTTACATGCTCTCACTGGCACACACTCAGTGATAGCACACACAAACACATGCGTACACAGTTGTATGCCACATATCACAGGAACACATTTCAAGCACATGCGGTCACAGTGTTGTCGGTCTTTCAAATATATTCGCACATACAGACAAGTCAGACCAATGAGGTAAGGGCTGTGTGAGGCCCTGGGGGCAGGGTAGGCTGAGACAGTGGGGACAAGGGTTCTATTAATACTTCCTGGTTTCACAGTGTGTCTGTGGTAGGGGTTGGGGTACCTGTCGGGATGGGGAGGGCTGGCAATTAATTGGATCCCCATATTTCTGGCCTCCATCACACCCTCCCTTATAGGAAGATGGGTCAGCAGCCTGGCTGAATTGTTCCTTGCCCTCTACAGGGAGATGTCCCAAGCCCCTGAAGAACCGTGATGTCATCACCCTCCGCTCCTGGCTCCCCATGGGCGCTGATTACATCATTATGAACTACTCAGTGAAACACCCTGTGAGTTGGCCTGCCCTCCCCCTGGGTGTGCAGAAGAGTGATGGGCAGGGCTGGGCTGTGGCTATCCAGTGACTTCAGGCAGGCATGGGGGCTGGTTCTCTTCCTGAGTATTGAGGATAATGACTTCCCTTCGGGGACTGTCAAGTAGCTCAGGGAAAGGGTAGTGTGGGCTGGCTCTGTGGTGAGCGGGTGGGATGAACTGATGTGGTTGACTAGCCCTTGGGATGAGGCTGGCCTATAAATGGGTTATCAGGAACTAGAAGACAGGTCCCTGGGCAGAGAAGGCAGGCAGGCTTAGTTGGCCTAAGCAAGGCTTCAGTGCCCACGAACACTCCACAACCCCTGACACAGCCTGGCGCTTTCCTAATGGCACAGAGAAAGCACAGTAACATGGGGCAAGGATGACCTGGCCTGATTATTTTTTTCTTAATTCACATTAGGGTCGGCCGTACACAGTTGTCAAGAAATGTGAACAGCTATGGGTTTGTGTGTGTGTGTGTGCGTGTATGTGTGTATTTGTGTGTACCTTATAGAGACATTGCCTCTGTCCCTACCCAAGTCTCACCTCCTTGTGCCTTCCATCCCCAGAAATACCCACCTCGGAAAGACTTGGTCCGAGCTGTGTCCATCCAGACGGGCTACCTCATCCAGAGCACGGGGCCCAAGAGCTGCGTCATCACCTACCTGGCCCAAGTGGACCCCAAAGGTGAGGGCTTGGCCCTGCAGCCCATCAGTGGGCTCCTTCTCTGTACAGGGAATAAACTTGATCTGCTAGACCATCTGTTAGGAGCCATTTAGACCTGGAGGGATCTCTATCCAAAGCCAGTGGTTTGAAAGGAATGGACCCATGAGGAGGCCAGTGCTCCTCCTGGGAGTTTGGAACTGCCTTCCTGGTGCTAGCATTCCTACCTTGGACCTGCTCTTGCTGAGTCTCCTTCAGCCACACCCCAGAGGCCTGAGTTTTCCAAGCTGTCACATCCATGACAGCTGAGCCCTCATCTCTGTGGAGGTCAGCCTCCTAGACATCTTTCTCAGGATGTCTTCTGGACACCTGAGACTTGCTGTACCCAACTGTGAACTCACCACTCCCCTTCCTAGACTCACCTTTCTTCAGATCAATAGCTTGCTTTCTGGTTCCCCCTGGTAAGAACTTGCCCAGCTTCTCCTTGTCAGCTCCTAAATCCAGTACTTAGTCTCTCCCTCCCTCCTTCCCTCCCTTTCTTCTGACTCACTCTGTATAGCCCAGGCTGGTCTTGAACTCATCCTGCCTTTGTCTCCTGAGTGCTGGGGATTCCAGGCCCGTGCTAACATGCTCAGCCCCTGTTCTCACCTTTTCACCCTGATAGCTCCAGCCTGTCATTCTTCTGGTACTCAGCCACATTGTTTGTCCAAACAAGAGGAGATAAAAGCAACACTTTACTTCCTCTGACTCACCTGCTTAAAATGCCACTGTGACTCTGTTGCCCTCTGAGTCCAGCCAGAGCCCCCTGCCCAGGGCAGGGAAGAGGGAGTTCTAGCCCCGCACACTCTTCAGTTCCCACCTCCATGTCCACCCAGCCTTTGTCCTCAGCTAGCTCCCTGCACCTCCGCTTCTTACTCAGTGCTCCAGGGATCCAGGAAGTGACCCTTCCTCTGTCCCTGATTCCCCTAGTGTCTTAGTCAGGGCTTCTATTCCTGCACAAACAGCATGACCAAGAAGCAAGTTGGGGAGGAAAGGGTTTATTCAGCTTACACTTCCACAGTGCTGCTCATCATCAGAGGAAGTCAGGACTAGAACTCAAGCAGGTTAGGAGGCAGGAGGTGATGCAGAGGCCATGGAGGGATGTTACTTACTGGCTTGCTTCCCCTGGCTTTCTCAGCTTGCTTTCTTATAGAACCCAAGACTACCAGCCCAGGGGTGGCACCACCCACAAGGGGCCCTCCCGCCTTGATCACTAATTGAGAAAATGCCTTACAGCTGGATCTCATGGAGGCATTTCTTCAAGGGAGACTCCTTTCTCTGTGATAACTGTAGCTTGAGTCACGTTGACACAAAACCAACCAGTACACCTAGTGAGGGCCTGCTCCCTGTTTCAAGGCCCATGCCCCTCCAGCAGAACACCAGTCTGTGTCGAGATGCCACACACTGAATTCCTGTTGTGATTCTCCAGGCAGGTCCAGGGTGGGTGTCACAGAATGTGAAGTGAGTTGGTGACTGAACACATAAATAAAGGATGGTTAAACCTCACTGACAGGACTGTCATAGACAGGAATACCCCATGGCCCAGGTCAGAGCGCCCAGCCTTTAATGAGTGTTCTGTGTGTACAGAGCAGGCACTTGGGAGGGAGACAGGTGGAGAGCTGGCCTATGGATTCCAGAGCAGGCTAGACTGGAGTGCTGGGCTTAAGGAATCTGAGGAGGCCCAGCAGGACAGACAGGAGAGAGGCTGAGCACCAGGGATAGTCCTGGGTTATTAGTGTGAGGAGAGGGAGGTGACAGGCTGGAGCTTGGTGGGTCAGAATGTCAACCCACAGGTTACTTGCGGTTACCTAGAACCCTGTGGTTTTCTTCTCTGAGCTGGAGCTCAACAGAGAGACAGTGGTGGCAGTGATGAGCTTGGGGAATTTGAGAACTTCATTGAGAAGGAATGAAAAGGGGTGGCCTCCCCACAAACTCTGAAGAGGGAGGAGGGCTGGCAGTGGGTGGGGCTGGGTGCCTAAGGGCCTCTCCCTGCCCCCACAGGCTCCTTACCCAAGTGGGTGGTGAATAAGTCATCTCAGTTCCTGGCCCCCAAGGTAAGTGGCTGTGTGCTCTGGGACATGGGGGGAGGGGCGGGTAGCACTGAGGAGTAGGGCAGGGGCAGAGTTAACACTGGGTGATGGCTGATAGACCAGGTCTACAAATGGCCATAGGTGTAGTTGGGACACTGGGGACTACTGTGCACCACAGGAGGGCTCTGGAAGGGTGTGGCTCTCCGGGCACCCCTAACAGTGTTCGGATGGTCTACAGGCCATGAAGAAGATGTACAAGGCCTGCATCAAGTACCCCGAGTGGAAGCAGAAACACCAGCCACATTTCAAGCCATGGCTGCACCCGGAGCAGAGCCCATTGCCCAGCCTGGCGCTGTCTGAGCTGTCGGTGCAACACGCAGACTCACTGGAGAACATCGACGAGAGCTCGGTGACAGAGAGCCGTGAGGAGCGAGCCGGAGGTGCGGGAGGAGAGGGCAGCGACGATGACACCTCGCTCACCTGAGTACCACCTCTCTGCAAGGACCAAGACAGGACCTGGGTGCCACCCCGGGGCACTGAGCCTTCTGCACTTCCTCCCTTCCTCCACCTGCCTTCTAGGGGCACTGGGCTCCTGCTCAGGTGGCTGCAGCATGGCTGGACATGGCCCCAATAAATGAACCACACAGCCCCAGCCAGCTCTTTGTGCCAGCTTCTCATCTGCCCAGCACCACGCTGCTCTGTTCTACAGTTAGTTTCTTTAATACTATTATTGCTCGCTGGACCTCTGTTCCTATAGGTATCTTGTGTAACATAGGATGGGGCTTGTTGCCTCCTCCTGTCCTGTGTGCCCATTCATTTTGCTGGTCACAAAGGTGGTTTGCTCATTTTCCAGGGCTCTTAAAAGGAGCTGGTCTAGCCAGAGGTCAGGTTTCTACTGTGTACCAGACTTCTGGTCCAAGCTAACTTTAAACAGTTGTTCTGGCATATTCTGGCTCCTGTCATCACAGAAGGAAGGGGGGGGGACCCATAGGTCAGAGACCAGGGCTGAAGGCCTCAGAACTGAGGTGGGCCGCTGTGTGCTGGAGGAGGGAGAGGGGTGGGTGAAGACACTCCCACTGCACTTAGTGTTAAAGACCTTAGAATGATCACAGGAATCGTGGGGCCCTCTGACCAGGTGCCAACCCTCGTATTATGCCTGGCTGCTCTGAGATCTAGAGGGAAGCCTGGGCTGCCTCTGCTGCCCAAGGGATGCCCAGTGTCCCAGAGTTAGTCTTTTTGTTTTGTTTTGTTTTTTTGTTTTTCAAGACAGGGTTTCTCTGTATAGCCTGGGCTGTCCTGGAACTCACTCGGTAGACCAGGCTGGCCTCGAACTCAGAAATCTGCCTGCCTCTGCCTCCCAAGTGCTGGGATTAAAGGCGTGCGCCACCACCGCCCGGCCCAGATTCTCGTTTCCTAACCCATAACCTAGGGTGATAATTTTTACCCTTAAGCAAGTATGAGCATTTTTTTTTTTAATTAAACAGAACAAATTGCTCATCCCTGGACCAGGCATGTAGTAGGCTCTCCGATCTTCCTCTTCTCAGGACAAACCCCCTTGACCTACCCTGCTGAAAGCTTGTTCTTCCAAATACGCCCACTGTTCCTATGGAAAAATGGAAGCCCAGCTAAATTAAGGCCTCTGGCTTGGCTGGTCCCAGAGGAGCCCTGGCCTCGGGACGCAGAAACGCTTGCCAACTCTGGGAATTTCATCTGTATGGGGAGGAGGTGAACCGCTGCCAGACTCTGGTGGGACTTTCCCCAGCGCCTTCTGCAAGGAGATGTGGTCCTGGGACAGAAGCTGAGTACTCTCTAAGAATGGTGCAGAGGGAAGGTGGTTATCTCACCTCCAGTGGTGTGTGTGTATATGTGTTGTGTGTGTGTCCTCTCCCAGAGGGTAGACTCACCAGAACCGGGGTGTGGAGACAAGGAGACTCAAGGATCCGTGGAGTCTCAACGGGTAGGGTAGGCACGAGTCTCAAAGCCTTAGCAAGCTAAGGGTAAAGGAGAGACACAAACCCGGCGGGCCGGTTGGCCTAGGGTACTGAGGATCCGAACTAGGCTGGGGGCGGGACCGGCCGGCTCCCTGCGGGCTCCCCGCCCTCACGTCCCCCGGGTGTCACGTGGGGCGGGCGGAAGCGCCGGGCGAGGTGGGCGCGCCCGGACCGCTGCCGCGAGCTGGCTGCAGCCGCGTGTGACAGACGGTACCGGGACCCCGAATCCCACCTCGTGGAGTTCTCTTCGTTCAAAACAGGTCAGTGAGGTTGCTGGGACTTCCCAATCGCCAGTTGTGGCCTGCATTGCTCCCATTCCTCAGAAGGGAACGGTGAGGCCCGGCTCAATTTTCCCGGGGTCATCTGGTGTGCGCTCTTGCCTGGGGATGAAGTGAAGTGGGGTCGCCTCTGGAGGTGGAGTCGTCCAGCCAGACCCGTAGGGACAGAGAAGGTGAGCTGGTGGATACCAGCTTTCAGCCGTCATCTGTTCTGCCTTCGGGCTTGCAGGCTTCGGAGCCAGTAACGTCAGGCAGCTTGGCTTTCCCACTTAAGAAATGAAGACTCCTACCTAGTCAACCCGGGACATTTTTACAGCCTCGCAAAGCTTTAGGGCTTTAGCCCTGGATCTGAGGCGTTGGTAACCTTGGGCAGGCTACTTCCGTCCTCTGCACTTCAATTCCCCACCAGTTAATGGGGGCATGGTTTCTCTAGAGCCTACCTGGCCCAGTTGCCAGGAAAGAAGGGGTGTGTTCGTTGAATGGGGTCAGGCTGGGAGTGGGTGGATGGGCTTAGAGCAGGCTTGCAGTGCAGCCGGGGTGGGGGGCGGGGGAGGAGGCGGAGGCGGAGGCGGCGGGGTAGGTGTTTGGACACAGATCTCCGTGGGTAGGTTTGGGTGCTGGGTGATTAGGAGCCAGCACAGTAGGTGTCTGCCCTGTTTCTGTAAATCCGGTGTCTTGGGGAAACCTTCCCTAATGCCTAGACTGGGGGTACAAAGATTCAGGGTTGGACTTGCGGATGCCCAGGTAAGGATTTGACTGCCGCTGTGTTCAGGGGACCCTGATACCTGTACTTGGAAAGCTGTGATTGTCCTGCTAGGGGAAGCCTAGAATCCTCGCAGCGTCATTATAGGGTAGAAGGAATTTAGCAGAACCCAGAGACAGGCGTGGACAGGTATAGATCTGGGGAGGAGAGGATGTGTGAATGAGCCTTGGTAGTTAAGTGGCTGTTTGCAAAGATGATACAAGGTGAGGCAGAGCTTGTGCGGCAGGGATACTGATACCTTTCCGGAGGAAAGGCAAGGGAGGTGGGTGTGGCTGTAAGGGGTTCAGGGGGAATGTGCAGAGAACTCATCCTTGGGATTTATGCTTGGCTAGAGTTTATTTAGAACCCGGCCCGGGCACCCTGCTCCCGGTGGCCATTTGCTCACTGGAATAGGGCACACGTGAGCTGTCCCAGACAGGCTACTGCTGGCTATGAGGAGGAGATGGCCCCAGCGCCTCCAGGTTTCATTTGGACGTTCAGGCCTCCGTATTTGGCCCCCACGATGCAGAGTTCACCACACACACAGAACCAGCTTTTGTGCAAAGGTGCTCCCCGCCAAGTTCCCTCCTCATCCAAGTCCCCATGTTCTGTGAGACTTCAGGGTTCAGATGTGGGCTACAGATTGCAGTGCCTTCCAGCCTGGTTTTCAGTTCCAGGTAATGGCAAGGCCCGGGACAGGTTTCCTTGGATGTCTCTGATGAGGGGGTATAGGCATCCAGAATACCAGCACTGCTACCAAGCCCTGTGTGACTTTGCCACTCTCCGTCCTTTTCAGAGTCCCCTTTCCACCTCTGAGGCTGGGGTGATTAGCCTGGCTTCACATTCCAAGGACAGACTGCTAAAGCAAGAGTCAGGCCAGTCTGAATCCTCCCCATGTCAGTGAAGGAAAAGCAGACCTCAAGGAGAGGGCAGTGGGGAGCGGGAGACCAGAGAACTGGCTGGTGGTGATCCAGGCCTAGGACCTCTGTCTCTAACATTCTCTAGGGCTTCTCCTTCCCCACTCCACTCTCTTGGCTGAGCTCAAAGCCAGCCGCCAATGCCCAAACAAGTGGCCTCTGTTCCTAGGGGAGGGGGAGGGGAGGCAGGCCCTGGGCTCTGGGCCTGCCTGTCCAGCACTGACCCTGCCTCCCCCTTTTGCTGTGGGTCTTAACTCTTGGAAGCCTGGACTGGGTACTGGGCTGTTTGAGAGCCGGTACCTCTTGTCCTACAACTGTCCTGCTCACCTTGCTTCAGATCTCTGGGCTCTGATAGGATGTCCTTCACAGAGGAGCATGTACGTGGGATATGGGTGACAGTCAGCCCCTCTCAACTCCTTTCAAGTCCATCAGGCCAGACTTAGTCCCTCCACAGACAGCATGAGGACATTGTGTTTTAGAGAGAGGTTCTGTGCTCAGAGTGACTACCAGGTGTCTGATAGGAAAGACGGAGCTCACATTTTACAGCTGACTTTACACCAGGGCCCCTCCCCCCAGTTCTGACAGAGTACGTAACTTCTTGTCCACCTATCCCTCCCCCAAGTCAGGCCCCCAGACCTGTACATTCCATCTGGGTCTCTGGGGAGGTCAGTCCCTGCCTAAGGAGGCAAACGTCCCCTAGACGACAAAAATTAGGAGTGGTGAGGGGCCACGGCTCAGGGTTCATCAGGTAGATCTCTGAGTTTGAGCCCAGCCTGGTCTACACAGTGAGTTCAAGGAAAGCCAGGACTACACAGAGAAACCTTGTTTAGAAAAACTAAGAAAGAAAGAAAAAAAATTTTCTGTCCTAGATCATTGGGGTAGAGTGGCTGGGAGGGATGTGGAATCAAGTGACTACTTCAATAACATTACTATTTTATCCAGTATAATTATTGTTGGAGTGTAGTCATAACAGCAGTAGAAGCTGCCATTTCTTGGCTATTCCCATTTTATAGGTGAGCAAACAGAGGCCAAGAGGCAAAGTGAATTTTTAGGGACTATCCATTTCTTAGACTAGTGGGGACATTAGTTGCTTAGAGTGAGACCCTTGAGCAAGGGGAGATTTTTTTTGCAGATTCAAACTCACTCCTGTCCTAGATATTCCCCCTTGCAATAGCTGGCAGATTGGAAGGCTGCTTAGTCCCAAACATTGGTGGTGATCTGTCTGGGGCAAAGGTTAAATGTCCTCCCTGTCCCCTTGGCTTTCCCAGACCTTACTTTACTGCTGAGGAAGCCAAGACCTGTAGATGGTCAGCGTCTTGGAGACAGGAGTCCAGGCTGGGGATATACAGTGCTCTTCTCCCGGCCTGGGACCAGGGCTTCTCTGAAACCCTGAGCTCCTCGCAGAGGCTGCCCACTGCCCTATCACAGGGCTCAGGTCTGTGTCCTCAATCAACCAGGGGCTAGCTCATCTTAGGGGCCCTGATATCGCTGCCATGTAGGGTATTGGTGACTGAACAAACCTGGGAAGGTTTCCAGGGTCAAGAGACCAAGACACAGAGGCCACCTGAGGTCAAGTGCGTTGTGCTTCAGTGGTCCAGGGAGGGTGCAGGGGTTAGAGATCCATTTGGTACCCCCCCCATCCAATGTGTCACATCTGCTTTTCCCTCATTTTCATTTTGTGAGGACCTCTCATGACCATTCCTCCATCATTACCCGAGGGTAAAGAGCTGGAGCCACATCGGGAATCCTAGTGGCCCAGGACTTTAGGGGAGTCTTGTCTGGCCAGCCAGACCAGGCCAGGCTGCAGTAGGTGGATGCGTCACCAGGACAGGACACTTCAAGGCTGAAATGTTCTTGCTCTGTAGCCTCCTGGGTGCCAGGATCTCCCCCACTGGCATCCATCTCTCCAGATATTCTCTTCTTTCCTCTTCTTCCCAGATCTGCCTGTCCCATATGTGGACACACTAGAGAGAAACCAGTGGGACAGTCTAGGACTCAATCAAAGTGATAGTGGCTGGAAGGGAGGCACCACCCATCATCACTCTGGCCCTCGACCTACTTTAGCTGACTCGTAAGATTCTGAGTCTGCCACGCAAAGTGTTAGTGACTTAAGGGGCAGGTGTTCCCAGCTTTTAAAATTTAAAGACCTAAGGGGCCTATGAAGCTTGGATTTGAAGTGGGTCTTCTTAAATTGAAGCTAAACCCTATGCCACCTTTGGCCACATTGTCATCAGACTATGGCTTACAGAATGTTGTGGGTTACTCAGTGGCTTTGATTCCCTGCTGGCCTCCAGGCTCATATGACCACATATGCTCTGCTCTGCTACTACTCTTTCTAGAAATCCACAGGGCCAGCCCTGTGGCCGAGGGGTAGCATGTGGTACAGTGGTCTTGTAATGGAGAGCCTCGGTAGCCGGGGCAGTTGGGACCATTGACTGCATTCACGAAAGAGAAGCCCCATGGATACGAGGGTGCAGTTGAGGAGGAACCCAGCCTAAGAGCTGGCAGGGCCATAGAACAAGGTCAAGGGTTGCTCTGTAGACATCAGAAATAGCTTGAGATGTGGCTCATCAGACCTAGATCGGGTCTGCAAAGGATCCGGGTTAGGCTGAAGGACCCTACAGAGAGGGGTGGTGGGCAGAGGCTTGAGTCAAGGAGGCTGAGGAGACCTGTCTTGCCTTTGGGTGCAGGAAGCTGGACTTTGGCCAGTGCACTTAGGTTTTTACCGTTATCAGTTCTGTGTCATCTGGACCCTGCTCTTGTAGGAGACCTGTTCATTACAGTGTGTGTGATGCTTCCTGAAAGGCTTCCTATGTCATTCCCTCTGTGGAGAGTCCCTGTCATTGGGTTCACCATTTGATGTCCCAGGACTTAGGGCGGGTGGAGTCCTCTCTGTATCCATGGTGTGTGAGCTAGGCTAGGCTTTCAAACCCCCGAGTGTCAGCTCTCGGTCTCCTTAGTGAGGACCTTCAGTGGGCTGTGTGTAGTTTTGTAACTAAAATGCAATGATTTCCCCCTTCCCCAAGACCCCAAACCTGACAGGGAGAAAGGGGAACCCCCTCCCTGAGGGGCAGAACCTGGGACAGATACTTTCCCAGAGGGTGAATCCCTCTTGCTTGGTGAAGAGGTGCCAGGGTATCATTAGCTGATGGTCTACCTTCCCCATCAGAGTGAGCTGTGTGTGCCCCCAACACCTGCTACCTCTTCCTCTGCCCTAAAGATGACTCACTGAGCATAGGGAGTCTGAACATCCAGGGACTTGACTGGGTCACTTACCTGCCTATACCGCTTGTGACCTGAAAACTCACATTTTCAGGGCTGGAGAGATGGCTCAGTTGTTTAAAGCACAGGCTGCTTTTCCAGAGGACCCAGGTCCAGTTCCCAGCACTCAAATGGTAGCTCACAACTGTCTCTAACAGTTCCAGGGGATCTGATGCCTTCTTCCAACCACTGAGGGCACTGGACACACATGTGGTGCAGAGACATGCATACAAGCAAAAGCATCTGCAATATAAAATATAATGAAGGTAAAACCCACATTTTGGACCAGGGTTTACCCAGCACCCACTAGGTTCTGGGTTCAAGCTTCAGGATAGCAAAAACTGGGTATAGTAGTATTTCTGTAATCCCAGCACTTGGGAGGTAGAGGCAGGAGATTCAGAAGTTTAAGACTGGGATGAGGAGATGGATTAGGGGATAAAATACTTGCCATGCAAGTGGAGGGACTAGATATCTATCACCAGAACCTATGACAGTAGTACATTCATCGGTAATTCCTGCACTCCCACGGGAAGATGGGAGGCAGAGACAGAAGAGTCCAGAAGCGTGGGGCTGGCTAGCCTGGTCTATGCAGCAGAGAGCAACCAGAGACCCTTCCTCAAGCAAGGTGAAAGATGAAGACCCACATTGAAGGTGGCCCTGGTTAAACTCTTGCTCTCTCTGGGACTCACTTCTCTTCTGGAAATGAGAGAGTTGGATGAGACGCTGCCTGGTGTGTTAGGAGCCAGTGGCTGGGGCCCGGGTAGTGCTGGGAAGTCAGGGTAGGAGGTGGAATTGTGTCAGGTACAGTAGAATAAAAAATCCCCATGCCGGGAAGGCTGCTGACCTGCAGTTCCTGCTTAGTGAGTCACCCAGGAACTGTCCACCCAGTTATCAGCTATTTATTATGTGCCACCTTTGAGACACAGGAGAACCAGACCCTGGCCTCGTCTGGGTTGGGTTGAGAGGAAGCACGTGATCCAACTGTGACTTGGGAGTCAGAGACTGTCCTTTGGAGCAGGCTTGAAAGGCTGGGTGGAGAAGTAATCCAGGCAGAGGGAATTGTGTAAACCCAGGGATAGAAGGATGCATGGCTGTAAAGGAAATGGGGCCAGTGTCTGAGCTCCCAGGACAGTGAACAGTAATAGACGGTAGGCAGACAGGGGAGACATGTGCGCTGTGTGAGAAGCGTGGCCGGGCTCAGACTCCTGGGAGCCAGGTGTCAGCTGCTCCAGGGACCTGTTAAGCTGTTAAGCATAGGTGTCCTGAGCCAGCATTTGTCCTGTGTGGGCTCCCCAGAAGTGTTTATGGAGCTACCCAGCAGGAAGTGACTGGACCAGCCTCACTTGGGAAGACAGCTATAGAGGATTCCAGGGGACCCTAGAACCCCGGGATCTCTCTTATGTCTGAGAGATTCCTAGACTTCTGCCTTGAATGTCACAGGTGCCTTGCCCAACTCTGCTGTCTCACCAGGTGGCTGTTGTGCTTAGTCTAGCCATCTGTAGATCCTGCCCTGCCCATGCTGTCCCACTGCTGTCTGTGTGTGGTGTGTCTGCATTCTGGAGGCTGAGGAAGGATGGTTACCCAGGCTAAACAACAAACACTGGAACAAAAACAAAACACCACTCCCAAAACACCTCAAACACCTCTTCCCTCTGTGCCCCCCCCCCCAAGAAAGACAATGAAAAAAAAATCATATCCCAGGAAGCAAGAACACAGTGTCGGAGTAGCTGAGGACTCCCTGGGGGCTCGAGCGGAAGCATAGTAAAGGGCCTTGGTGTGCTTTCATTGGACCTGAATTCAGATCTCCAGCACCCATGTAAGGAGCTGGGCACACAGTGCTGTAACCCCAGCACTGGGAGGATGGAGACAAGCGGCTCCCTGGAGCTCAGTGCAGTCAGTCTAGCCAAATTGGTGAGCTTCAGGTTCAATGAGAGGTCCTGTCTCAAAAACTAATGATTGAGAAAGACACCTGGCATAACTCCCCAGCCTCTGCGTGCATACACTCTATGTGTATGTGTGTGTGTGTGTGTGTGTGTGCTCGTGCTCACGTGAGTGGGCGTGCATGTGCACACACTTGCATGCATATGTACATAAATACACATAAAAAAGGAAAAAAACAAGTGAATCCTCAAGTCTCGCAGCAGTAGGAGCCCCTCTGTCACTGAGTGCTCTGTGTCCCTTCTGGCCATCTGTCACTATTGTCTGGACAGTATAAACGAGTATACTTATTTATTTTTGATTTTTTGAGAAACAATTTCTCTTTGTAGCTCTGGCTGTCCTGGAATTCACTCTGCAGACCAGGCTGGCCTGGGACTCAGATCTGCCTGCCTCTGCCTCCAGAGTATGGGAAGCAAAGGTGTGCATCACCACTGCCCTGCTTTGGACAAGTCCCTTTGGGTCTAGGCCTTGCATAGCCTGCACTCCCCTCTTTCTCTCTTTTCTTCCTGTGAACTCCTTGGGCCTGCCCATCTCCACTTCATTCTCCCTTCTGAGGAAATTAGAGCGGACTGAGGGCTTCCGAGGCTCAGATCCTGGCTTTGTGTGTCTGTGTGTGTGTGTGCGTGTGTGTGTGTGTGTGTGTGGTCACCTTGAGTGAGCTACCTCACCTTCCTGAGGCTCATTTTAGTCATCTGTAATGCTGGCTACATCACATGCTCTCTAGGATGTGAGGGTTGTGGGTAGGGCATGTAGTGTGGTGGTGGGGGTCTTGTTGGACAGCCTGGACTCCATAAGTTCAGTCTTTGAGTCCTCTATGCAGGAAGACAGATGACAGATAGGCTAGACACCCCTCCCCCTCCACATACACACGCATGCCCTGTGTAGATGGGGCTGGAGAGGGGAGGTGGAACGAGGAGTCTTCCTTCCGGTTGTCCGGCTGTAGACTGGAAGAGGCTGAGGTGACCTGCGGGGCTGCTCCCCACCTCTCTTCTACTCCCAGCCCCTGTGAGGTGCCACCCACACAGCCACCCAGGCAGCCAGCCGGCCCTCTTCAGCATGGCAGCTTTCACTTTCATGGGGCCAGCAGCAAGGGACCTACCTACTATCTTCATCCTCTCCATCCCAGGGGATTTCTAAGGAAATGGCAGGTCTGGGTTTCTATTTCCTGGGGTCACTAGTTCTGAGTACAGAGAGCCAGAGTCCCTTCCTCATGGGCAGAAGCTTTTGATTGCCCAGCTTTTTGATTCCCCCTCCAACCACACAGTGCTGGCCTTCAGCCTCTGAATACATGGTGAGGGTCCTACCACCCTCTGGTGACCCTGGTCTGTTCCTTCCTGCTGCCAGTGATCCTGTGGTCAGCCCTGTGCCCTCTCTCCCTCCTGTGGTCAGCGGCTTCCTGTTTCTACCCCATTTAGTCTCTCGGTCCCCAGGGTGGAGGGTGCAGCGGCCACAGGAGGATCTGGAACCATGCTGTGGCACCTTGGGCAGTGTATGCCCTTGTAGGGGCAAGAAGTCTCAGTCCCCAGAAAGGCATTGCTACGACAGGGGCAGGGCCTAGGCCAATGCTCAGCTGTTCAGTGTGGCACCAGGGCACCTTGGGGTACACTAATGGAGAGGACTGGAGCAGAAAGGGGGGCTTGGGACCCTGGCTGTGCAGCGGCAGTTAAGGGTCCATCTCTCCCTGGTATTTGCAGGAGAGGGAAAGGCAAGGAACAGGGATTCGAATAGGGTCCCTATTCAGCAAGAGGCTGATGCTGAGGCTCTGGAAGAGGCCTTGGGGTGTGTGTGTGTGTGTGTGTGTGTGTGTGTGTGTGTGTGTGTTGGGGTGTCAGGGGCTGGGTCCCATCTCTAGCAAAAACAGAAAGGCCGGGGAAAATATTGAGGGGAGCATGAGTTAGAAGCATGCCTGTAAGGAGTAGCTAGGGACAGGTGTGGGCCCACTGAGGGGGTTCATGTTGGGGTATGAGAGGAACAGTTTGTAGCACTTTGTCATGTGGCCTAAAACCACCCCTTTGACTTTCAACTTTCTTGATTTGCAAGTGAGGGACTAAAGAGAGTCACACCTTCTCCCCGTGTGACCTCCTTCTGGGGTGGAGCCCGGGCATGACAGGCACTGGACGAGGTTTGAGGCTGTGATGGGTCACATGCTATCTTGGGGGACAAAGCAAGGGTCCCTGAGTCTGATGTTTGCTAACGGAGCTCTGTGCTTCCTTGTGGAGATTTAGCAGGCCCAGCCTCACTGTTCGGGATGGAGTGGGAGGGGCCGTGAGTCTCTCTAGGCCAGATGGCCTGGGACTGTAGCAATTTCATACGTGATAGTTCCGCTAGTAATCTATATATATTGCTGGGTGTGGTGGCTCACTTCTGTAATTCCAATATTCAGGAAGCAGAGACAGGAGAATTGTCACAAGGTTGAGATCAGTTTGGCAAACATCAAATTCCAGGTCAGCCAGGGTTGGTTTACAGAGGAGGACTTGTCTCAGAATAACAACTCAGGGGCTGGAGAGATGGCTCAGTGGTTAGAACCATTGGCTGCTCTTTCAGAGGATCCCAGTTCAATTCCAAGTACCCACAATGACCGCTTACAACTGTCTGTAACTTCAGTTCTAGGAGATCCATCACCCTCACACAGACATAAATGCAGGCAAAGCACTAATTAATACTTATAAAATAAAATTTAAAAAAAGATAATAGCAAAAATTAAAATGAGCCATCTATATTGTATTTAAAATCATAAAGAATCAGGCTACCTTATGCTTGGTTCTGAGAACCAGCTGCCTTAACACTCGTTTTGTGTTTTAATACATTTCTTACTTATTATGGTATGTGTACATGCATGATGACACATGGGGAAGCACACACCACGGATGCATGTGGAAGTCAGAGGACAGCTTTATAGAATCCATTCTCTCTTTCCTCCTTTACATGTGTTCCGGATGAAACTTGTGTCACCAGGCTTTGTGTGACAAGCACCTTTACCTGCTGAGCCATCCTGCTGACCCATTGGTTTTTACTTAAAAAAAAAAAAAGTGTGTGTGTGTGTGTGTGTGTTTGTACAGCTTGTGTGTGAGTGTGTACAGCATTATGTGTAGGTTCAGACAACCCAAGTGTCATCCCCTCTTTGAAGTTGTGTGTGTGAGTGAGTGTGTGTGAGTGTGTGTGTGAGTGTGTGTGTGTGTGAGTGTGTGTGTGTGTATGTGTACAGCATTATGTGGAGGTTCAGGGACAACCTAAGTGCCATCCCCTCCTTTTGTTGTTCACTGCTGTGTATACCAAGCTAGCTTCTGGTTTCCTGTCTCTGCCTCCCATCTTGCTGGAGCCTTGCTGGGATTACAGGTGCATGTTACTGCTACCCTTAGCTTTACATGGGTTTAGAGGATTTGAACTCAGGTCTTACACTTATGTGATAAGTTCTTTACCCACCAAGCCATCTCCCCAGCCCTCTTTCTTTGTCTGTTTTTGAGACAAGGTAGCTGATACTAGACTCTAGCTCAGGCTGGCCTCTTAACTCTTGATTCTCCAGACTCAGTTTACAGAGTACTTAGCTCAGGCTGGCCTCTTAACTCTTGATTCTCCAGACTCCTCAGTTTACAGAGTACTTAGCCACCAAGCCTAGTCCTGAACTCAATTCTAGTGATTTAAAATACATCATGGTTGGGGATGTGATTCTCTTGGTAGGATGCTTGCCTAGCATGCTGGAGGTCCAGGGTTTAATTTTCGGCTCTCTGTAAACTGGACATGGTGGTGTGTGGTTGGGATCCAACACTCAGGTGGTGGAGACAGGATTTGAAGTTCAAGGCAACATAGTGAGTTTTTGTGGCTAGCCTGGGATACACAAGATCCTATATCAATAAATAAATAAATAAATAAATAAATAAATAAATAAATCAGTCATCTTCCTCTTGCCATCCTCCTAACTGGGATTGAACCAAAGGCCTCAGTGTTCTAGGCAATGCTCTACCTCTAAGCTCACCCCCGTCTTCATTCTAAGAGTAGAAGTGATAACACTAAAACTTTTAAACGACACAGACATGAGATTTATAGAATGTCTTTCAAGGTGTAGCTTTTCTCGCTCAGTGGTAGAGCAATTGCCTAGTATGTGGGAGTTCCTGGGTTCAAATCCCAGTTAGTACACGAATGTACACACACACACACAAGACGGGGATAGGACTTTAGAGTTAGGCCTGGAGTTATGGCCAGAGACTGACTGTCTGCTCTCCTTTTGTCGTTAGCATCCCCCGTTTATTAATAAAACTGTGGGTTAGCATTTTATTAGGGTGATGCTATAAAAAGTTTGTTCAAGGTAGGCAGTGGTGGCACACATCTTTAATCCCAGCATCCAGGAAGCAGAGGCAATTGGATCTCTGAGTTTGAGAAAGGCCTAGGACATCCAAGGCTATACAAAGAAACTCTTACTTGAAAAACCAAAAAGTGGGGCGGGGAAAGGTTGTTAAAATGTTGTGCCTTTTACCGGTTCCACTATGCATGGATGCCCCATGCCCGTGCTATCCAAGATTCCTGATGGAGGGTCGCGGTGAGAGCCAGGAGAGACAGGATTGAGTCCCCAGCCTATCCTCTGTAGGCTGAGCTGCATCCTGTTGTGGGGTTCTGGGGAAGAGGCACCTTTTTCTAATTTGTTTAAGGGCCCCACCTGGTTTAGGGACAGCAATTCATTAGAGTGGGGAGCTTTGGGGGAGCAGTGGAGAGTTCTGTGTGGGGTGGACTGTGGGGTACCTGAGTTGTAGGCTGGTGTGTGTGTGTGTGTGTGTGTGTGTGTGTGTGTGTGTGGTGGTGGTGGGATAAGTTCCATGTAGCACAGGTATCTGGGACAAAGCCCGCTAGAGAACATCACTGGAGCTGGGGTGACAAACTCATTGGTGACAGAAACCTGAGAACGTTAGGTACTGGGACCTAGCTGTAAGCTCAAATACCAAGTCCAGTCAGGACCAGTCATGGCCTTAGGACTGGGGACAGGAAGTGACTGCCTGAACTGAGGCGGAGTGAGCAGAAGATGAAAGTCCTGCCTTTGCTATGCATGAGGTGACACATCACAGTCATCTGGGTTCCCGGCTGTGGGCAGAGACCTTCACTTTGTAGAGGCCTACAGTGGGATGAGATCTACCTAGAGTTTCCGGCAGACATGAGAGCTGGGCTTGCCTTGCATCCCTGGTGGAGATGGGGGCCACACTTGGAGCCTATCTTATTAATATAGGCCTGGGAGGCACAGTCATACTCAGAACCCCCCAGAAACCAGGCCCTACCCCAGATGGGATGAACAGAATGCTCTGGGAACTGGGGAGAGTCAGTAGGGCAGACATAGCTGGGAGTAGTGCAGGACACCTAGTAGGCCCTTTATGAGACCTACATGCCGCAGCGTACAGTCCCTGGGAGACAGGAAGTAACGTGGTCTAGGGGTCCACTATGCTGTGCCCACCCCTTTGCCCTTGCTGCCTTGGCTCAGAGGGTGTTAGCTTGGCAGAGTTGGGGGTCACTTCTGCACCCTTTGAGCTGGGAGCCCAGCCCCCCACCTAGTTCCTCATAGCTACAGGAAGTATCTCCAAGGCTTCTTGCCTGCTAGTGGAGGTTCACAGAGTCCTGTAGACACACATGAGAGCCGCTGGAGCCTAGGAGGGTGACCCCGCCACAGGTATTACCTGGTTACTTGGCCCAGGCATATGTGGGGTGTGTGCTGGGGATGTTGGGGTTTTAGGGAAGTGGTGTGGGACTCTTGGGCAGTTGTGTGGGGGCTCTGGGACAGGTCTGTGCACTTGAGTTGTGGATAGGGACATGGGTTCCTCAGGCTGGTGGCTGAAGGACAGCTCTGCCCAGCAGCTGCTGGTGAGTAGAAGGCCTGAGGCCTTGCGGGTTTGGGGGGCAGTTCAGGTGTGCTTGTGTGGTGCTGTGGTGTGTGGTTTGTAGATCCAGGTAGGTGTGTGGTAGTGGTTCCTGTGGAGGTAGATCTGAGGGGTTTCCTGAGGGCTAGACACTGGAGTCCCTGTCCAGCTGCCTGGCTTGAGAAACCTGCAGTCCTGGGGCAGGGGTGGGACTGTATAAGAAGCCAAGGAAAGGAGAGCGAAGGCCACAGGTAGGCCTAGGGCTGCCTTCTCCTTCCTCTCTCTCTAGGGTTGGGTCTTTCCTTGAACTTGGAGCAGAGTCCTGTAAAGAGAATACAGCAAGGGAGACCACCTGGCCACGGGGCCTCCAGAGCTCCAGTGGGAGGAGCCGGGGCCTTTAAGATTGCTCTGAGTCACTGTGGTAAATCCGAATGCAAAGAAGACAAGGGGAGGCCTCCAGAGAGGCACACCCCTCAGGCCCAGCAGCCTCACAAGTGACTTTGCAAGCTGCTGCCCAGGCTTCTGGGGTGGCCTGCCTTCCTTCCCCGCTGGACTGTCTCATCTCCAGCGTATTTGATCCTTTGCTGTGTACTGTGTGATCCCAGCCTTGTACATTCAGTTCCCATTGCATGGAGCAGTGTCCTTCCTGTCTCCACCCGGTGAGGCCCAGGGAGGCAGCCCGTTTCTCCAAAGACTTGGGACTACAGCAGGGGACTTGGTAAGTGTCCACCTTACCCATATGACGTGGAGCATGTCCCCAGGTCTTGAGATCATTGTAAGAACTAAGGGGACATAGATGGGAATCTGGGAGGGGATGAGCTGATAGTGGCATTTGAGAGAGAGAAAGAACCCAAGGCTGTGGCTACCTTGCTGGGTTGGTGAAGTTGGTGTCACTGGTCAAGAGTAGTAGACATACCATGCAGGAAATGTTGACCAGGGCCAGAAATGGGCAGTCAGTTCAAATTCTGCCTTGAGACTGGGCTGATAAGGTCATTAGGAGGGTGAAAGCTTTGGTTCCAGCAAGAGGGAGTCAAGCTGGACCAGAGGCGAGACTGGCTGGCAAGGATTAGAGTCCTTCTAAAGTGGGAGTGAGTGCCCCGAGTCCCTCTGTGGATGCTGAGGTTGGAAAGAGAGGCAGACTCAAGCCATCACAGAAGATGCTGAAGGCAGGATACAAGTGAATCCTCAGAAACAGAGTGACCAAGAACAGGCAGAAACATGGGGGCTGAGGAGCAGTCTTGGAGGACTTTCTGAAGGAAGTGACTTGGAGTGGGGCCAGGGTAGTTGATATACTCATTGTCAGCTGACTCTTTGGGGGCTTCCCTATGTCAGGCTTGTGCTGATGTAGGAAATGACACAGGAGTTGTGGATAGGGCTGGGGCTTGGGGTATGTCATTGAGCATTTGGGCAGGTCACTTCCTCTCTGTGGTGTTTATTTCTTCATCCATCAGTGGCAGGGCCGCACTACAGCAAATGACAGGCCGAGGAGCCCTCGGGGCACAGGGAGCCCCATCAGTTGTGGCTGTTGGCAGGTGTAGCTGAGCAACACTGAAGGAAGGGTGGTGTGGGATGTGGGTGGCTACGCAAGCCTGGGTGGGTGTTGGGGTGTACCCCTCACCCCTGGCTGCAGGTTGTTAGATGAGGATACTTCCTCGGCTGGGTTTCTACCTCCCAGAGAGTGAGGGCAGAGCTCCATGCTGAAGAGCTCCATCATTGAGGGGTAGGATACGCTGCTGCCATTTAAAGAGAGAAACCCATGTCAAATGCCTGTGGTTTTCAATACAGGATAGTGTTACCAGCACTCTCCGGGCCCCGCAGTGATGACCACAGACTTCTGTCAGGGACAGTCACCTTTGGGAAGCCACTCTGACCTAACATGGGGGCTCCAGGTTGTGGTTCCTGGGTAGCAGTGTCCAGCTTGAAGTTCCTGGAGACTTCTCTGGGCTGTGCTCGCAGCTCCTTGAGTAGCATTGTCCCCGAGGCTGTTAGCACCCAGTCCCCAGGTCTCTGACCTTGGCCAGTGCCCTTTAGTGTAGGAATAGGAACTTGAGAGAGGCCAGGCTCTTCTCAGGGAGGGCAGTGTGTTCCTGTTTCCCAGCCCCAGCCTGTCCAGCAATGATGGTTGGGACGATGCCCCGTTCCCCAGTCAGCTGCCTGAGCTCAGCAGGCAGTCCTTTATACTTGACTCTTGCTATGAGAGGCAGCAAGTGGCATGACTAAGGACAGCTGCCTTGCCCAATAGACAATGCAAGAGCAGGCTGGGAAGATGGCTCCGTGCTTGAAATGCTGGCTGTGCAAGCCCGATGACCCGAATCCAGATCCGCAGAGCCAAGTAAAAGTGGGGAGGTGGCTCAGTGAGTACTGGTTCCTGCCCCCCCATCTGATGGCCTGAATTCAGGGTGCATGTGGCAGAAGGAGAAAACAGACTCTTGCAAGGAGGTGTCCTCTGGTTATGCACATGCACACACATACATGCACGTGTGTGCACACACATAGCATAAAAACAAAACAAAATCAAGCCTGGATGCAGTAGTGCATGTGTGTGTGTGTGTGTGTGTGTGTGTGTGTGTGTCTCGACATGCTCCAGAAGATAAAGAGGTTCCAGAAGTTTGTGGAGAGTAAGAAGAAGTAGGGCTAAGCTGCCAGCCTGGTACACAGTAGTGATCAGGGAGAGACAATATCTCAAGGGGATAGGTAAGGGATACATCCCCAGGGTTGTCCTCTGATCTCAACACACGCATCATGGCATGTATGTGCACGTGCTCACACGTGTGCATGCACTCACATCACACACACACACATTAGTGCAAAAGAAGGCATATTAGCATCCCACCACTCAGGAGCCTCAAGGACAGAGGCCTTGCTTAGCCTGGGCAAGGCCCTGGGTTTGATCCCAGATAGAACAAAACAAATAAGAGTTATGAATTTTAACACTTTTACTTATGATTTTAATGTTTACTTTTTGAGTGTGAGTGTTTTGCCTGCATGTATGTACGTGTACTTACATGTGTGCCTGGTGCCTGAGGAGACCAGGAGAGGCATTGAGTTCCCTGGAAGCGGTGTGGGGACAGGTGGTTGTGAGCCACCATTTGGGTATTGGAAATGGAACCTAGGTTCTCTGTAAGAGCAGTGAGAGCTCTTAACTGTTGAGTCATCTTTCCAGCCCCTGCTTTTAAATTGTTAAATAGTGTCATCATCATCATTGTTATTAGAGTCAGGATGTTCTGTAGCCTGAGCTGGCTTTAAACTCACTGTGTACCCAAAGCTGGTGAATTTTTGATCCTCCTGCCTGTACTTTCCAAGTGCTGGGATTATAAATGTGTATGACCATTCCTAGCTTTACGCCATTTTAGTAGTATTTTAAACCTAAATATTCCCAGTATTATTTCTCACCATATAACCAATAGCAAGACAGTGAGATAGTTTACATTCTTTTTTTTTCTTTCGTTCTCTTCAAAATCCCATATGTTCAGAATTCAGTGTTCCTCATTTTGGGGACCATGTTTCAAGTGTTCAAAAGGTGTCTATGGCTGTGCCAGCTATCGGCCTGGACTGGGCGGGGCTAGATATGTTGAGACTGCACCTTCCTAGCCCAGGACGTAGATAAGTCGCTCAAGTTCCCTCTACTCTAGTCTCTTTATCTCAAGCTCTCTAGACAGTTCTTTGTACTTCACAGATCTTGGCGAGGACTGGGTGAATTCAAGTGTGGAGACACTAGGTAGAATGCATGTTGTTTCTCTTTTTTTCTCCCCAAGACGAGGTTTCTCTATGTTGTCCTGGCTGTCCTAGAACTCACTCTGTAGACCAGGCTGGCCTCAATCAAACTCATAGATCCTCCTGTCCCTGCCTCCTTAGCACTGGGATTAAGCCAGGAAGCCAGTTTGTCTTTTTAAAGCAGCCATTTGATCCATCTGCCATTCGGGCTAACACTTTCTCCAGGGGCCAGTTACTTACCATGTGTTTTAGAGGCTGGGCAGATGGCTCAGGGGTTAAGAGCACTGGCTGCTCTTCCAGGGGACGCAGATTTGAATCCCAGCACCCATACAGTGGCTCACAACTGTCTGCAACTCCAGTCTCAGGAGATCTCCTTGCCTACTTTGGCACCATATGTGGGTGGTACACAGACATACATGCATCCAAAATATCTATACACATAAAATAAATAAAATCTTCAAAAGTTGTTTTAAAACTTCTCACTTTGCCGGGCAGTGGTGGCGCACGCCTTTAATCCCAGCACTTGGGAGGCAGAGGCAGGTGGATTTCTGAGTTCGAGGCCAGCCTGGTCTACAGAGTGGATTTCTGAGTTCCAGGACAGCCAGGACTACACAGAGAAACCCTGTCTCGAAAAACCAAAAAAAAAAAAAAAACAAAAAACAAAAAAAAACTTCTCACTTTAAAATCCCATCCCTGGGGCCATCGCTGTTTGTAAAGTGCCACATAAGGATGAGGACCTCGTGTCTGTGCCTTCACCTAAGAAGCTGGACATGCGGCTGTTCTCTTGGGGGACACGGTACAGGATCCCCTGGGGTCCTGGCCAGCCGATGGAGCCTAATTAGTGAGCTCCAGGTCCCAGTGAGAGACTTAAAAATCAAGGTAGATGTCGCTTGAGGAATGACACTGGAGATTGACCCCTGGCCTCTGCACACCCCTGCATGCATTTGCGCCCACTCCCTCACGGGCCCTTGTACTAGCCCAAATACCCACAGGCACCCACATGCGCATAAAACACCCGTTTTTTTTTGTTTTTGTGGGGGGGGTTATTTTGATTTTTTTTTTTTTTTTGGAGACAGGGTCTAACTATGTAGCCCAGGCTGGCCTGGTACTTGCTTTGTTGTCCAGGGTGGCCCCCTCTTCATAACAGTTTTCCTGCCTAAGCCTCTTAAGTAGCAGGATCCAGATATGTACCACCACGTCTCACTCCATGTCCCTGTTTTAACCTTGTTCTAAGCAGTGACAATTGTAGCGTGTACTCACCATTAATACCATGGTTATAAGTGCCCCCAAAACCATTATGCAGGGCCCAACAGTTACTAGGACACTCCTGATTTTGCTCTTTTGCCCCAGGGAGGGGTCTGTCCATTCCACCGTGTTCATGTGACCCCCCCACCCCCACCTCGAAGAGCCTGGTCCTTCTGAGCAGTAAGAGCATGGGCCTGTTGGCTAGCCTGTTCTGTCTTCCTCTGGAAACCCTCTATTGGCTCATTCTCCTCAACCCTTCTCAAGTCCTTGCCCCAGCTGTGCCACGCCTTTGTCTCAGCCTGCTCCATGGCCTCCAGATTAGTGCAGTCTTGTGTTCCTCTGTCCCTAGCTCTCCTGTCAGGAAAGCAGCCTACCCTCTTCCCTCTCTCCAGGATGCCATCTCTTTGTCAGACTCCCCTGTAGTCAGTTCACTGCTGGGGTCCCAACCAGGGAGCCAGTAGCCCTGAGCCTCTTAGTAACTGCATGTCTCACCTCTTAAAGGAACCTCACCATTCCAACCTCCCACTCCTTCTGGAAGGAGTTTCTGGGGTCTTACTCCATGGTGAGCTTCCTGGTGCTCTGGAGCCTTCTCTCTGCCTGCTCTCTATCTTTCTTCACCTCCTCCCTGTCTCCACTTTCTTCCTCTGTCTTTGGTTTGCCCCTGCTTCATCCCCCTTTCCCTTTCTCTCTCCTCATAGCATTGCTTGCCTCATGGATTTTCTCCCCCATCTCTGTCCCTGCAGCTTCCACCTCAGACACCATGAGGAGCCCTTGGGACTAGGAACAGCCTCCTTGGAGGACCAGGTGTCCTTGGTGGCAGGTAAGCGAGGAGCTGGGATCCTGAGGTGGGAGTGTCATGGAGGCTGAGACCTGGGGTTTTATATTCTGTTTGGGGAGCTGATGCTGTGGGCAGAAGATGAGGCCTGAAAACCTGGTAAGGCCTCCCTGAGGGGTTCTGAGAGGAGAGGACGGGCTCCCGGGCTGGTTTGCTGGGTGACTACTGATTGGTGTCTCCTTGCTTGGTGAGTTTGGTTTCTTTCTCATTTCCAAGTGCTCTTAATGATAACCATAACCCTCTCCCCTTTAAACATTTATTTTGTTTGTGTGTGTGTATGTGTGTATGTGTGTGTGTGTGTGTGTGTGTGTGTGTGTGTGTGTGTGTTTGCTGTGCTCTCTGGTGCCTAGCATGTATATGGAAGTCAGAGGACATCTTGTAGGAATCTGAGAGTGTTCCCTCCTTCCACCCTAGGGACTGAACTCCTGTCATCAGGCTTTGTGGCAAGCACCTTTACCCACTGAGCACCACATGCTCTCTCATTTTAGGGGCTTGTGACACAAAATCAAAAAGAAGGAAAGAAGGATCTAAAAGGATCCGGTCTCCTCAGCTGCCATTTCTCTCCAAATGTAGCTTTTGTTTGCTTTTGTTTGTTTGTCTTTGTTTTTCCGAAGCAAGGTTTCTCTGGGTAGCCCTGGCTGTCTTTGAACTCACTCTGTAGACCAGGCTGGCCTGGAACTCAGATCCCCTGGCCCCTGCCTTCTGAGTGCTGGGATTAAAGTCACGAACCATTGCTATCACCTGGCCCAAATGTAGCTTCTTGTGCATCTACCCAGATGAGCGAGTTCATGGTTTTGTTATTGTTTGTTTTGCTTTTGTTTTTCTTTAGCTCAGATGTTTATATAATGGTGTTCTGTACCTTGCTTTTTATGCTTGGACATACATCTCTAACATCAGTTTATATAAACTTTAGAGCCTTGCCCAGTTTCAGTTTGGAAATTGCTTTCAGGTTCTAGTTCAACCCAGGAAGACTTTTTTTTTTCTATTATTATGCGACTGAGGGCCGCTGTCTCCAAGAACACTGAGTGTTTTTGTTTCTTTCTACCGTGTGACTGTTCCTTTAAAACTCACATAATTGAACACTAAGCGGCAGAATAGAAAAGGAACCGGCTTCCTCCACACCAAAGTAGTTTTCCAGGGAAGCTGAAGTTTTTGTGTTCAAGGCCTTTCTAGGATTCAGAGAGGGACCTGAGCAATGCATCTGTAAGGTTCTATGTTTAGTTAATTTTTCAAAAATAAGATATTTTTGTTTTCCCTTCCCTCAAAAGGCCATCTGTGTTTCTGTCCCTGTTCCCTCAGGACCCCTCAGCCCTTAACTTCCTTCCTTTAAGGAGAGTTCCCTGGTGTGGCCTTGCCTCTGGTCTCTGTGGAGATACATCTAACCACGTGGACACGCTTATCCTGGCACTTAATTTATCTGTCGTTACTGCTGTTGGCTCTTCTCATATGTAAAGGGCAGAATGTTACAATCCTGTACTGGTTGTTGCTCACGTAACAGGGAGTTCATTCATGCCAGTGTAAAAGGATCTTCCTCATTTTCATACCCACTTGGTATTTTATTGCATGATTAGCCCATAATTTAGTCATCCATTTCCTGGCTGACGGGCATTTTGGTTATTTCCATCTTCTGTAATGCACACAGTTTGGAAGCTGATAACCTTCCATATATGTTGCTTTGGATGGGTTCCAGTAACACTGCAGGAGAAACACCTTTTTTTGGTGTTTTGACCCAGGGTGACAAGGTCAAAGGGCAGCAGCAGGGGACCTCTTCTAGTGACTATGACATCGCCTATCCTGGAGGCACCCCTGCCAGTCAGGGAGGATGTACCTGCCCCGTGACTGGTGCTGTGTGTATTCAGGCTGTTTGTGTTGGCAGCATGATGGATGGAAGGCAGAGTTTTACCTTTGTTGAGTGCCTTGTCCTGTGTTTAAAGGCTGTGTGTGTTTCTTCCTCTGAACTTCTCTGTTCAGATCATTCCCCACTTCCCCACACCATCCTCTCTCCGTTAGTCTGGTGTCTGTTGCTGTAATCAACACCATGATCAAGAGCAACTTGGGGAAGAAAGGGTTTGTTTCATCTAACAGCCTGCATCATGAAGGGACATCAGGGCAGGAACTCAAGGCAGCAACCTGGAGGCAGGAATTGAAGCAGAGGCCACGGAGGAGTACTGCTTGCTGGCTCGCTTCCCATGGCTTGCTCAGCCTGCTTCCTCATAGAAGCCAGGACCGCCTGCTCTGGAGTTGCAAGGCTCACAGTGGTCTGGGTCCTTGTGCATCAATCATTAACCAAGAAAATATCCCACAGACTCACACACAGGCCAGTCTGATGGAGGCAATTCCTCAGACGGCATTTCCTCTTCCCAGTAACTCTAGGTTGTGTCCACACAGTGCTGACAAATTACAACGCGCCCACACTTGTGTGCTCCCTTACCCACTTGGGTTCTCATTCTCTCCCCTCTCTCTCCTCTCTCCTTTTCTTTTGTAATAGACTTTCAAGTAACCCGGGTTGGCTTTAAATGAACACTGTCTTCCCTCAGCCTCCTGAGCGCTGGGATTACAGGTCAGCTCTACCAAGCCCAGCTAATGTCCTATTTCGAGGTGCTTCTCAGCTTTTGGGAAGTAAGGGACCAGGGGACAGCTCCTAGGTGGTTTCCCACTTTGTTTATAGTGGGTTCTATCATGCCGAAGAGCTTAATTTTTATGTACTGTGTCATATGACATTGAATGACAAAGACACAGTCTGGGGAAAAATGTGGGGAGCAAGCAGGGACGTGGCTGAGTTGGTAGAGTGTCCTATTCATGTACGGAAAGCTCTAGGTTCAGCTCTCAATGCTGCATAGCAGGGTGTGTTGGCACATGCCAGTAACTGGGAGGTGAAGGAGGAAGGCTTTGAAGGGCGAAGTCATCCTCGGCTACACTGGGAGTTCGAGACAAGAGAATCAGTAAATACTTCTGTGGTGCCGCCTGTCTAGAAGTTTTGCCTTTCTGTTTGTCCTGGTCATCTTATTTGTATGTGGGTGTTTTGTTTGCATGTTTGTCTGCCCATCATGTGAACCTGTGCTTGAGGGGCCACAAAAGGGTGTTGGATCCCTAGGGACTGGAGTTACAGACTACTGTCAGCCACCATGTGGGTGCTAGGGAATCAAGCTTGGGTCCTTTGGAAGAGCAGCCAGTGCTCTTAACCATCAAGCAAGCTCTTCAGACCCATATACAGGCCTTTCTTAAATCCCTGAGTAACACCTCAGACTTTTATTCATGTCACCTTTCTGCCTGCTTGCTGCCTTTTTGTTTGTTTGTTTGTTTTTCGAGACAGGGTTTCTCTGCATAGTCCTGGCTGTCCTGGAACTCACTCTGTAGACCAGGCTGGCCTCGAACTCAGAAATCCGCCTGTCTCTGCCTCCCAAGTGCTGGGATTAAAGGCGTGAGCCACCACCGCCCGGCATCTATTTCTTATGATGCTCACTCTTGGTATTTTCTGGTTTGTGAGACTGTTGTTGAGTTGGGACTTTGATCCTGCTTCCCACTCGATTACTGCACAGAAATACTGGCGTCTGTTGTGTTAGCGTTGAACCCACTGATCATACTAAACTCTTCTATCTGCGCCAGTAACAGTTTCTCAGTTAAGGTGCTTGGGCTCCCATTGCAAAACTCTCATTGGCAGCTGTGGATAGTTTATCTGCCCTGATTTATATTTCCAGCTGCTTGCTTCTCTGTGGTTGCCTAGGACTTTCAGAGCAATCTGGATAGAAAACACAATGATGATTGTTCCTCACTGTAATGGGAATTTTTTTTCAAACTTTATTTTTATTTATGTGTATACATGTGTGTTCCTGTTGTTGAAATGTGTGCCACATGTATGCAGGGTCCTTCAGAGGCCAGAAGAGGGCACTGGATCCCTGGGAACTAAAGATACAGCCATCCAACATGGTTGCTGGTCCATGCAAGTACTCCTGACTTCTAAGCCCCATGCCCCTGCAATTGGACTTCTCTATTAGTTTGAGGTTATATGAGGTTTGTTTAAGGAAGTATAAATCTGTTAAGTTAGCTCAGTGCTGAACGTTATCATCACCTCCTCAGTGCTTTGGGGATGTGCCTTCACTCTTTAGACCTCTTAGTTGCCTCTTCCTGTCTTCCTTGGACTCTCAGGAGAAAGAGGCTCCAAAGTTCTTGATATGAGAGGGAGTTCCCACTGACCAGGGCCTGGTGTGAGGGTGAGTTCCCACTGCCCAGGGCCCAGTGTGAGAGTGAGTTCCCAGTGTCCAGTGCCTGGTATGAAAGTGACTTCCCACTGTCCAGTGCCTGGTGTGAGGGTGACTTCCCAGTGTCCATTCATTCATTCATTCATTCATTCATTCATTGCCTCAGTCATCAAAGCAGCCAGGCCCTGGACACTGGGAAGTCACCCTCACACCAGGCCCTGGACACTGGGAAGTTAACTCTGCCTTGGTTGTAGGGGAGGGGATTGCACAGAAGGATTCAGAGGCTGTGTGACCTGGGCTTTTTCTCTTTCTGGAGCACTCTAGTTAAGGGACATGGAGGCCAGTAGCAGTGCCCTTCAATCTCACATGTGCTCACTGAGCCTCCAAACCTGGCCCTCACCTGGGGATAGGTGCCTCACAGGGATTGGCCTGGCCTGGGTCTTGCAGAGAAGAGTGGGTACTGGGTGTCTTACCCAGCATCAACCATGCCATTTGCCAGTCTCATGGCAGTGGCTGAGCCTGAAGGTTGGGGACATGATGGCTGAGGAGGAGATGATATGTGAAGAAACCTCGAGCTAGATCCTGGGAAGACAGGGACTCACAGAGGGGGGCCAGGGCTATTCAGTCAGGCCTGGCAGCTCTCAGCTTTGCCTGGTATGTGGGCACAGTGTGGATCTACAGGAATAGAAGTAGAGTTGGGCCTTGTGGCACATACCTAGGATTGATGTACATTTAGGTTAGCCTGGGCTACATAGTGAGTTTAGGGCTAGCTCAAGGCCAGAGACAAAGGGGCACATAGCAAAATCCCATGTCAAAACATGCAAGCTACTGACAGCAAGAGAATAGACTTTGAGCTCATGGCACGAGCAGGTCTGGGCACTTCAGCTGTCAAGCTTTTGTCTCTCAGGACCGTAGTCTCTGGGATTTAGGCTTTAGATTTTGATCTTTCGGAATTCTGCATTTGAGATTACGACATTCAGGATTCCGACTGGTGTATCGTGGAAGCTCACAGAGGGACACAGCTGGCCATGGTCCCGGGTTGCTGGGCCTCTCACCTGTGACCTTCTGTTTCAGGTCTGAGCCTGGCCCTGGGCCTCTGCTACCAGAAGCCATGGCAGAGGGCCACGATGCCGCACTGTCGGTAGCTGAGTGGCTGCGGGCACTGCACCTGGAGCAGTACACTGCACTCTTTGAGCAGCACGGACTGGTATGGGCCACTGAATGCCAAGGCCTCAGCGATGCCGGCCTGGTGGACATGGGCATGCTCCTCCCTGGCCACCGCCGCCGTATCCTGGCTGGACTGCATCGTGCCCAAGCACCTCCGGTCCCTTTGCCTCGCCCTGCCCCACGACCTGTGCCCATGAAGCGACATATCTTCCGTTCACCACCTGTGCCCATCACTCCACCTGAGCCGCCACCCACAGCTGGAGAGGATGAGGGTCTTCCTGCTGCTCCACCTATCCCACCCCGCAGGAGCTGCCTCCCACCTGCCTGCTTCACTCCACCGTCCACAGCTGCCCCAGATCCTGTGCTGCCCCCACTGCCTGCCAAGAGACACTTGGTAGAACCAAGCATTCCTCCTGTACCTCCTCGAATCGGACCCCCCTACCCACAGGCCAGGTGAGTGACATCACGGCTGGTGGGTGGAAGGTCCTAGGGCCAGGGTTTGAGGAACGACTCTGACTGCTGGTGGGGACACAGGTTTAGAGAGAAGAGAGCAGGGCCAGGCCAGGGCAGAGTAGGGTGAGGGGTGGACCCAAGGATAGCCAAGACTTAAGGATACCTGGATATGTGCAGAAAGAATAGGGGAGCCCCCAGGTGTCTATCCCAGCAAGTGGGTGGTGATGTCATCACTGAGGGTGGCCCAGTAACTGAAGAAAGTTTGGGAGACATGTGAGTTTGTTGGGGCACCTGGCCTGTGAAACACTGTGGAGATCAGGGTGTACCCTGGCACTAGGAGACAGTGTGTGGAGAAAGATGGAGCACTGGGATGAAGGCTCAGGTATGGGGGTGGGGAGTGCTTCTGTCCGTCATAATGCTCCCCACCCCCAATGCTGTACTTGACAAATCTCACCAAATCCCAGGGCAGGGCCTGTCTGAGCGGCAGCCTGCTGACTCTCAGTCTTCAGAACTCCTCCTCTCCCTGACTAATCTCCTCTTGCTTCCCCGAGCTTTTCCCTCTTTCTATGAACACTCCACTCAGTTCTCCTCCCTTTCAGCTGTTTGCTTTGGTGCCAGCCAGAGAAGTGTCTGAAGACAGGCTGTCATGTATTTGGGGGAATGAGTTTCCATTGGATTTTTGAAGGGATGTGCTGTCACAGGTCTCTTGCCCTTGTCACTGCTGGACAGTGCTGGGGAATTTCGTTGAGCTCTGCAGCAAGCCTTCAATGGAAGGTGGCGATCTATCGTGTTCTGATTTCAAGCTGCGAACCTGGGGCTTGGGGCATGGAGGGAGGGACTAGCTGGATCCATGCAGGTTCTTGGTGGTGATGGGAGGCGGGGGGCAGAGAACACTCTTGTGGGTAAAGTCTGTAAGGTTTTCTCCATCTAGAGAGTAGCATTGAGTCAGGGGACCTTCTAGGCCAAGCCAGGTCTAAAGTTATGAGATGTAATTGATGGAAAAAGAGTACAAGATGTTTTGTTTTTTTTTCCCCTCCTGAATCCTCGGGACCCTGTTACCACAGTATAGATTCATAGTTCTTGGTGCAGTTTCTCCCTCTAGTGGTCATTTTCCTGAATGCAGGATGGAGAAGAAGAAGGAGAGGGAGAGGGAGAGAGAGGGGGAGAGGGGGAGGGGGAGAGGGACAGGGACAGGGACAGGGACAGGGACAGGGAGAGGGACAGGGACAGGGAGAGGCCATAGCTGATTCAGAGTTACTGGAATTCAGGATACCCTGAATTTACCAACCCACATCCCTTCTCTCCTTCCTTCTCCCAACCCAGGATGTAGGTTTTAATTCTTTTACCTTAATTTTAATAACGTTTTTTTAAATGTTTTAACCTCCCTTCAAGCCCACCATCCACCAGAGGTAGTGGGAAAAAAGGTTATTAATATAGGGGAGTACTGGGCCTGTTTAGAAATTGTTTTTTGAAGCAAATTTCACCTGTGCTGTTAGGAAACCAACAGTTCAGTTTATAGAAATCAGCAGCGGCAGCTCGATCCACGTGCAAACGTTGTTACGAATAAACTAGCAGTCTGGTTAGGTAGTGCCAGGATAGCAAACATGAATCAGCAGCAGTGGTAGGACCTAGCAGAGAGAGCTAGGCCTCAGCTGAATCAGCACGAGTCAGCAGGAGGGACCAGGACCACCAGGGATGCCAGGAGAAATCCATGGCTGTGCCCTTCTCACTGAAGCAGAGATGAAGAAGCACTGCTAAAAGCAAGTCAAGCCCTTGTCACTGTCCCTTGAGTCCTATTTATACTCCCTCCAAACGTCACATGTCTTGTCTCAGCATGTGAGTCTGTCTTAGCAAAACTCCACGTGAGTCTGCCTCTGCTGACATCACTCTGTCAATTGTCCCGAGTCTGTAGAAGTGGTAAGAAGCTGCAGGAACCTCACTAGAAGTTTGTTGGTGCATTTCTGTCTATGGAGCCCTGACAAATGGAGCTCAACTATGCAATGTAAGGTGAATGAATACCCGTGTGTGGTTGGTGAAGAATCCTTCATCACGTGTCCTTTCACGTGCTTGCTTTAGCAGAACATCCTTTCACCCGTGTCTGCTTCAGTGAAACATTCCTTTATGTGTCTGTCTCAGCAAAATGTCGTTTCACCTGTGTCTGCTTCAGGAAAAAACACTCTTTCACGTGTTTGCCCCAGCAAAACACTGACACAACTGACTTTCAAAAGAAACCATAAGTTTCCACTTCACCAGGGTGACCCTCTGGAGATGTTTTGGGAAGGGAGAGGCCTTCAGAAGAGGACAACAGGAAGAACTCAGTGTGGATAAGATTTTAGGCTATAGCTGGGCAGTGGTGGCACACGCCTTTAATCCCAGCACTTGGGAGGCAGAGGCAGGTGGATTTCTGAGTTTGAGGCCAGCCTGGTCTACAGAGTGAGTTCCAGGACAGCCAGGGCTATACAGAGAAACCATGTCTTGAAAGAAAAAAAAAAAGATTTTAGGTTATAGACCAAGGTGTACACAAATCAGGAAAAACCAAGGATGGGGTTTCCGCCCTCTGCCCTCGGGACCTGATGCCCTCCCTGACCTATCTGGGCCCTCTGTGGGTCTCCTGACACTTGTACCTGTTCGTGAAACTCTTAGGGTAAATAAAAATCATATCTACAGCCCTGAGCCCCAGGATACAAGACTCCACTCTCAGAGCTACAGTCTGAACACAAGTGCTTGGCCAGCATATGGAGGAGTCAAGGACTCTGACTAAGACATCTGGCCCCTCAGGAGGCACAGGGTTGGGGGCATTATAAAATGGTGTAATACTTTCAAGAATCTGTGTGCATTCTTCATGGTTTCTTTTGCTTTGGTGTTTGTTTGTTTTTCTGTGCTTTAGGATCAGACTTGGCTATGCATATGCTAGGCAAGTTCTCTACCGCTGGTCTGAGTTTCCAGCCCCATCTCTTGTACTGCAAATCATCTGGACATTACTTACAGTGCCAAATACACTGTAAATGCTCTGTAGATAACTACTGTAATGGATTGTTAGGGAATAGGGCCCATTTCTTAGGGTGAAGTGGTGCCAGGCCTGGCATCTTTGTCCAGGGGATGAGGCGTCAGTACGTACGGGCGTATGCACTCCTCAGCTCATGGATATATATAGGCTTTAGTTTTTTTTTTTTTAAATATTTAGTTAATGTATGTGACTACACTGTCACTGTCTTTAGACACACCAGAAGAGGGCATCAGATATTATTACAGATGGTTGTGAGCCACCATGTGGTTGCTGGGAATTGACCTTAGGACTTTGGAACAGCAGTCAGCACTCTTAACCACTGAGTCATCTCTCCAGCCCCTAGTTGTTTTTTTTTTTTTTTTGTTTTGTTTTTGTTTTAATTTTTACTCTATGTGTATGGGTGTTTTGCCTGTCTGAGTGTCTATATACCACATGTATAGGTATACATATGCACCTTTTGCCAGCTGTCCGGGTGGTAACATGTCTGTGTATTTTCATATTTGTGCTGGTTCTGCAGGTGGCCATGTTTGATCCTAATAAGTACAGGGATCTGTACAGGTGACAGGCCTGTATATCTGGGCTCATCCGGGCTAAGTAGACATATACACGGGCCTGTGCGTTTTGGTGTTATGGGGATTTCAGTGCTAGGTTGCATTGTTAATAGTGTGCAGATGCTGTTTGGGTAAGTGAGTTGGCACATTTATTGTTTGTGTACTGTCAAGTGTGAGTCATTGTGCACATATGTGTGTGCATATGCTGCCAAGAGCCATTAAAATGTCAGCTCTCCTAGGGCTGTGGGATCCTTGTCAGTTTCCTTTACTATTGAATCCCCAATGTCTGGCGAACAGTACCTAATAGGTTCTTTATACATGTCATGGAGAGGAAAGGCCCGTGATACCAGGAGCATTCACACTGAGGGTGCTGAGCTTGGGTGTCTGCAGGTGATGTGAGCAGGCCTCAGACCATACTGGCCATAGAGCTAAGGGCCCTGAGTTCATCACCCTAAATCCTCCTTAGTTCATGTCACCCCATCTGTGGGGTGGGAGTGCCTTCAGTAGAGATGGTGGGAAACAAGAAGCTGATAGGATTCTAGGCCACAGAAAAGCTGTAAGCAAACCAGAAAACAAGGAAAGATGGGGCTCCTTCCTTTCTGCCTGGTAGGATGGAGGGCTTTTAGAAGCAGGCTCACAAGCAGCCTGAAGACCCCACTTCACCTCTGCAACTGTAACATTGTCTGTTATTTCAGCCCATGGCCATGAATGGCTGAGGGGAAACTTGCCCAGAGCCACTCCACCCGAGGGGAAACCAGCATCCAGATCCTGCCTCCTGGCCCTGTCCACCCAGTTTTAGGTGTCAGAGACAAAATCCTCAGGATCTGCTTCTCTGAATCACAGAGGTATCATTTCTGATCAAGGGTCCCAGAATCACTCCACACGGCCCCTTCCAACTCTTGAGGGTCTCAGCTTCCTCCTCTGGGTACTTGGATACCTACAGGTATTTGAGGGAAAGGAAGTATTTGCAGGCTAGCCACTGACTGGAGTCACACCTTACAAGGTTTCCCTTCTGTGCCCCAGAATGTCTTGCCGCTCAGCCAATCCTTGGTCTTTCTGAAGACTGATCACCTGTTGCTGGGACAGAAACTGTTCCCTTCAGGGAGCCTATTTTGCAGCCTCTTTGGGCCTCCTTCAGCATGTTGGGACGGGAGATTCACCATAAGGGCTAGCTAGAATCAGGGCTTCCTGGACACTACCCTGTGAGGCCTCAGGGGACCAGCTGGTGGGGCTAATTGCCCATTTTAGTTTGGACGTTGCTAGCGTGGCCTGAGGGGCGGGGAGGAAGTATCTGTCCCAGGGGATTATGGGTGACGTTTCTCTTTCTCTCTCAGTGTTTTCAGGAAGTGTATTGGCCTAGGCTGAAGGGGGGCGGGGAAGGGGTAAGAGGTGGAGAGCAGGAAGCAAAGATCAGAGCTGCTGGATACACACACACACACACACACACACACACACACAATCTCTCTTTCCTTCCCCTTCCCGACATATTTATGATTATATTCAGACACATACACACATTTACACACATTCAGAGACACTACCCATAGGTGTGCATAGACACACCTGGGGCTCACATATCCAAGGGAACAGGACTCAGACACAGCTGACAATAGGGACTCTGGCCACAAGACCAGCCAGAGCCCACAAAGGCTTCCACCGGCAGACACAGGACACCTTGGCACACACTGGTCTACCTGGCTGGAGCCTTAGGAGTTCTTAGGCTCAGGACAGGATTCACCAGGCCTCTGAGGGTGAGTGAGGGGCAGCCCTGGCTACTGTGTTGGGCAGGTGGGAGGGCTGGAAAGACAAGTTTCTCTCTGACTGTCATTTTCTGAGCTGCTTTTCCAGGGTGCTGTGCTTTTCCTTGGTTTGCTCACAGTTCCAGGACCCTTTCTCGACTTCTCCTGTTGTTTTGTTTTCTGCTCTTTTCTCACGCTGCCTCCCTCCTTCCTTCTCTCTGTGTCTCCACATCAGCCTCCCCTAGATCTACTAGTCACCTCAAACACCTGTTTTCTGGTCTTTTGTCAGATTCTGCCCCACAGACTGTTGTTGTTGTTGGTGTTGGTGGTGGTGGCATGTGTATGTATCTGTGTGAGTGAATAGGGGAGGTGTCTTTGCTCCTTGGGCCTCTGGTGCCCACCTGTTTCCTTCTGGCATTCATTCCCAGTTCCCTGCACCATCAAGCAATTTCCTTGGGGAGATATAGGTTAGCTTGTTGCACTGTCATGTTCAAGATTGCTGTGTGTCTAAACCCCTTACCCAAGGTGACAGGGACCTCCCTGCAGAGGACTGGCATATCATTTGTATGGTTCCTCCCCTGGTGGCCAGGGTGGGTGGTTGGTGGGTGCATGTCGACTGTGAGGTTGCCCTCCCCTCCTTCCAGTTACCAGGAATCTCTAATGAACCCAGCACCCCTTGGGTCACTGGGGACACATTATGGCCTCTACTTTGGACTGGTTACCAGAAGTGGTGGGGGAGGGGTCCTAGAACTGTCCAAAATCTCGCCAAGAGCTGACCTGTTCTTTTTGTCCTCAGGGAGACAGTAGTGCCAGACCCAGGAGGTGCACACAGCAGATGCTACATGCCTCTTGCCCACCACAGCAGGACTGATCTGTGGCGCTCAGGCCATGGAGTGGTGTGGGGTGCCCAGCAGGCTGTGTTAACTCAAGGAGGGTGAAATCCACGTTTGGGTGGATTTCCTGGAGGGAGAAGTGAGTTTTAAGCAAAAGGGAATTAATGGTTTGGGATCATTTTATGTAAAAGGTTCCAGAAGAAGCCTGGCCCACGGTAGTGTTTAGGAAGTGGAGCGCCTGGCACAGGAAGAAGTGCGCAGGGCTGTGGGCCTTGTTGTATGTTGAACTGTAAGTGGTACTGTTGAAGGGTAGATTGGGGGCTACAGCCTTCTAAAGCAGGATGCTGGCAGGGTGGCTGTACAGAGCATACTGGCTGCAGCCCCTTTGTGTTAAGTGACATGCAGGCTGCCGACCTCTGTTCCTGCAAAGGAGGCCTGACAAGAAGTTTGTGTACTGTGGCCTGGGCAGAAGTGAGTGGGACAGAGCCAGGGTGTGCAGCAGCAGCAGCTCGAGGTGGAGGAGGAAGGACAGAAATGACATGGAGGAAGCGAGGAGTGCAGGACCCAGCTGTTGAGGAGGAAGTGGGCAGCTGGGAAAGCTTACCATTGGAAGGAGCATCAGGAAAGGCCACAGTCCCCACATCACTGGGCCTGGCCTCTTCTTGCAGCTGTGCTGCTGAGAGCCTAGAGGGATTGGCCTGGGGCCTTCTAAGGTTCATGGAACATTTTAGGGGGAAGGTTCTGACTCTGGGATAAAATATAATCTGGGTCCTTTGTCCTCTGAGGTGATCACAGCAAACCAAACATTGAAGGATGAAGAATGAAATTAGAAATACAGAGGTAGTCTGGAGAGGTGGCTCAGTTGTTAGGAGCACTGGTTGCTCTTCCAGAGGACCTGGATTCAATTCCTAGAGCCTACATAGTGGCTCACAACCACTTGTAGCTTCAGTTCCAGGGGGTCTGATACCTCTTCTGACATCTGTGGGCATCTACACTGCAGGTGGGACACTTACATACACATTTGCGCATACACTTAAATAAGTAAATAAATCTTAAAGATAGAGAAGTAGTATGGAGGGTGGGGGATCCCCAAGGAGGCCCCTAAGAAGCCTGAGGCATGAGGGAAAGCCTGCAGTAGAGGTGGAGGAGGTAGGAGGAGGTGGGATATATGTCTTTAAGGAAGAGTTTGAATTTAACTAGACAGGGACAGGTATCTGAGGTGAAAGGAATGCTTTATGCAAAGGCTTTGAAGCATATGTTTATAGACTGCAGCTTGGGACTGTAGAGATGGCCCAGAAGTTAAGAATTCATGCTGCTCTTGTAGAGGACCTGGGTTCGGTTCACAGCACCCATGTTGGGTAGTTCACAGCCACCTGGGACTCCAGCTCCAGGGATCCTCTGGCCTCCACAATTATGTGTGTATACAAACATGTACAAGCATACGAAATGTTTATAGGCTGCAGATTAGCTTTTTTTTTTTTTTTTGGTTTTTTTTGTTGTTTGTTTGTTTTTGGAGACAGGGTTTCTCTGTGTAGCTCTGGCTGTCCTGGAACTCATACTGTAGACCAGGCTGGCCTCCAACTCACAGAGATCTACCTGCCTCTGCCTCCTGAGTGCTGGGATTAAAGGTGTGCGCCACCATGCACAGCTTTTTATAGTGTTCGAAAGTGAGTGGACAGGGGATGGGGAGTTCGTCCACAGTCAGCTTGACATGTAGGCTGCCCCTCTCTGCAGTCCTCCTGCCCTCAGAGCGAGCCTTGGTTTCCGAGGCTGGAGGTAGATATAGACAGAAGTACTGGGAGGGAGCCCAGGGCATTTGGAGAAGGCTGTAATGCAGCTTGTGGCCTAGCCTCTGTGGCTGCGACTCCTCTGGCTACAGCCCAGGTAAGAAACCGTGCTATTACATGTGAGAACAGTGTGAGATAGCTTGCTGGTTAGTCAGAGGGGAAACCGAGGCTCAGAGGTGCTGACTGAGCTCTGGGACTCAAACCCAGATCTGCCTGCCTCCAAACCAGAGCAGCCACATGTCACTGTGTCCAGGACACACTGTTTGCACCTGTTGCCCTATAATGGTCATTGGCCGATCCTTAAGTTTCTGGTTCATACCGTTAGTGACGGGGTCGCTCTAATCTTATCCACTTAGACTTGGGGTCCTCATATGTCTCCCAGCCCTGGGTACAAGGTCCTAGGGTATTGTCTCTAATTTCTAAGGTCAGACTTCGTGGGCTAAGGGCCCAGGCTGAGATGGGTCACCCCCTGTCCCTGGAGCCCAGCCCTATTGTGAATGGCATAATTAGAATAGATGATCCATATGTCCCTTGGCTAGAGAAAGGCCTGAAGGACAGCAGAGTGGGGGGAGGGGCTTTCCTTGCCTTTCCGTGGCCCACGGGGGTACATTTTTGAGGTGCTGGGGATGCTTCCCTGGGTTGAGAGTGGGTAGAAATCAAAGGAGATGGAACAGGGTGAGCATAGGGATGATTCACTAGTATTCAGGGATCGGGCTGTTTATAAAGGGCGGATACCCAGGGGCTGCTCCAGGGGTGCTCCCCCCTCCTGGGGTGCTCCCCTGGGCTCAGTTCTCGGTATGGGATATTACCCCCTTCCCTGGGGATTTCCCACAGGCCGTGCCTTTCTGACCTCACTTCTCCTTTCCTGGCCCTGACTCAGCGGTACTAGATGCCCTCTGCTAGGCAGTCTGCCTGTCATGGAGGTTTCTCACCCCGAGGATTAGGAGAGGCTCTGTTGTCTTCCGTCCTCGGGCAGATGATAAAGACAGAGGGCACCTGCAGGTAGCAAGCCTCAGCGCAGGCTTGTGGACCGTCAGGACAGTGGTGGTGGTAGGTATGGCAAAGAAGGTTTGTGCTTGCCTGACCCCTGAGGATGAGGAACAAGTGGGCACCCGGTTGCCACGCTCCACCCCTTAGGACGTTGAGGAAGAGAGTGACAGTAGGAAGCCAGGCCCACTTGTTTGACCTGAAGAATAGGAATCCACACTTCCCCATAGGCTACAGTCTGCTCTCAGCTGACTCCTGAGCATGGCCACCACAGCCCCTTCTTCCTGGTCTCTGGAAGCAACAGTGTGGTGGATTCATGTGCTCATCTGGAAGGCTAAGGACATCGGGTGTCTAGGACCAGGCAGGCTGTTGGGGAGATATGCGCACAGGTGCTTGGTTGCCATCGAATCGTTCATTTGCTTGTCTAGCAACCAGAATGTTCGGCTTGTTGTGAGTCTGTCCACAGATCGGTCCCCCTGTCTACCGCCCGCCCGTCTAGCACACTCTTGTTGTCCATGCAGCCAAACTCCACTCGGTGGTGGGGAGAGTCAAATGCTTTCCCTCCTGCAAAGAGACTCAGGTGAACTCAGGGAGACAGCCTGGTGCTGTGCTCACGAAGGGTCATCGTACGCTCAGTGCCTCCACCCCTTAGAATCAGTTCCCAGAGAGATAGGCGGGGCATAGAGAGCTGCTTTTTCTCATGGTAGAGACGGGTAATGATAGCCATCACAGTTGTCACAATCCATAGCAGCCGTTCCTTTTGACAACTCAGAGGTGAGACACTGAGGATCAGAGAAGCAGGTGACCACTGGGAGTCAGCCTGGCTTAGAAACTTTTATTCCGAGGGGCCAGTGTGCCTTCCAGTGGCTCTGCAAATGTGCATGTTCTCAGTTGCAGGTCACTACAGAGTTTGCTGAGTTTCTTCTGGTATACCCACCCCACCCCTCCACCCCCCGCCGTTCTCACACAGGCTGCTGTTGCCCAGGCAGTGCTGTGTGAGTAGCTGGGCTGCTGTAGCACCTCAAACAGGTTGTGACTCCACAGGGAGGTTCCCTCCCTGTCTGCGTGGCTGTAGCACAAGCTATTTGGAAACAGACACATTATAAGGAGCACGAGATAGTAAAGCTCATCTTCCGTTAGCTTGGATGCTAACGGAGCCTGGGCAGGAGCGACATGCCTTGAAGAATCTTCTTTGGAATACTTTTCACATACGGGGGAGAACAGCAGGGTTTAGGGAAACACAAAAGTGTCACCAGGGAGATGTGGTGTGGTGGCAGTGATGCTTCTACAAGGAACAGGGTGAGGGGGGCGGGTGGACTCAAGGGTGACCCAGTCGTATCCTCCCAGACCTCCTTGCGTTTCGGGCAGTCACATGCTGCTACTCACTGCTGGGAAGACTGGGGAACAGACCAAACCAAAAGTGACTAAACGGGAGGAAGCTGCACTCTGATGCCCCTCCTTAGCCCTTGGCAGATGTGGACAGAGATAGCTAGTGGAACCAGGCCACCAGGACGTGGCCGCCATTCTAACTGCTGGGCGCTGAGGATCCTGTGTATTGGTATGTGACCTACTCTTTCTCTGCCTGTGAAAGCACATCCTACTCTACAGAAGAGGAGACCCAGACCTAGGGAGGTTCGGCGTTTAGTTCAGGGCACACAGGAGTGAAGATACCAAGGTGGGGTTCAAACCTGTGTACTGGATGACAAAGCCCTCCAGGAGGCTTTCGTCACCAGAATAAGACAGTAGGAAAACTATGGGGTGTGGGGAAGAACTGAGTACCTAAAACAGGCCCCAGGAGACTGACATCAGAGAAGAATAAAAGTGGAGGGTGAAGAGAGCTTGGGTACTGAGGTCACCAGAGAACCTTGTCCCAGACACTGCAGTCTGGGCCTCAGGAATCAGTTTCTGAGGCTCTGGTCTGTGACTTCAGTGCTTGGTCTTAGTGCCTGTTTCAATCCCATCCTGTCTGCCAGCAAACACCCTGTATCCTCCATAGTACATGTCAAGACTTAACTTCCCCTTGCACCATTCGGGTCTTTTCTCTGTGTCAGCATGGAGGTCCCATGGATACGTAGCTAGAAGCTGAAGCACCAGGGCTGGACACCCAGCATATATGGGCCCCAGAGGTGCTGGCCTGAGAATGTCGAGGGCTGTGTGAGGCAGACTGGTGTCAGGGTCAGGAAGATGCTTGCCTAGTGAGCAGGGCCTCAGTGGGTCAGAACCTTGGCTGGTGCCTGCTGACACCCAGCTTTGGTTCTGTTCTCAGCCTTCTCTCTAAGGAGGAGTTACTGCTGCCATCAGTATCACCCTGGTCCCAACCAGAGCCTGCAGAGATTCCATCCACCCTCCTGCCTGCCTTTCCCCAGGGGCCCCTGCAGCCTCCGTCTCCTCCTCCCTGTCCTCCAGTGATCCCTCCCAAGCCTCCTCGCCTGCTCCCTGAGTTTGGTGAGTGCTACTGGGCAACTGGGCTCTGGGTGGTCTCCTGAGATCAGCTCTGGAGAGCAGGTGGTGGACATATTCCCTCTCTCCTGGTGGCCAGCAGTCCCCTGGGTGTCCTAGGCCTCTGCAAAGAGCATGCTCTTTCTCTCTTCTCTGTTTCTGCTTGCCAAGTGTGAGCATGGCTGATCCTTGAGGTAGTGATGTTCCGTGGCTGAGTAACTCTTGCGGCCACCACTCCTGGCTCATCTTATTCTTGTGTGCCTTGTTTGGACAGTCCCCACCCCAAGTCCCAAGCTTGCTGCTTGGTCAGCCTCCTTGTGGTGGCCCTTCCTTTCCTTCAGTATAAATAGCACTTCCTGTCTCCTGTGCCTTTCTTTAAAACTCAAGCCTGGGGGGGGGAGTTTATTCTAGCCTGGGAGTGGCCTCTGTGAAGCCAAGTCCTAGCGTCCCTTAGAGGAGGTCAAGCTCCTGGCTTCTGAACTACCCCCTCTCTTTTACCAGACGACTCTGACTATGACGATGTCCCAGAGGAGGGGCCAGGGGCCCCAGCCAGTGTGATGACCAAGGTAGGCAGGGCAAGTGCTTGAGGTTGCATTGGCTGCCTGTGTTGTAGAGCGAGGGTTGTTCACTGGCCTTAGAGACCCCAGGATCTTCTCCCCTAGCATGGTGGATACTTACTCGCATTATTGTCTGCCTTATAGGAGTCACCCTGGGGTCTGTGGCTCTCTGGTCTATGGCTTTTATTTCAGGCTTGAGTGCTCAGGCTGGGTGTATGTAGTCTGTTGCTGTGTGTGTCTTGGAGTGGCTTCACTTTCTTCATCCTCATGTCACCTCTCTTGAATGTCTATTGTGTCTCTCTAGCTCTGAGTCTCTCTCCTGTCTTTCTATCTTTCTCCCTGCCCTAGATCCATGTTTGCCAACAGTTCTCCTGACCCTGTCACCCTGGTCCCTGTGTGGTCTCAGCGGCTGGGGGAGGGGCTCACAAACAGAAGTAAAAGTGCTGAGTTGTGGGTGTGGAGTAGAGTGGTGGGCGTGGCAGCTGTGGGTATGGTCTGGGATTTGAGGGGAAAATGTGACACGGGGTGATCCTTGGGGGGTCAGGAGGAGCCCCTGCCAAGCGGAGTCCCACGGGCCGTGCGCGTGGCTAGTCTGCTGAGCGAGGGGGAGGAGCTGTCTGGGGATGACGCTGAGGATGAGGATGACCATGCCTATGAGGGTATCCCCAAGTGAGTATCCCATTCAGCTACCTTCCTTCCCAAAGCCCAACCTAGCCTACCCTTCTATCCCAGTCCTAGCCCGAGCAAACCCTCAGCCTCCCTCCCTGCCTTCCTTCCCTTCTCTTGTCCTAGTGGCGGGTGGCCAACCAGTGGTCTGAATCCACCCTTACGCAGCCTGATCCCCGATCTCCCACTGCACCCCATGGATGATATGCCTGGGGGTTCCACCCCCATCACACCTGTCATCAAGGCTGGCTGGCTGGACAAGAACCCACCACAGGGGTGAGTGAGGCCTGCCAGCTCCTTCTAGTATCTGCTGGGGGACAAGTCATACTCTAGGATACTGGTGTCATGGGTCCAAGATTGTTTGAGCAATTTTCCCTCCCCACTCACTGTAACCATTGGTAAATGGATGATCTTAACTGTGCCAGGATATGAGGACTGGGTGTAATGGTGGGACCCCCCCCTCACTCCCAGTCTTTGCTGAGCCCTGCCTCTGCCTGTTCAGGTCTTATATCTATCAGAAGCGATGGGTGAGACTGGATGCCGATTACCTGCGATACTTTGACAGTAACAAGGTGAGGGCTCCATCAGTCCCTCACTTGACCCTTGCTCCTGCCTAGGCCTAAGCTGAACCCCAGCACTGCTTTAGGCAGAGTCCTTAGCTGACCCTCAATGGGAATCCTGGTCTGTGGGCTGGTGAAGGTAGTGATCAGAGCCAGCACAAGATCCACCTGCAGAAGATGGGCTTGCAACCATCATTTCAGTGGAGCTGGGCAAGGGGCTGTAGGGTTCCTACTCTGAAGTGCAGCTCTTCTCTCCCCCAGGACGCCTACTCTAAGCGCTTTGTTCCTGTAGCCTGCATCTGCCGAGTAGCTGCTACTGGAGATCAGAAGTTTGAAGTGACCACAAATAACCGGACCTTTGCCTTCCGGGCAGAGAGCGATGGTGGGAGTTTAGGGGAGAGTGTGTGTGTGTGTTTATGAGTGTGTGTGTAAATGTGTGTGTGTGTGCGTAAGTGTATGTATGTGTGTGTGTATGTGTATATGTATAAGTGTATGTGTGTAAGTGTGTGTGATGTAAATATGTGTGTGAGTGTGTGTGAGGGTATGAGTGTGTGTAAGTATGTGTGTGAGTGTGTGAATGTGAGTGTATGAGAGTGTGTGTGCATGTGTGTGAGTATATGTGTGTGTGAGTGTGTATATGTGTGAGTGTGTGAATGTAAGAGTGAGTGTATGAGTGCGTTTTAAGTGTGTATGTGTGTGAGTGTGTGTGAGTGTGTGTATATGAGTATGTGAATGTATGAGTGTGTGT
>NW_021604648.1:157920-158105 GCF_004785775.1 Grammomys surdaster | reverse complement strand
TAAGAGTGAGTGTATGAGTGTGTTTAAGTGTGTGAGTGTGTGTGTGTGTATGAGTGTGTGAATGTATGAGTATGTGTAAGTGTATATATGTAAGTGTGGATATATGTGTGTATGAATGTGTGTAAGTATATATATATGTGTGTGTGTATATGTGTGTGTGTGTATATGTGTGTGTATATGTGTGT
>NW_021604648.1:138980-157910 GCF_004785775.1 Grammomys surdaster | reverse complement strand
TGTGTGTGTATATGTGTGTGTGTGTATATGTGTGTGTATATGTGTGTGTGTGTGTATATGTGTGTGTGTGTGTGTGTGTAGGGGAAAAGGGCCTGGAAGTTGGACCACATTGTCAAGAATGGGAAGGGAACTGTGTATGTGTGCTCTCTAATACATCATACACAGGGAAGTGTTGTCCCTGTACCGTGTTGGGGAGGAGAAGGAAGGAGATACTGACCATAGCCGGTGCTCCTTTCCAGATACTCCCCAGGGCCACAGAGGCACACATCAGTGTGCACAAAGGATACAGTCTCCAACAGTTGTGGTGGCTTGCCCAGTGTAAGCCTCACTAGGTGGCATTGTTGCCTAGGTTGTCCAAGTCAGAGAAGTCTAGCGATGGGATAGGCCACACCAGTAGGATTCCTAGCAGAGTTGACTTCTGAGTAGCCTAGAGCCAGGAGGCCCAAGGGGTTGAATTTAAATATTACCTTCACCCTTCTGCAGTGGAGCGGAATGAGTGGATGCAGGCCCTGCAGCAGGCGGTGGTTGAGCATCGAGCCCGTGTTCGGCTCTCTAGTGCCTCTGTGTTGGAAGCTCGAGGCACCGAGCAGCCTGACCGTGCTGGTAGCCTGGAGCTACGAGGCTTCAAGAATAAGCTTTATGTGGCTGTGGCTGGGGACAAAGTACAGCTCTATAAGAATCTGGAGGTATGAAGGGCTCTACCAGCCACCGAGCTCTCCCTGCCCCATGCCCATCCCGGTCCCTTCCCTGCCCCGCTCCTGTCCACCCGCTCTCTCCCTGGTCCTGCCTAAGACCTAAGCCCATACTTTCCCTGACAGCCTTTCCTGCACTGGGCCAGCATTTCCCTTCTTCCCTCCTGTCTGCCTGTGCCTCATCTCTATCCTGTCCCTGAGCAGCACCCTCCTGTTCTGTCCCACTCAGCTCCCATGCTTCCCCTACCTTCATCCCGCTTGCTGTAGTCCAGGTTTCTGTCCCGGCTCAGATTCCTGTCCTTCCTCCTTCCTAGGCTCTTTCTACTCCCTAGGGACCACTTTCCCTATTCCTTGTCCTGCACCTTAAGCCCTGCTGTCAGCTTTGCCTTCCTCCCTTCCCGCCCACCCATCAGGAGTTCCATCTGGGCATTGGTATCACCTTCATTGACATGAACGTGGGCAACGTCAAGGAAGTGGACCGGCGCAGCTTTGACCTCACTACCCCCTACCGCATCTTCAGGTGAGCCCCTGCTCCCCCTTTGCTCGGGGGCAATCCTCTTGGTATTTTTTTTTCTCTTCCTCAGCCCCACCCTATGGAGCAGGTGCATTGCTCACCCACTTTTGCCTTTGTCAGAAGTCTTCGTCCCTCTCCATCTGGCCGGCTCTGTTCTCTTTGCCCACCATGTTGTTTATGAGGTGTCCCACCAGCACCTGCAACCCTCCATGGCCTGGGACCCGGGGAATCTCTGTGGTATCCCCAACCCCAAGCCTGTGGGTTCTCCAGCAGAACCTGCTTATGCTCAAAGCGTGTGTGCCTGTTGTCTCTTGGACATCTCCCCATGGCCCTTCTCTGCCTCATGTGGCCTGCCACTGTCTGCCTCCTTTGCACTCTACCTTGGCTGTCTCCTCTCTGTGTCTGTCACAGGCCCTCTGGTCTCTGTCTCAGTACTCAGCGATTGTCAGTCTCAGGGGCCTCGCTGTATCCATACTTCTAGCAGGGTAGTGACCTTTGACCTCAAGAGCTAAGTGGGTGCATGTCCATCCTCACATTTGAAATATCCTATGACATTGGCCCTATAATTCTTTGCCATAATCCTTAGTGATCACAAAAGCAGCAGCCAGCCACTTTGGGGTTTTCCTTTCTGTCAGCTGCAGAAGCCACCAAGTTTCCTGGTTACTGTCATTGTCACTAACTTTACAGGGGCTGATAGATGTTTGGCAGAAAGGGCCTCCACCACCTTGGCCTTCAGGGCTTATGCAGTGGGGTGTGCTGCTTGTTGCTTATCTGAGGCCCTGGCAGCCTTTAAGTTCCTCTACTGGCTGTCCTGGGGGAGGCCATCTTCAGCCTCTCTCACTCATAGCCATTACCTCTTGGACACTCCCATGTGACTTGAGGTTGGTGGTGACAGCAGCAGCAAAGAAAAAGCCAGGGGAGTTTTGTAGGAAGGAAGACAATTTTGCACTTACTGTCTAGGTAGAGCTTCCCATCTTGAAGAGCAGCAGGCTGTGGCTTTTTTTCTTTTTCTTTTTCTTTTTTTTTTCCTGTCAGAGTCCTTCTGCCTCTGTCACCTGAGTGCTGTTAAAGGCATGTGTTAATACACTGGGCACTAATGGACTTCTTTCTGGGATGCAGTAAGAACTGAGGCCGGGATGGGCAGTAGGTCAAGGGTGGAGACAGCACACACCTTATATTCTCTCTTCTGTCTGTATGAACACTTGGCTGGTACACGCTGTTCTAAGGGTGCCCTGTGCCTGCTCTGCCTCTCAGGCCTGTCCCTACCTGTCTCTCATGGTCTTCTCTGCCAGTGCTCTCCTGTCCTCTGCCTGTGTGTCGTGCTGCCCTCTTTGTCCTAAACACCTACCCCACTTCATCACCTGCTTTGGCCTGTCTTTCCAGGCAGTCCTAAGTTGACACCTCCTCCGGACCCTCAAATCCCTCCAAGCCCTTTCCCACCAGTTCCCCTGCTTTTGTGTCCCTAGCTTCTCGGCTGATTCAGAGTTAGAGAAGGAACAATGGCTGGAGGCCATGCAGGGAGCCATCGCAGAGGCCCTATCTACCTCAGAGGTGGCTGAGCGCATCTGGGCTGCAGCCCCCAACAGGTTCTGTGCTGACTGTGGGGCTGCGCAGCCTGACTGGGCCTCCATCAATCTCTGCGTTGTCATCTGCAAGCGCTGTGCAGGTAGGTATGTGTGCAGAAGGCTGGCCATTGAGCAACAGGTGGTCTATCGGGCAGATCCACCATTATACCTATGGTGGTCCAGTATTATTGGCTATTGTCCTGGGAGTGACCTTTGGTCCTCATTTCATGGTTATACTCTCTCTACAGGGATGGGGACACACAAAGAGGGTAAAAGCATTTTTTCAGGGCTACCTGGCAAGTAAGTGAGCCTAGGCTGTTGGAATCTGATGTCCCTGTCGCATCAGAACCATGCAGGAGGCCAGGTCCACCAGGGCTCCTCATGCTGAGACAGGAGCCAGTGTTTTGCCCAGAGGGGATGTAAGACAAGGAACCCAGGGACATGGTCAGCTCTATGGGCCAGACTCTGGCTTATGGGCAGAAGTTGAGATTGGAGACCCCCCATCCAGGAGGGAGAGAGGAAGTCTTGAGCCTTCTAGGGTGGTCTGAAAGTTACATATGAAAGCCTCCATGATAACATGGCTGAGGAGGGTGGGAATGGAAAAACATGGGGCCCAAGGTGCATTCATCTGTTGACTCAAGCAGTAAGGCCTAGCATGTGCCATCTGCTTACTGCATGCTGGGCATTCAATTATCTGAGAGCTGACAGTGCTCTCAGATGGTGGTTTTTCATGACTGCAGAGGAGAGGTGGAGTTTGATGTGGGAATCCAGGAGAAAGAACAGATCTGAGTGAGTCACTGAGTTTGGGGAAGAACCCCTAGGCCTGTGAGACTCTAAGGCAGATGTCAGGCCCTGGGGTCATGAGGTCTGTGTGCAGACAAGTGGCAGCTTCACTGGTGACCAGATAAGGAAAGTGTCAGCTTGTGGAGCTAACACAGGATGACTGTGGTTCTCTGTGGAAGATGGTTGCATAGATGCAGGGCCAGGGCTTGAGACAGCAATGGCAGGTGTTCCTTGTGTCCCTAGCTCCCTTTTCTTTCCCTGCCTGGGACCTGTGGTTGAGCAAGCTTCATCCTCTGTCTCCAACCTGAGCCTTCCCTTTCATTCCCCTGACCTTTATTAAGCTCTTATTGTGTATTTGTTCTGGGCACTGAGGACAAATCCTAGAGCCGAGAGGTCAGGATCCTAGTCTTATGCATTGGGATGAGAAGAACACAGGAGACAATCAAAACAGAATTACAAGAGATGTGAAGAGAAGGTGCTATTTGTTTGGGACATCTTCTCTGAGGAGGTGACATGTCAGAGCTGAGACCTGAATGACAGGGGAAGCGTGGCCATGGAAGGGGGGAGGTCGGGAAGAGAGTTGAGGCAGGAAGTTGAAGATGACAGGGGAGAGATAAGGTATTTATATCTACACTGGAACGGCTGACGCTGTGGAGCAGGGATTGGCACGTCAAAGCAGTCTCTTGGTAGGGGAGGTGGCCGGGAGGGTCTGCTGTGCCTGGAGGGTGACCTGGTGCATAGTGACCACTGTGACCAGATTCTGGAGCCATGCCAAAATGGAGCTGCAGGCTATCTCCAGGCCTGAGGAGCAGTGGGATGAGCCAGTGCTCACAAGGAGAGCTGTACCAGAGTAACTGTATCTGCCTCATCTCAGGGGAGCACCGTGGCCTGGGTGCTGGAGTGTCCAAGGTGCGGAGCCTGAAGATGGACAGGAAGGTGTGGACAGAAACACTCATCCAGGTGGGCGTGCCCTGCAGTCACCTGTGCTTGGGGTGGGCGTGCCCCTCGATCATCTGTGCTTGGGGTTGCCTCTCTCAGCTCCTGTCTTCCACCCCCATCTCACTGGCCTCACAACTTTGGAGCTGGGGGAGCTCTGTGATAATCTAGTGGGTGGGGATTTTGGAAAAGCCTGTTTTTAGCAGCATCAGCAAACTGGCCAGTGTACTGAGAATGTTTTTACAGTTTTAAAGGGTTGTAAAAAAAATGGTTTGACAGATTGTGTATGTTCTATAAAACCTAAACTACTTATTATTTGACCTTTTAGAGAATTGCTGACCCCTGATACAGTTCAGCTGTTGTTCTGATGTGGAAACTGAAGCCCTGGATTGGGCTGTAATGTGCCTGAGGTTATCTAGGCCCGGCATATTGACACCCAGTCTGCTCCTTTTCCACCCCGTGTCCTAGCCGGGCTGGGGGTTTGCCACTGTGCACACTACTCAGAGCCTCTGAGCTTTCACTGCACCTGAATTCATGTGTACTGTGTGTATGTAATGCATGACTTGAGGCACACATGTGTACATATCTTTATACTCATGCTTTAAACGTCTCTGGTGCCCTGGTGTGATTGTTGTTATAGGGAACTTGCAGCAGGAGGCTAGACCAAGGGACCTGCCACATAGGGTCTTACTGCTGAGTTGGGAACTTCATAACATATCCAGTTCATATGCCCACACTGTGTTCGGTATACCACTGCTGAGAGCATGGCTTTTGTTAATGATTTGTCTTTAGAATAATCCTGAGTTAAGATTAGAATACCTAGGATATGGTTGAGAACATTGAGGGTGAGGCCAGGGAGGAAAACAAAACAAAGCCAACTCTGATTGGGTCTGTAGTGGCAGGGAAAAGTTTCTGCTTTGTCTTCTGCTGAGCCTCCAGGACTCTAAATGAGTGGGTGGGGAGCCCAGGAAATGCCTGTGATAGCGTGAGCGTCAGAAGGGAAAGTGAGCTTGCCCTTAATGCTGCCCCGACATACATTTCCTAGAAACTGTCACCCCCCTCTCATCCAGAGAGGAATGTTAGGAACAGATAGACCCAAAATCCCTGCCTAGCCTATTGGCTGACAGGTTAGACAGTACCCCTCACTGGGACAGCCTCAGGAATGCAGAGTTCCGGATGTAGGGGTGGATGAGACAATAGGGAGGGCCCCAGAGACTAGACCTCAAATATTCACCTATCAGACTGTCGGAGACAATCTGGGCTCAGAGCCCAGGCCTTGAGCAAGAGTACAGTGGTCACCAGCAGACCCAGCTGTTCCTGACCTCCTCTTGGGGAAAATGGGTGTGTGGCCTGTCTGTCTGTTTCTAGACTTCTTATTGTCAGCTACCCCTCTCACCTCTTGCCCATACCCACAGCTCTTCTTACAGCTGGGTAATGGCCCTGGGAACCACTTCTGGGCTGCCAACGTGCCCCCTAGTGAGGCCCTGGAGCCCAGCAGCAGCCCTGGTGCCAGGCGGTATCACCTGGAGGCCAAGTACAGAGAGGGCAAGTACCGCCGCTACCACCCACTCTTTGGCAACCAAGAGGAGCTGGACAAGGTCAGCACTGGAGCCTCTGGGATTCTTGAGCCTTCTTGTTCCTGCATTATCCCTTGAACCCATTCTCTCTCTGCCATCAGCTTAGAGGGCTGTGAACATATGGGGAGATTGAGGCCCAGAGGGCAGTAGGGCCTGCCTAAGGAAAGCTGGAACAATGTAGGGAGGAGTCAGGCTTGGTTCTTGGTCCAGTGCCATGTCTTCAGCATCTGGCTGCCTCCTCCTGATTCCTCTGTCTCCCGCACCCTGTCCTGTTCTTTCAGAATCCTGCCAAAGGAGTGAACTTGGTGGGGATGCTATTTCCTGTCAGGCTCATGAAAAACAGCTGGACTGGTCTGACCCACCCCATCCACACCCCATTCTAGATGAGGCCCCATATGGGCCCCAGGCCCCAGAAGATTGCAAGCCAAGTCTTAGACCCTGATCTGGCTCAGACTGCTGGCTTAGAGGCAGCAGGGAAGCATTTGTAACCTGTGGGCGGCCTTCAGCTCGTCCTCTAAGCAGTCCTATCCAGGCAGGCTGAGTCTAGAGCTCTGTAGAAACCAGGCCTCCATCTCCCCAGGACCCAGGCGTCCAGCCCCCAGTTCAGCCCAGCCCCGTCTGGCCTAAAAGCCAGAAGGGTGGTGGCTCCCATTGGTCGGGAGGGCTGGGCCGGCAGTGAGGAATTCAAATGTGGGAGGAATTAGCTACAACTCCTCAGCCCCTCCCTCTGCCCCTGCTGCAAGGCAGAGGGAGCCTGAGATCCTCCAGGGGCTCCTTGTGCCCTGACCAGCAGCTGTGTCCCAGGACCTACAGGGTGAGGGCCTGCGCCTAGGACCCCAGCCTCAGCTGGGTAGCCTCTGCCCAGCCTCCTTGGCTTGCCTTCCCCTCTTCTTTTTTCTGACTTGCATGCTTTCTTTTCTTCTCTCCTGGCTTCTCTAAGCCCTGGTCTCTTTCAATCTGAGCATGGTCCACCCAGGTTAGGGTGACTGCTTCCCCTTTCCTCCTTCCATCCCTACCCCTCCACCTCCCACTCTTTCTTGGATTGACCTCCCTCTCTCCTCTAGGCCCTGTGTGCTGCAGTTACCACCACTGACCTGGCTGAGACCCAGGCGCTCCTGGGCTGTGGGGCTGGGGTCAGCTGCTTCTCAGGGGACCCAGCAGCTCCCACACCCCTGGCTCTTGCCAAGCAGGCCGGACAGACTCTGCAGATGGAGTTTCTACGGAATAACCAGAGCACAGGTAAGCAACTTGTGGCTCTGTCCTCCTCTGTAGCTGGAGGTCCCTGCTAGCAGGGTCTGGTCTTTTGGAGAGTTTTATAGAGGTATCAACAGGAACCATGAATCAGCTGAGAACCTGGATTTGTAGGCCACTCCCAAGCTGTAATTGAAGTTCCCTGGTAGTCCCTGGGGTAGCAGCATGGCACTTGGGGCATGCTTAGGTTATGGGTCAGTGCTTTGTGTGGGTGGCCTTTAGTGTCTGTATCTCTATGACTATTGTGTGCTCTGTCTTGAGTTACAATGTGGGTTCTTAGTGGAGCTCTCTGGTCCAGGAAGAACCTTGAAGCTTCCTGGGCTCTTGTTCCTCATATTGGTGATGTTAAGGCTTTGGGGTTTGTGTATGTGTAGTGGGTCGGTGTTGCTATGTGTGTGTGAACTACACAGCAGCCTTGTCCTGTTTGCTCAGTCTGGGTGGAGTTCCGACATAGACCTGGGTTGGGTCCCATTTGGCTCCTATTCTTGGAGTGGATGAGGAGGGGGTCCCTAGGATGAATGTGTTGGTTATGGCCCAGGCCGGGTCTCTTGAGGCCACTTCCTAAGGCTGAGGGTGGGGCTCAGCGGTTGGGGCTCTGGGCCTTGGACCATGGGTGGGTGGGGTGTACTGGGCTGGAGAGAACCCAGGTGTCTAGGGAGGTGCAAGAGACCACCCAGCTGGCTTGGACTACGGGGCAGGACCCCTCGGTGCTGAGCACCGATCCCGCCCACTTCACTGGACTGTGTGCTGTCTGGGACAAACCTCTCTCTAGGGACTATTATTGAGTTGGCCGAGAGCCCCCTTCATTCTAGCATGCTTGGCTCTATGCCTCCAACAAGGAGTGTGGAGTGGGCTTTGGAGTCAGGGAGCCTTCCTGAGATGGGCAGGGCTGGAGCCAGGCCTTGAGAATGGAGTGACACTCCCACAGGTGGGCAGAGGTGGAGATGTGGCTTTTCAAAATCCTGAAGGTAGCAGTAGGAGCCTGAGGAAACAGGGCTGTGACCATGAACCTAGGAACTTTGCCTCAGAGGGCATCTGGAGAGGGCACCTCCTGGACACCCTGCATGAGTGCTACCATTCTTCCTTCCATTCCAAAGAGGTCCCGCGGCTGGACTCAGTGAAGCCCTTCGAAAAGCACTACTCCGTTACCCTGCCAACTGTGAGCCACAGTGGCTTCCTGTACAAAACTGCTTCTGCCGGCAAGCCTCTGCAGGACCGCCGTGCCCGGGAAGGTGAGTACAGCATCCTACCCGACCAGGCCTGTGGCATGTGTCAGCCTGGCTGCAGGGCCAGAAAACTAGGGCTGGTCCTGCTGGTGGACCTGAGGGTGCCAAGTGGACTCTGGCAGAGCCTCCTGGAAAGTCTGGGATAGGGCCTCTTGTATACAGTGAGTGCTTGAGAAATGGGCTGGTTGGGGTAGGGCATGAGTCTGGTACTGCAGAGAGGTTTTTGAAGTCTGTATGGAGCTCCTGTTGGGCGTGGTCTTGTGCTGGGCCTCTGGCATATTCCAGATATGGATGGAAGGCAGGTTGAAGACTTGAACTTGAGCACCATCCCTCTCAGATCTCAGCTGCCTTCCATTTACTCCCTGACTCCAAGCACAGCCTACAGGCCTTGCACATCACCCAAGAGCTACCTACCCTCCTATCACAGAGACTCCCCTCCCTGGATTCTGCCCCAGCTCTGTGACTTCCATGCTTTGTCACACAAGCCAGATTCACCCCCACCAAGAATCTACATTTGCTGCTCTCTGCCCCAAATGCTTTCCCCAAATATCCCTTAAAACGTCATGTCTTCCGGGATATCATGCCTTTCCCAGCCACTCGATACTGTGCCCCATGTAACCCCCAGTACTATTTTTCTACTTACTGTTCCATCTGAATTTTTAGTCTTATTTTTTTCTCCCAAGACAAAGTCTCTTTGCTACCCAGAGCCTGGCATTGAACTCCTGGGCTCAAGTTTCCATCCTGTAGCTTCCAAGTAGCTGAAACTATAGGTAGTGCCACTATACCTGGCTCAGTCCTTGATTGTATACACCTGTATACATGGTACCTGTTGTAGTCCTAGCACCTAGGGAGTGCTGGTACCCACTGGTAACTTAACATACTTCTGCAGAAGGAAGAAGACCTCAGCAAGCTAGTGTGCTTTTCAGAGCACAAGCTTGGAGTCACAGTGTTCTCAGAAGGCAGGTGTTAGGCTACACAGATAGGATGAGGGACAGCATGCTGGGGGACCATAATGCCCACTGCTTACAGCCTCTCTCAGAACCGTTTTTTGCAGTACCCCAGATAAAGCCCTCTGACTCCCAGATGGTGTAACCCTCTGCTGCTCCTGGTCCAGTTCCCTCTGCTTGATGATGTTGTTTATATAACCCCCCTGAGTCATCCTTTTCACCCTGAGTGCCAGGAAGCTCTGAGCCGCTATGAGGCTAGTGCTGCAAGCTATAGAAGCCTGTCTGGCTTTGGTGCTCTGCTTTCTTACCTTTCATGGTCCAGATTCCCATTTCTGTTTCTACTGGGGATCTTGTGCATCTTCAGAGCCATTGTAGGAGGAGGCAGACTATAGAATGAGGAATGTATCTGGCAAAGGAGACAGGGCACAGGGTCGGCCCTTGTCTTAGTTAGGGTTTTGCTGCTGTGAATAGACACCATGACCAAGACAACTCTTATAAGGACAACATTTAATTGGAGATGGCTTACAGGTTCAGAGGTTCAGGCAGGAACATGGCAGCATCCAGGCAGGCATGGGGCAGGAGAAGCTGAGAGTTCTACATCTACATCTGAAGGTCGCTAGCAGAATACTGATTTCCAGGAAGCTAGAATGAGGGTCTTAAAGTCCACACCCACAGTGACACACCTACCTCATAATAGTGCCACTTCCTCGGTCAAGCACATACAAATCATCATAGCCCCTAAGTCTTCGTATGCAATTGGAGCCATAGGTAGAAGTAGCAGCACAGGCAGAAGCTAGGAGTAGCTGAGGAGACAGACAGAGGCAGACCTAAACTGAGAGACACAGGTTGCCCTGAAGACTGGGGACAGCATGGGATCTAACATCTAAAGATAAGTGGGATCAAGACGCCATCACTCTTGGCCTCCAAGCTGGAGGCCAAAAGTTCATATAGGCTATAGGGGAGAGTTGGGGACTATGTATAGAGGACTGCAGCTGGGTGACTACTTAGACAAGAAGTGAGTTAAAATGAAGAGCTTATAGGTTGGGTAAGAACAGAGACCCAGGGAAAAGGCAGGAGTGCCTTTTAGCTAGCCTGGGCCTTTCTTCATAGTTCCTCTGTGTAACTTCTCCACAGAATTCAGCCGGCGCTGGTGTGTCCTGAGTGACGGGGTCCTGAGCTACTATGAAAACGAACGGGCAGTGACGCCCAATGGGGAGATCCGGGCCAGTGAGATTGTATGCCTAGCAGTTTCCCCTCTGGACACCCATGGGTGAGTACCCCTGACTATAACCACAGACTACCAGTGCTAGGAAGTTCAACCTCTGATTGGGGAGACAGGGACATAGGCTTAGAGAAGGACAGGACCTTCTCAGGTCCACACAACAAAGAGACTGTAAAACATTGACCTTCTCTCATGAGGTTGCAGCCCAAGGCTGTTCATCCACCTCTTGGGGGTCGGGGCAAGGGTACTGACAAGGGCAAGGAGTAGAGAGTGCTAGTGAATGGAGGCGTGGTTGTACTGAAGGAATGAACCCTGGTCTGTGTATTTGCAGCTTTGAGCACACTTTTGAGGTCTACACAGAGGGAGAACGGCTGTACCTGTTTGGGCTGGAGAATGCAGAGCTGGCTCATGAGTGGGTCAAGTGCATTGCCAAGGTGGGCCTGGGCTAGCAGGGCAGGCGTGTGACAGAGGCAGAGTGGCCCTCTGGATGAACCCCATGAGTCTCTGATGGAGCAGGAGTTGGGTGTGGGTATAACAGACACAGGACAGACCTCTCAGGTCAAGGGCAACACTGGGGTCATCATTTGCAGTTAGACTAGAGGGGAAGGCAGGGAGACTGCAGAGGAGAGGTCAGCCTTAGCGGTGAGAGCCAAGAGCCCCCTTGTGCTTTGAGAGCCTGGGGCTCTTCATTCTTATTAGCTCAGTTGATGAGCTCTCTCTGTCTTCTGAGGGTCAGTGCCCAGGGCGGGGAGGACCCAGGTGTACCAGTCCTCTGTTGTTCCTGTGGGAATGTAGACGCTATGGCGTATGCAATCCTGTAGCAGATGGTTAGCTATGTGGACACTGGGGACACAGAGAAGGGACATCCAAAGAGAAGGACACATCCAAATGGGTACAAAGGACATGATCCCTAAGTCCTGTCACCGTGCAGTCTTCTGCCTTGGGGAAGAGGAAGTAGCTAGATGGAAGAGAGCCCTTGCCCACAGGGTATCTCTAGCAGGCTCTGCTGTACTTATGTTGTCTCCCCACTATTTCCTCAACTAGGCGTTTGTGCCTCCCCTGGCTGAGGACCTGCTAACCCGAGACTTTGAGCGTCTTGGTCGCCTACCCTGCAAAGCTGGCCTGAGCCTCCAGCAGGCCCAGGAAGGCTGGTTTGCCTTGACTGGCTCTGAGCTCCGAGCTGTCTTCCCAGAGGGGCCCTGGGAAGAGCCGCTGCAGCTCCGGAGACTGCAAGAGCTTTGTATGTGGACCTTTGCTTGCTTCCCTGATCTCTAGGGTTTCCTTGTCCCAGTCCCCCACCCCCAGCCCCTAGCCCTTGTCTAGAAGTCTGAATTCTATTATGGCCTGACCAGATGATCCAGCCTGCCCTCCATATCCTCTCCTGTCCCTGGTGTATGTCTCAGCAGCCCGTTAGGTTGGTGGGTGGAATTCAAGGGTGAGACCCAGAGGGCCTCAGGAGGGAGCAGTTCATGGGTCATGAATAAGGCCTGGGTCTCATCTTGACTGGCCCCTCCATAGCTATCCAAGGAGACAGCGAGAACCAAGTGCTGGTGCTGGTAGAACGGAGGAGGTGAGCCTTGGCTTCCCCGAGGATCTAGGAGAAGCCCAAGGGCAGGTGGGATACAGGGACAGGCAGGTGGGACAGTGACTGTCTCTGGTGCAGGACACTGTACATCCAGGGTGAGCGGCGGCTGGACTTCATGGCTTGGCTAGGGGCCATCCAGAAAGCAGCAGCCAGCTTGGGAGACACACTATCAGAGCAGCAGCTTGGGGACTCGGACATCCCAGTGATTGTGTACCGCTGTGTGGATTACATCACACAGTGTGGTGAGCCCAGCCTCCAAGCCCCAGCCACCCGCCTTTTGCAGTGACACCCAACCCCCACCCCTATGCCCAGGATCCCTCTAAAAAGTGGTATAACTCCCTCCCCAGGCTTGACCTCAGAGGGTATCTATCGAAAGTGTGGTCAGACCTCTAAGACTCAGAGACTGCTAGACAGCCTACGGCAGGACGCACGCTCTGTGCACCTAAAAGAGGGAGAGCAGCACGTGGATGATGTCTCCTCTGCACTCAAACGCTTTCTCAGGGACCTGCCCGATGGGCTCTTCACTCGTGCACAGCGCCTGGCCTGGCTGGAGGCCTCTGGTGGGTCCTGCTGCCCGCATCCATCCTTGTCCAGCCTACCTACCTCAGAATGTCCCTATCATACTCTGGACAAGGGTTGCCCCAGCTCCTCCGCATACTCTGCTTCTGGGTTCTGTAGTCACTCTTTAGAGATGGAGTTGCTTAGAGGTGGAGGATGGTACCCCCTGTCCCTGCTAGGTGCCTATGATGGTGTCTCCATCATGAGAGGCAAAGCTGCTGGAAGGGGGGAGTGGTGGCCAGTTTCTAACCCAGTCCATCTCCCCACACCCAGAGATCGAGGATGAGGAAGAAAAGATATCCAGGTACCGAGAGCTCTTGGTGCATCTGCCCCCTGTCAACCGGGCCACTGTGAAGGCCCTTGTCAGCCATCTGTACTGGTGAGGGTCATGCCAGTGTGAGGCTCTGGGGAGATGGGCGGGAAAGGTTCTTCTACTCCCAACCTGGCTCACTGCCCTCTCCTGGGAAGCAGGTGGGCCTGGGGACCACCCAGTGACTGCCCTGATCTTGGACGTTGTATCTTAGCTTACGTCCTTCATGATAAGGGGGGATGGGGTATTTGTCAGTTTGGGGCCAGGTTACTGAGGCCAAATCTTACTCCCCAGCCCTATACCTTGAGCAGGATGTGAAATGTGTCCCTTTTGCTCCTTAAGTGCGGTCAACCCTGTTTCTTTGACCTCAGTCCCTCGGTCAGTCTTGCCTCTGATGAACTGGAAATGTGGCTGGGAAGCTCTGGGCTGGGCTCTTTAATTATCAGTTGTTTGTCTTTCCAGTGTACAGTGCTTCTCAGACACAAACCAAATGAACACACACAACCTGGCTATTGTGTTCGGGCCTACGCTCTTCCAGACGGATGGGCAGGACTACAAGGCCGGCAAGGTTGTGGAAGACCTCATCAACCACTATGTGGTGGTATTCAGTGTGCGTCCCAGCTGGGATTGGGGGCGAAGGGAGGGGTGGGCAAGGCTAAGCGTCTCAGATGGCAGTGACATCCGACTCTCCCCAGGTGGACGAGGAGGAGCTGAGGAAGCAGAGAGAGGAAGTCACAGCCATCGTGAAGATGCGAGTGGCTGGCACTGCCAGTGGGACTCAGGTGCAGGCCAGGGTTTGGGAAGGCTTGGGCTGGTTGCCAGCTCCACCTCCGCCAGACCTCTAGCTGAGCCCTGTCTCTCCTGCAGCATGCTGGCGACTTCATCTGTACCGTGTACCTGGAGGAGAAGAAGGTGGAGACCGAACAGCATGTTAAGGTGGGGGCTGTTGAGCCAGGCTGTGCCAGGGCAGGCATAGCTAGTCAGTTAGAGATGTATGAGGATCCCTAAAGACACCACTCTTTGTATCTCGGGGCTCAGAGGATCCGATGAGGAATGGGTTTGGGGACCAAATTACAGGAGATTGTGGCCAAACAGAAGCTGTTGGTCCATTTGGGACTGGCTGATCTTCTGGGTCTGTGCAGATCCCAGCATCCATGACAGCAGAGGAGCTTACTCTGGAGATCCTCGACCGCCGCAATGTAAGCATCAGGGAAAAGGACTACTGGACTTGCTTTGAGGTCAACGAGAAGGAAGAGGCAGGTGAGTGGCTGTGGACTGCCTTTAGCCCAACCTTCATTTCTCCTCCCTGCAGTTTGGGAGCCAGAGGTTCTAGGTGACACTTTTTGCTGGCACACTGATGAAAATTGTGGTCTCTATGCTGTTGGTGACTGGCAGCTAGCAGGTCTAGGTGATGGTGCCAGCCATGATGATGGTTTCCCAGATGACAGAATGGTGTTGCTTGCAGAAGGGGCAATGCTGAATTCAATGACAGGATTGTAGGGTGATACTATTGGGGTGAAGAGGGTGGTGGATGGTGACCATACGAGCAGGTGGCTGTGATGGGGGAGCCTGACTGTGGTGGTGAGTGGCCAATTGGAGCCTTTTATGGTGAAGTGAGCGATGTTGAGATGAGAGGTGGGGGTGTTGCTGATGCAAGCGTCACCTGTTTTTGTTGAGTGGCAGTTGCTAGGCTGAGGCCCCCGGCAGTGGTTAGTCTAGTAAGGGACAGAGATGTTAATACCATGATCACTCTAGGAAATAGACAACTCCCTTGGTGTTAGCTAACTGCTAACACAGGCTGTCGGCAGAGCCTATGATGTGGTCCTGGGTTCTGCCTCTTCCCTTCAGGGTGTCAGACTCAGAGTCTGAGATGAGCAGGATTTTGGCCTGGTTGGGAGATAGTGAGACTGGGAGCTTCTTCAAAGATTTTAGTGTTAAGGCCTTCTCCAACGATCTTTAATGAAGCAAGTCTCTAAGATGATCTTAGCTTGTTCGTATTTCTTTTGGGGGGGTGCATTTGAACTTTATTTGATGTGAACCAAGGGTTATATAGTTTTGGAGGTGAGAATATCCAGGGTGAGAAAAAAAAGCTAAGGTACTAAGATGCCTCATTAGCATGGAGAGGTGGTCCAGGTGCTGCTACGTGACTGGCTGACTGCCTGTGACCACCTGATTAGGGGTTGCTTGGTTACATGCTCTGAGGCAGGCACAAAAACAGGGAAGGAGTTAGCCGGTCTCAGGATGAGATTCTAATATCAGATTTTAAGATTTCCAGGGTTTGGACATGGGTCAGCCTCACCCAGTCCGCGCTAGTTCCTCTGGTGGCACGGTCCATGTGCCCTATACTATGACAGGACTGATGGCTTTGGAGTGCCTTAGCCTACTGTGAGGAAGAGTAAGGGCTACTTGGTAAAGACTGGACAAATGCTCCCAGAAACAAGACCAGCTCCAGCAACAGGCTAGGCCTTCCAAGACACAAGGAAACCCAGCGTGGGATTGGAGGTGGAGTCAGCCACCCAGGGCCTGGTGGGTCTGCAGGGCCATGGGATGGCTGGTAACGGGGCTTTGAGAAGATGCTATTTGTTACGAGATTGGGAGAGCTTGGCTGGAAGTTCAAGTACATGCTAGAGGCCAGACTGTGCCAGACAAGTACAGAGGGACATACCAGATTTGACCCACGAGGGTGGAAGGAGCTGGAGTATTTCTGATCTGAGCAGAGGCAGTGCTTGTTGGAGGACACATAGGTGACAATACAGACTTGGTTTTGGCTGTAAGTAGGTGTGACATGTCCGAAGCTAGCTTATAGGAAGGGTGATCGTGATGGTGGTGTGTCATGATGCTAGTGGATGCTGAGGTGTACAGGTGACGTCTATCCATTCGCTTGCCCTTGGTGGTACTAAGCGGCATGGACCCAGTGACAGTGGTGTGGCCTTCCCACAGAGCGCCCGCTGCACTTTGCAGAGAAGGTGCTGCCCATTGTGCACGGGCTGGGCATAGACAGCCATCTGGTGGTGAAGAAGTACCAGTCTATGGAGGCTATGCTGTTGTACTTGGGTAAGTGGTGTCTGCAGGGGATGTGGGGTGGATGGGTACCTCCATCTAGAAGCAGGGTGAGACCTGGTGGCACCAGGACAGAACAGGTCAGATGGAGCAAACTAGGGTGCTTCCATGTGGAGGCTGGGATATGAGGTGGGGCACTGGAGTCGGTAGGTGGTGCGGTGTAGCCCTTGCCTACTCTAGTCCTCCCCTAGCCAGCCGTGTGGGTGACACCAAGCATGGTATGATGAAGTTCCGTGAAGACCGCAGCCTCCTGGGTCTGGGGCTGCCTTCGGGTGGCTTCCACGATCGCTACTTCATTCTCAACAGCAGCTGCCTACGGCTCTACAAGGAGGTCCGGGTAAGCTCTCTGATGGACATTTGTATCCCATATGTGCTCAGACACTCATACACAAACATTGCCCTGGGTCTGCAGGCACGAGGTCCCCGTCTGAGGGTCTTGGCAACACAATGGCTGATGATAACTGTATATCCTCCTGCTGTGACCCTGAGTAGCCACCCAAAGCCACATGAGGCCTTACAGTGAATATGATTGCCGGGACGTCATACACATGCTCCCATGTTTTCCCTTGCCTGTGGTTTATCACACCCTCACAAGAATGTGTCTGTTTCATGGTGGCAGTCCTGAGCTATGTCCAAACATGCTCTGCCCCTTCCTAGGACACATCCCTCCTGACCTACTCTACCCCCATGCCTAGTGGTCTCCTAGACCAGACTCCTTGGCACCCCATTCTTCTGCACACAGACGCCCTGCCATCCCCCTCCCCCTTGCCCTTCACACCACTACACAATCTGTCCTGGCCCTAGCTGGGATGATGCCCTCCATAACCCTGCTCCTCTATCAAACAGAGCCAGAGGCCGTGGAGCGGGGCCCCTGAGACCGTGAGTAGCTGTGAGCCAGCTGCCAGCTGCCTTTCCTTACACTACCTGGGGCCAGGCGAGCAGGGTACAGCTTGAGGACACAGTCAGGGCTCCCAGTTCTCTCCAGGCATGGTTCCCTGTCCTCTTACCAAGTCACTGGCCCCTACCCTAACCCCAAACCAAAATCTTTTCCTCAAGATAGAGTCCTTTGTTGGTGGATGCTAGAATTTTTTGTAGTACTCAGAGAAGAAGTTTTGGAGGCAGTGTTAGAGACCCAAGTACCAGTTAGGACTGGTTCATCTCCTCTTACTATCAGAGCTCCCCACCTTCCAAACCTAGACAGAGTGCTGTGGCTGTCCTTGACCCTGTTGACCCTGAGGTGCCAAACTGGGACACAAGGCTGTGAGACATTCTGTGACAGGATGTCCGTGCTCTCCCAGCCTCCCTAGCTGGTGGACCAGCTTTCCTTTGCCACCCATGAGAGCCCCTCCATGTTCCTCTTAGGGCTGCCCAGTCTGTCTCTCCTGTCTGGAGATTGCCTCTGGCTCAGGTTCAGCTGGGAATCACCCTCTGTGGTACCCTGTGGGTACCACCTTTGCTATAGGGCACAGAGTGTAGATGGTTCTGCAGAAGAGCAATGGAGGCATGATGCCAAGAACAGTGTTCTAGCACGAGGTCCTTCGGTAATTCCATCACAGTCTCCAACTCTTTGCTGCCCCCTGCATCCCCTGAGCACATCTGAACAGATCTGGCTGCAATGGAGGATCAGATGAAGCATCAGCTTCCTCATCCCCCGTTTCTCTGTACATCATACCTCTGTTAATGCTGCCTGGACTCCTGGCAGGCACCTCCATTTATCCTTCCTCCTTGTCTCACTCACTTCTGAGCCTGGTTCTAGAATGTTATCTCCCCTGGCCCTGCTTCTGGAGGTGCTTCCGTAGACTTGGGGAGCAGAGTGAGGCCATCTGTGTGGGCAGAAGGGAAAGAGGGCACCTGAGGCACCCCAAAAGGCAGGTGCTGACCTCTAGGCATGGAGAGCAGGGCTTAGCACTTGTCCCTACTTTCCTCAGAGCAGGAAGTTACCTTTTTCAAGGTGAGAAAGGGCCAAGGGACTTTCTAAGGCTACTCTGCTCATGGCAGATTAGGATGAAGGCCGTGTGTTAGGGTTTGTACTCTGGCTAGTGTCCTGGTAATTTAGAGTTGCAGGGTATAGCAGGAAAGCTGTCAACTGTTAACAGGCGAAGCTGTCATCTCGAAGTCACTGAAGTGTTGATGATTTTGACATCAGTTGGCTTATGGGGCCACAGGAAAGAATATTTGAAACTAGGATAGCCTCATACCAAGGAGGCTCTGTGGCCTCTCAGTCCCTATCCCAAGACCTCCTGCTGTTTAAGACTCCAGAGCAGGTGAGAAAGGCATATTAGAAAAATCATGGTACCAGCACGAGGTACCATGACCAATGAGCATACATTTTATTCCTTGGACTTTATGGTGCCAGAACCCTGAGCTGCTTGAAAGTGTAGTTCCTATAGGAGATAGTCTCTGAAGGGAGAATCTTCTCTGTGCTTCTGCCTCCTTCCCCTCCCACTGTCCCCGTCTCCTGCCCTGACAGCGACTGCCCAGGCTTCTGCCTGACTTCTAGCCCTTTCCTCAGCCCATTGTCTTTGCAGGGGCCTCTGTTCTCCCAGCCTGTCTGTCTCCGTCTCCCATCCCTCCTCCTGTGTCCTAGTGTGCACGACACTAGGATAGTGCCTCAGCCTTGCCTCTGCCTGGTGTGTGTGTGTATGTGTGTGTGTGTATGTGCCTCTGCCTGGTGTGTGTGTGTGTGCCTCTGCCTGGTGTGTGT